>NW_024070194.1:3293753-3655870 GCF_014754425.2 Oryx dammah
GTCAACGTAAGGGAGGCGAAGAAGAACGAGACAAGATGGCCCCAGGTTAACGTAAGGGAGGCGAAGGAAATAACAAGAGTAACGGAGACGGCAATGGCATCCCACTCCAGCACTCCTGGAAAATCCCATGGACAGAAAAGCCTGGTAGGCTACAGTCCATGGGGTCACGAACAGTCGGACACGACTGAGCGACCTCACTTTCCTTTCACTAAGGAAGTAACAAAAGATGGTAAAAGCTTCCCAGGCAGCACTGGTGGTAAAGAACCTGCCTGCCGACGCAGGCGACGTAAGAGACGCTGGTTCCGGCCCTGGGTGGGGACGATCCCCTGGAGGAGGGCATGGCAACCCGCTCCAGGATCCTTGCCTGGTGGGCGACAGTCCACAGGGCCGCACAGAGCCGGACACAAGTGGCAGCACACAGCGGAACGCAGCGCAAAGAGTGACTGAGAGGCGTTTAGACGGGGCTGTCGGCAGAGGCCTCTCCGAGACCCAACCAAGTCTCATTTCACTACAGTGTAGCCTCCCCCTCGGCGTCTCTGCGCCACTAATTCTGTAAGTCAGCGGCACTTACGCCTAATTAGTCATTCCTAGAGTTACCCTGAAAGCATCAGAAAACAAAGCAATTGACTCACCCGACCCTATTATCAAAATTGTAGAAGATAAGCATACGCTAGTAAGAATAAGCACACCTATTAATATTACAACTTTCCAGGTGCTGCGCTGGGAACACCTAATCCCCAGTCACTAGGAGATAGGAGTTTTTAATGTGCAGCACTGCGGTTCAAAGCAAGGTATTTTGTTTGGTTTTCTTAATTGAAAATAGTGCCATAACCTTAGGTCATTTCTCCTTTCGTTTCAATACTTGTAGAGTCTAAATAATGGTACGCTCTCAATTTAGCAACTTGAGTTGACTGGGCCTCTTTTATTTACATCCTATTGCACTAACATTAACGTTATTTTTCACAGCTGCTAATATATTTTTTTTTCAACAGAAAATTACTTCATGAAGGTTCTCTTGGGGAAAACAGACAATCATAAAGGGACTCATAACTTAATTTGTCTTTCTGGGGACAGGCCAAAGGTGAACAATATTTCTGCTCTTCTCACAATTTGCTAGCTTATTTCAAACCCAATGCCAAATGATTTGATAGTACTTTTTATTTCCCTCAAATAGTTTTGTAGTGGGCTTTCCAACAGTTGTGAAACTGGAAGCTGGTCACAGGTTGGTTATTAAGAAGAATTTAACTCAAGATGTCAAGCCTGGAATAGCCTTTAGTAGTGTTGAAGCTTTAAGGGTAATTTTGTCAGTTGGTTGGTTGTGTCACAGGCAAAGTCCATTAACAATTCCTGGGACATAAAAGTAGAATCTGGGTAATAATATCTCACTTTTTCTTTTTCCTCTGTGTTTAGTCTGATTTCACTGGCTCACAGGGTACCCCTTGTACCTGGCCCTTCAGACGAGAGTTTGCTCAAATTCATGTCCATTGAGTTGGTGATGCCATCTAACCATCTCATCCTTGGATGCCCTAATATACCGGAGCCTTATTAGACTATGCCAACCAGTTTGTATTCCCCCATCCTCCCCATAAAAGAAGCCAGTGGGAAATACCAGATGGTCCAGAACCTCAGGGCAGTCAGTGAAACCACCGAGGATATACATCCCGAGCCCCCAATCCCTATACCCTGCCGGCCACTCTACTGTCCACCAGGACCCAGGTATTTTGTTTTAGATTTAAAAGATGTTCTCTTATGTATTTCATTAACCCCAGCATCACAAGAATTTTTGCTTTTGAGTGACAAGACCCAAACACAAAACAGAGCAATCCCGCTGGACTGTCTGACCCGAGTGCTCAAACATTCCCCCACTGCCTTTGAACAAACTTTAGCTAAAGACCTAAAAGGTCTACATCTCCAGGAGGGAAACCTCTTCCAATATGTAGACAATATTCTGATCACCAGCCCTCCTAAGGAGGCCTGTGACAGACATACTGTACCTACCCTGAACCACCTGGTCAATAAAGAGGATAAGGTGTCCAAGAAAAAGGGTCAAATATCACCAACTAGAATCCCCTGATGGCTCAGCAGTAAAGAATCTCCCCGTGACGCAGGAGACACAGGAAATGTGGGTTCAGTCCCTGGGTCAGGAAGATCCCCTCGAGGAGGAAATAAAACCACTCCAGTATTCTTGCCTGAGAAATCCTATTCTTGCCTGGTGGGCTACAGTCCATGGGGTCACAGAGAGTTGGACACAACTGAGCAAGCACACACACGCCTCACAAACTGGGGTAACCCACTCTAGGTCTCAGGTCAGAGAAGGCCATCCCAGAAAAGGAAAGAAGCCATTTGCAGCCTGCTTCTGCTGCTGCTGCTAAGTCGCTTCAGTCATGTCCGACTCTGTGTGACCCCATAGACGGCAGCCCACCAGGCTCCCCCGTCCCTGGGATTCTCCAGGCAAGAACACTGGAGTGGGTTGCCATTTCCTTCTCCAATGCATGAAAGTGAAAAGTGAAAGTGAAGTCGCTCAGTCGTGTCCAACTAGTAGCGACCCCATGGACTGCAGCCTACCAGGCTCCTCCATCCATGGGATTTTCCAGGCAAGAGCATTGGAGTGGGTTGCCGTTGCCTTCTCCTAGAGCCTCCTAAAACTAGAAGACAATTTAGAGGTTTACAAGGGATGGCCAGGTTTTGCCACTTCTGGATTCACTAACTCTGGTCTAATGACCAGGCCTCTATGTGAAAAGTTGAAAGGAAAGGAGAACGATCCTTTTGAGTAGAATTCAGAATGCTGAAGGGCCCTTTCAAGTATTGAAAAAGCAGTTACATCAGATCCCTGCCCTGGCCCTTTCAAATTTAGATAAACCCCTTGACCTTTACATTTAAGAGAGGAAGAGAATCTCAAAAACTGGGACCCCCTACTCAGGTGGTTGCTTATTTCCCAAAACAATTAGGTCGAACTGTAGGGGATGGCCTCCATGCCGCTGCTGGTGGGTCTGGTGATCAGTTGCCAAGTCCTATCGACTCTTTGTGACCCCAAGGACTGTAGCCCACCAGGACTGTCCATGGGATTTCCCAGGCAAGCATACTGGAGTGAGTTAGTTGCCATTTCCTTCTCCAGGCGATCTTCCTGACCCAGGAACCAAACCCAGGTCTCCTGTGTCTCCTGCATTAGCAGGCAGATTCTCTACCACTGAGCCACCTGGGAAGTCTGCAACAACTACTACAACCCTGCTAACGGAGGCTGAAAAGTTAGCAGCTTGGTCAGTCTATCAGTATATGGACTGCAAGCCAGATTCAGGCTTAAAGGGAATAAGATAGCTATGCCCAGATTCAAGTTCAGGCTATGCTTCTAGACAACACTATGGCTACCATAAAATTTTACCATACAGTAAATCCTGCCACACTGATACCCACAGGGCCCCTAGAGCATGACTGTATAGAAACCATATACAGTCTATTCCAGTCACCCCAACCTAGGAAGTGAGCCTCTTCCAACCACCAAAGAGCAGAGTTCACAGACAGGAGCAGTTTTATGAAAGAGGAAAAAACACTGGCTGGATACGCAGTGACCTCCCAGACCCAAGTTAGAGAAGCAAGAAGCCTGCCCCCAGGGACTTCTACTCGAGCAATGGAGCTGACAGTCTTCACCTGAGCCTTAGAGTACATGCTGGTGAAGATCCTATATGTTTACACAGATTTTCATTATGTGTATGCCATCCTGCACACACACGGGGCTATTTGGAAGGAAAGACTTAGGCTTGCTGCACAGACCAAAAGGGCAAAACATGGCTTAGGCATACTGAAGCTCTTAGAAGCAGTACAATCTCCAAAAAGGGTGGCAGAGACTGGTTGTAGGGGTCACCAAAAGGAGAGCGCAGAAGCAATAGAGAGACACAACAAGGCAGACGGAATCACCAAAAGGGTGGTCTCAGAACGAGCAACTCAGCAACCACCCCCCACACCACGAAGGCCAGATCCATTCAATTATTCCCCAGTTAAAACAAAAGAATTAAAGAAAGCCCGAAAACAGGGCTTCAACAGAGACCCAAAAGACCATGGGTAGCTGGTTAATGAACACAGACGATACTTCTTTCCCCAAACCGCAGACTGTCAAATCATCATGGATGCTCATCAAGGAAGGAATGCTCATTCCCTGCGGGAGGGAAGCTGAGTGGCAAGTTAAGGCCTTAGTAGCTCCTGGCATGAAAAGGATAAGCAATCCAATAGCTAAGACATGCCCCATCTGACAATGAACAGCCCCAACACCAGACCCTCCAGAGCCTTCCATATTAGGGTCATTCAGACCAGATGGACACATCCTGAAGAAGGCTGGCAGACCGGTTTCACCATTCTGCCAATAGTACGGGGCTATTTCAGGCATCTCTTGGTGCCAGTGGACACATTTTCTGGGTGGACAAAAGCATTCCCTGCTAGAACTGACATGATAGCTGTGGCTAAGGCCTTACTAAAAGCCTCAGGTTCGGGCTCCCAGGATCCATCAGTTCAGTTCAGTTCAGTTCAGTCGCTCAGTCATGTCCGACTCTTTGCGACCCCATGAATCACAGCATGCCAGGCCTCCCTGTCCATCACGAACTCCCAGAGTTCACTCAGACTCATGGCCATCGAGCCCGTGATGCCATCCAGCCATCTCATCCTTGGTCATCCCCTTCTCCTCCTGCCCCCAATCCCTCCCAGCATCAGGGTCTTTTCCAATGAGTCAACTCTTCCCATGAGGTGGCCAAAGTACTGGAGTTTCAGCTTTAGCATCATTCCCTCCAAAGAAATCCCAGGGTTGATTTCCTTCAAAATGGACTGGTTGGATCGCCTTGCAGTCCAAGGGACTCTCAAGAGTCTTCTCCAACACCACAGTTCAAAAGCATCAATTCTTCGGTGTTCAGCCTTCTTCACAGTCCAACTCTCACATCCATACATGACCACAAGAAAAACCATAGCCTTGACTAGACGGACCTTAGTCGGCAAAGTAATGTCTGCTTTTGAATGGACTATCTAGGTTGGTCATAACTTTTCTTCCAAGGAGTAAGCGTCTTTTAATTTCATGGCTGCAGTCACCATCTGCAGTGATTTTGGAGCCCCCAAAAATAAAGTCTGACACTGTTTCCACTGTTTCCCCATCCATTTCCCATGATGTGATGGGACCGGATGCCATGATCTTCGTTTTCTGAATGTTGAGCTTTAAGCCAACTTTTTCGCTCTCCTCTTTCACTTTCATCAAGAGGCTTTTTAGTTCCTCTTCACTTTCTGTAAGGGTGGTGTCATCTGCATAGCTGAGGTTATTGAAATTTCTCCCTGCAATCTTGATTCCAGCTTGTGTTTCTTCAGTCCAGCGTTTCTCATGATGTACTCTGCCTATAAGTTAAATAAGCAGGGTGACAATATACAGCCTTGATGTGCTCCTTTTCCTATTTGGGACCAGTCTGTTGTTCCATGTCCAGTTCTAACTGTTGCTTCCTGACCTGCATACAGATTTCTCAAGAGGCAGGTTAGGTGGTTTGGTATTCCCATCTCTTTCAGAATTTTCCACAGTTTATTGTGATCCACACAGTCAAAGGCTTTGGAATAGTCAATAAAGCAGAAATAGGTATTTTTCTGGAACTCTCTCGCTTTTTCCATGATCCAGCGGATGTTGGTAATTTGATCTCTGGTTCCTCTGCCTTTTCTAAAATCAGCTTGAACATCAGGGAGTTCACGGTTCACGTATTGCTGAAGCCTGGCTTGGAGAATTTTGAGCATTACTTTACTAGCATGTGAGATGAGTGCAATTGTGCAGTAGTTTGTGCATTCTTTGGCATTGCCTTTCTTTGGAATTGGAATGAAAACTGACCTTTTCCAGTCCTGTGGCCACTGCTGAGTTTTCCAAATTTGCTGGCATATTGAGTGCAGCACTCTCACAGCATCATCTTTCAGGATTTGAAAGAGCTCAACTGGAATTCCATCACCTCCACTAGCTTTGTTCGTAGTGATGCTTTCTAAGGCCCACTTGACTCACATTCCAAGATGTCTGGCTCTAGATGAGTGATCACATCATCATGATTATCTGGGTCGTGAAGATCTTTTTTTGTACAGTTCTTCCGTGTATTCTTGCCATCTCTTCTTAATATCTTCTGCTTCTGTTAGGTCCATACCATTTCTGTCCTTTATCGAGCCCATCTTTGCATGAAATGTTCCCTTGGTATCTCTAATTTTCTTGAAGAGCTCTCTAATCTTTCCCATTCTGTTGTTTTCCTCTATTTCTTTGCATTGATCGCTGAAGAAGGCTTTCTTATCTCTCCTTGCTATTCTTTGGAACTCTACATTCAGATGCTTATATCTTTCCTTTTCTCCATACAAATCAATAATGGTCCAGCGTTACCAGGTGATGAAGCAGGTAAGTGCTCCAGCCATAAAATGAACCTTGTACTCATCCTGGAGACCGCAATCTTCAGGAAAAGTAGGGCGATCCAATCAGACCTTGAAACCAGCCTTAGACAAGCTATGCCAGGAAACTCAAGAAAACTGGATTATTAAGTTGCTTTCAATTGCCCTGCTCCATGTAACATTAGCTCCAAGGGATAAGGTAAAGTGAAGTGCATTTGAACTCATGAATGGTAGAACCAGTCCCGAAGCCCAAAGAGACACCTTAGCCTCCTGATATGGAACAACTCCAGCCTGCTCTCCAGGTAGGAGAAACCAGAAACATGCTCACAGAATTCAGTGACCAGGTGCCACCCACACCCACTGACCCGGCCCTGCACCCTCTCCAGCTAGGAGAGCCGGTGCACCTAAAGCCCTGGAAACTCAGCCCCTCCCAAGGCCAGCTCCCTCCTAAGAGAATGGACCCCACTCAGTGACCAGAACCACCCACACCCTGCAGTCATAGGGGGTCACCTGTTGGGGACATCACACTTGAATGAAGGGTCCCAAGTCCCAACTTCCGCAGAGATGACCTGGGGCAATCATCCAGGCTCACATGAGGTGAGCCTCCCTCCGAAAAACAACTCCGGAAAAGCTTCTCCGGAAAAACAACAGAAGTGTGACCCGGGGATCCTCAGGCCTGGGAGTTGGGCGGGGGAGGGGCGGGGGCCGCGGTTTAACATCAGGGCACACTCACCTACTGGTCCAAGACTGAGATGCCTGCACTTTCAGGAAAAATCTGACATGTGGCCATTATTCTCTTGCTAACATCTGGGCCACTTTCTTACCTTTTCTGGTATCCTTTCTCTCCAAAAGGCTGGACACATGGGGGAGACGTTCATCTCAGGGAGATGAACAGTCAGGGTCGAAACCTGGTGACAACCACACAGACCTAAACGCAGCTGAGGAGGAGCTCCGCTCACCCACCCAGGGTGCGGCCAGCCCCACGGTCAGCAGGCGGCACTTACAGAGCCGGACCTGCACCCCGCTGTGCCCTTCAGGTCCCCTCAGCCCCTCAAGACTGAGGAACAAGACCAAAGAGGAGAGATTTGTCACCAGCAAAGCCCATTAACAATTCCCAGGAAATACAAGTAGAAGCTGGATAGTAGAGTCTCACCTCTTTGGTTTGTTTTTTTTGTTTTGTTTTGTTTTGTTTTGTTTGCGCTTCATCTGGTGTCACCGGCTCACAGGCTGCTGTGTGCAGACGCCTAACTCCGGCCCCTCAGACCAGAGTTCCTGGTTCAAAATGGCCACCCCTACGCGTCCGCAGAAGTGCTGCCCCGCGGCACAGCCCTGCCAGGCTCCGCCCCCTGCCCGCCCTGCAACGAAGACCCTCCAAAGCCCGCCCGCGGCCTATGACTGCGTGGGCAGCTGGCACCCCTTCATTCCTTGATGAAAGAACAAAGCTTTCCTTTGCTTCTTCATTAAGAAGACCCATAAAACTGGGTCTTATTCTATTGGCTCAAGCAACACAGAGCAGAAGGACCCTTGTTGGGAACCAACGCAGAGGGTTGATAACAGCTGATTTTAATTTAGCAACTGTCTTGTTGTATCTCTCTGTTCACTGAATCCAGGGTAGGAAAGGCCAGAGCAGGGAAGCTGGAAGAAAACTCAAAAGAGCCTAGAACTGCAGACACATTCATTCTCTCCAGGCTGGCACAGCAGCCGTAGCAGCAGCGGACATGCCGTGTGCTCTCCTCTCGTGGTTCACCCAGAGGACGCAGCCGTACCGCAGCCTCAGGGACTTTTCAGGTGGAACTTATATAAGTTTACAGAACAAAAGTGGCCCGTGGCCAAGCAGGTCCATCATGAGACGCATGCGCACTGCAGTAAGTGATCTCAGCTGTTACATAACCAGGTATTTACAAAATGTGGAGTGAGAACATGAGGCCATGGGGCGAGGGAACTTGAACCCCAGCATCTTGGCTAATTTTCTCTTTCCCTATGGCAACTATTATTCTTTTAAAGAGCTTTGATGCCCTTTACACAGTACTTACTATTTGTAATTCTGTGCCTTTTCCAAAATCACTCCTACCTGTGTGCATGCACACACACGCACACACAGGCAAACACACACACACACATTTCTGTGCATCCCTCCAATTTCTTTCAACAATCTATATCCATGAGCTGTTTTCAGACCTTGATCTAAATTTTCCTCCTTTGTAAAGTATTTCCACTACTCTTAGTAGAAGCTGTAAGAATTCTAAGGAAGACCTGCTTCCTCAACCCGGCACTTCACTGAAGGTATAACTTCAGCTGAGTTACTCCATTTCCCTGCCTATAAAACGGATTCGTGACCTCTGTTCCTCCATCTCACACAGCTGTTGTTAGAATCAAATGAAATGACTTATGAAAAAACAATGGGAAAACCATAAAATTATAAAATGCTCATGGGTATTATCGTTATTCTCCCCTATTGAAATACCATCAACCCTTGGGGCTTCATTCCAAATGAGACCATGTTATTTTATGCTTGTTGACATGTTGCCTGTAACCAAGTTCAAAGTCCAACTATGGACTTCCCAAGAATACAGAATTAAGGGCATCATATCTTCTGTGTGCTTAGCATAACGTTGTGCACACAGTAGGCTCCAAAATGTGACCCTTGACTGGAGGCTAATCATTTCCAAAGGCCTTTCCCATTGGCAAATACTGTGGTTCCCTATTCGTCACCCTTGAAAGAGGATAGTGTCCCCAGATTCATGCTTTGTGGTAGGGTTCCCATGGTATATTCCTCTGAACCTAAGTTTCAGAAATGTGCAAAATAAGAATCTGTGGTTAAACCATCAGGGAGTAGGAGGCTTCCTAAACCCCTTTTTCAAAGTCAGAAAGATTGAGAGTATGATTAAGAACCCCAGAATTTCTGCTGAAAGGTAGACATCTTTGTTCACCCCGGGGTCTCACAAATCCATTTGAAGAGAGATGCCTTCTTTCCATTAGCAACTCTTTGCACCACTGCTAAACAAGTGCCCCTCCAAAGTCACTTTGGGAAATTTTCTACAAACTACAGGTCATAAAATCAATTTAATGGACTAGAGCAGGGACTGCAAACTACAGCCCATGGGCCAGATCCATCTCACTGTCTATTTTCGTAGGAACTACAAGCTAAGAATGGTCTTTGTATTTTTAAAGAGCTGAAAAAAATCAAAAGAAGAGATTTTTGTGATAAAAAAAATTACATGGAATTCAAATTTCACTGTCCATAAGTAGAGTGTTTTGGGAGCGCAGCCATGCCCACTCATTTATGCATTGTCTTTGCTGCCTTCGCATTACAATGGCAGAGTTGAGTAGTTTTGAGTCAGCCTTCACAGCCCAAAATGTTCATTATCTGGCCTTTTACAGACCCCTGAGCTAGACCAACACTTTTTGAAAATGAACTAGAAAAGAAGAGAAAATACGAGAGTACATCACATATGAGAAGAATAACTAGTGTTTCACAGAACATTTGCATCAACAAAATGCACGTATATTATATATGTGTGCACAGCCTGCAGCACAATAATTGTATTTGTTCCTGTGAATAACTGGCAAAAAAAGTTTTTTTCAGTGATTCCAAAAGCAAGTTAAAACATACCTTTATCTTGTGCTTACAACTCAAGGAGGTCTACAGTACTTAACATAGTCAAATAATAAGCAAAAAAGAAAAGAAAGACAGAAGACTGATTAACAAATTCAGGTACCCCACCAACTATGTCGGTACCTGTCTCCTGAGAAATCTGTATGCAGGTCAAGAAGCAACAGTTAGAACTGAACATGGAACAACAGACTGATTCTAAATTGGGAAAGGAGTACGTCAAGGCTGTATATTGTCACCCTGCTTATTTAGCCTCTGTGCAGAGTACATCATGAGAAACACTGGGCTTGATGAAGCACAAACTGGAATCAAGATTGCTGGGAGAAATATCAATAACCTCAGATATGCAGATGATACCACCCTTATGGCAGAAAGTGAAGAGGAGCTAAAGAACCTCTTGATGAAAGTGAAAGAGGAGAGTGGAAAAGTTGGCTTAACATTCAGAAAACTAAGATCATGGCATCTGGTCCCATCACCTCATGACGATAGAAGTGGAAACGATGGAAAGAGTGAGAGACTTTATTTTTCTGGGCTCCAAAATCACTGCAGATGGTGACTGCACCATGAAATTAAAAGAAGACTGCTCCTTGGAAGAAAAGCTATGACCAACCGAGACAGCACATTAAAAAGCAGAGACATTACTTTGCCAACAAAGGTCTCTCTAGTCAAAGCTATGGTTTTTCCAGTGGTCATGTATGGATGTGAGAGTTGGACTATAAAGAAAGCTGAGCCCCAAAGAATTGATGCTTTTGAACTGTGGTGTTAGAGAAGACTCTTGAGAGTCCCTTGAACTGCAAGGAGATCCAACCAGTCTATCCTAAAGGAAATCAGTCCTGAATATTCATTGGAAGGACTGATGCTGAAGCTGAAACTCCAATACTTTGGCCACCTGATGCAAAGAACTGACTCATTGGAAAAGATCCTGATGCTGGGAAAGATTGAAGGTGGGAGGAGAAGGGGACAACAGAGGATGAGATGGCTGGATGGCATCACTGACTTGATGGACATGAGTTTGAGTAAACTCCAGGAGTTGGTGATGAACAGGGAAGCCTGGCATGCTGCAGTCCATGGGGTCACAAACAGTCAGACACGACTCAGCGACTAAACTGATTGACTGACCAACCATGTTGGGCTTCCCAGGTGGTGCTAGTGGTAAAGAATCTGCCTGCCAATGCAGGAGACATAAGAGACACAGGTTTGATCCCTGGGTTGGGAGGATCCCCTGGAGGAGGGCATGGCAAACCACTCCAATATTCTTGTCTAGAGAACCTCATGGACAGAGGAACCTGGAGGACTATAGTCCATAGAGTCGCAAAGAGTCGGATACAACTGAAGTGACTTACCACACACACACCAACTATGTCCAGATAAAGCATCTCACTGAAGGTCCTTTTCCAATGAGGAAGAGATGAAATTCACCAAAAAGACAGTATCAGTGATCCAGAGAATATGCTCCCTTGTACTTAGAAGTTTTATCAAAGGTTACTTACACCAAATCAAGCAGCGTAAAATATTACTGTTGGTTTAACCTTAAGAGGGCTTTGTTCCAAAAATAACTTTACATTCAGTCATCCAACACGTGGTCATCAAATCCATAAAGATTTGGAGTAAAGAGATATGAGTGGACTGAGTAAAACTATCTCAGTAATAATTATAATAACTAGAAAATAAATCAACAATTTTTATTATAACATTATATTATAATAATAAAATAATTATAATAACTAGAAAATAATTATTATACCTAACATAATACAAATTTATTTAACACCTATTACCAAGACTTTGTGCTAAAGCTCATTCATTTCACTGAGTCCTCAAAACAATCTTATTCTGTGGGGATAATTAACACCTTTACTCTCCAAGTGAAGATACTGAGGCACAGCAAGGCTGAATGACTTGCCTTAGGTCACCCAGAGTTAAAAATCGTACATGGGATTTGAATCCAGGCAGCAGGATCCCCAAACATGCCCTTTTGACCATTTCATGATATGTCTTACCATTTATCTGTCTCTGCTGAAAAAAAAAAAAACCTGAACCAATTGAGTGATTAAGCTATGGAAATAGGTTTTATTATGAAAACTGTTTAATGGAGATGATGCTACAATGATCAAAATAATAAACACCACCCAATAACACATGTACAACCTGGTGTTGCTGGGAATGCAGCTGTGCTGTTATTGAATTGTCCTCGAACTTGAATTATAGAGGCACAGCTCAAATTATCCCCTTTGCCTGGTACTCAGCCCAAAGGACATATTTTTTTAATAAACATTTTGTGCTTCCAAGCCATCTCATGCTGCACACTGCTGCTTGAAAGCTACAGCCTTCCCAACGTGATTCTTCAGAAAAATCAAGGGGGAAAATAGTCGTGATCTGATACACCAAGCACTCTTAAATTACACGGCGACCACTTCCTGGGTAGGGCAGGGAAGTGCATCACAGCCTGTCACGTCGTGAACTGAGGAACGGGCCAGGTCACTGAATCATGGCCCAGCACCTCCACACACCCCTCGAGACTCGAGGCGACACAGCCAGCTTGCCCAAGATGAAAGTCTCAGTAATTCAGAGGAGGCTGTGATTCTTTATAAAACATACAGTAAGTAGTTTTGTTGACACCTACATGACATTTCCAAGGTGGCTGGAAAACCAGACCATTTGTTACACAGGATCTAGACCAATAGAGTGTTTGGAGGAAGATGAGCAGCATTTAAACAATAATGATAATAATTGAACAGGAGAGGGATAATTCCCTCCCTTATAACACTTCCAGGTTTATGTTTAAAATTCAAGATTGAGATTTTTTTTTTTAATGCAGCCATAGTGCCCAGCATGAGTCCATTTCTCTTCTTGGTTAGCATTTACAGAAGAATATATTTTTGACTCATTAGTCACACAAAAATTTAATAAAGAAATGGTCAATTACTTTTATCCTTTCTCTATTTTCTTTCTTTTCTTTTTGTGTTTGTTTTTTTTTTTTTTTTTTTTTTAGTAGCTGTTCTCAGTGTCACTCTGACAGGAGTCTGAAAAATTAAAACATCACTAGGACTTACCATGTGAGATTTAACTTTTGATAAACAACAAAGTGGGTTACTGCTGTGCTAGCTATTTTTAATCCACCTTGTGAGTGTGCTTTTTTTATTGCTTTATACAGCATATCTGATTCCCTCTAAAGCACCAACTAAAAAATCTATCCAGCTGTCATTTGCTGCCCGGTAACATCTATCATCACACAGCCTGGCAGGTCTAGTCTATGAGGCAGAGGGGAGAGAAGACAGGAGGCAGAGTCAAGGACTGTCACATGGGAGGGGAAAAAAAACTTGTCACAATTATTTATGACTCTCGCTGGGGCACATAATGGGACACATAGCCTGGCTCAGTTTCAGGCACCCTTGCTCCCTTGTCCAAGTTGGACGCAGGCAGTTCTGCTTTACACATCCCATTTCCTGAACAATGCCAAGCACTTGGCCAGTGACAGTGACAGATACTGGAGTCGGTGGCTGTAGCTCTGTGGGCTGTTGTGAGCATGCGGGTGTCAGCAATCAGGAGCACCGCCACGCGAAGCCCCCGAGTCTCCCCTCCCCGGCGCCTTCTTCCTGGTGAGAGACTTCCTTCTTCCTCGTGGCTTTTAACTGCTGGGGACATGCGTTTAGAGAACAGGAAATTGTGAGATCCAGCCCTACTTTATTATTCTAAGCCATGTTCATCCTTCCCAAGGGGGCTTCTGTATTCATCTGTTCCTCGCTTTACTCATCCCTACACACACACAGCAAGAAACCAATTCCAAGATTTCAGGGGGAAG
Source organism: Oryx dammah (assembly GCF_014754425.2). NCBI lineage: Eukaryota > Metazoa > Chordata > Mammalia > Artiodactyla > Bovidae > Oryx > Oryx dammah. The sequence continues at coordinate 3,307,541 of NW_024070194.1, forward strand.
CATCCTTTGGTTTCACGCCTGCTGAATGTCCATGTTTCAGAGCAGTTAGTCCAATTAATGTTCCACCTCCAGGTGTATTCATGAAAGCAAGTGCTGGGTTAGATAGTAGTTTGGTCCAGTTCTATAATGTAAGTCCTGCTCCAGGGCCCTTTGTTTTTAGTAGCCTCATAATGGTTTAACCTTTGGCTCTTTGGAAAGACTTAAAGGAAACTCCATCAATAGTCTCTCCAACCAACAGACCATAGCAAACAGAAGAGCTGAACTTGAAACATTTAAGATAATTAAAGGCAAAATGGAGGTCTGGTCGAGGAGGTGACTTTTGCACTTACTTTTGCACTTTTGCACTTGGCAAAAGTAAGTGCAAAAGTAGGCCCCTAGCCCAAGCCCTGAGGCACCTCGGCACACCTGCCTGGATCTTGCTGATGAAAAATGGCACAGACCTAAATTAAAGATAATAGGAGTAGAATGACCTATACCTACCCTGGAAGCCAAACCAGAAATCAATATGGGGAAGAAGGCAATCTACAAATAGAAGCACCCAGGAACATTGGAATTGCTCTGATTTTCCGTTTAGAATTGGCCAAACCCAAACTCAGTCACCTTCGTTAGAAATATCACAGGAGGCCAAAATAAGAAAGAGAAAATGCTTTTGTTTCACTGGACTAGTCTCATTGTTCATGAGAACCAAAACGTTTAGGATGCAACTACTGCCAAATAATACCACATTGTTGACAGATGGCTACATATCTGTCTCAAACCCCAAAGGGTGTCTTTACTAATTTAAGCAATGAAGAAGCTAATAGGGGTCCCCCAAGATTCCCCATCTGACCAGGAATCGTTTCTCTTCTGCTTTGTCCTCTCCTCTCTACTGTCTTCACTTTCTCCCTGTCTCCATCATCTGGAGAATCACAAAGCTGAAGTCCATGGACACCACTGTGCCTGCCTATGTCTTGCTTGTCCACAAAGTGATTTTTTTTTAACATGTTTAACTTGAATAACTTTAGGCTAAGTATGGAGTCCAGATCACTAAAGAACTCAACATTCCTTCTCATATTCAGTTCTTTGCGCATTTTGGTACCCATTTGGCCTCTGAAGACAGTTCCGCTTACAACACTTCTTTCCCTTTCTTTCAGATTGCTTCCCCATGGTGCTTTCATATATAGAATTAAGAAATAAATGTTAGCTCCCCCCAACACACACACACTTTTCTCAAACAAGAAAAGGACAGCCTCGCCCCTCCCCGGGCAGGAGCACTGTAGCATAAGCACTCCCTCACCCCCTTCACCCCATCCCCATCTGGTTAGTGACTTAGCAGCAGATCTGACACCTAAGAGACCACACACACACACACACACACCCCGGGCATAGAATCACTGCCTTGGAATTCCTACAGGCTCCCTGCTAAAAGATTCACGCGCTCAACTCGCAGTGCAATAAATATCATTCTGATACAAACTTCACTGGAAAACATGCAACTTCCAATCCCACCATTTTTTAGAAAGACATTTATTCCACAGATATTTACTGCGCACCCACAGGCCAGGGGTGGTGATATGGTGGTGAACAAGAACAACATAATTTCTGCTTTCAAGGCATGTTCTCCACGACGACTCTTTAGTTACAGGAGTGGAATGTACACGGCAAGGCAAATATAGGGTGTATAGTGACACATTTAACATGGGGGCCTGGCCCCATCTGGGGGGTAAGAGAAGGTCTCTCCTGGGAAATGACGGTGAATCTAGACTTTTAATCAGATTGGTGGCTTGAGTGAATTACCTAGTGTCTGTTGGGAGATTAAATGAGCTCATGCAGGTAGGAAAGCACCACATAAACTACAAAAGTGTTAGTTGGTGGCACACTTTTCTCAAACAAGCAAGGGACAGCCTCTGTCCGTTGCAGAAAGGAGGAAAGTGACAATATACCTTCAGTGTCACTAGAAGTAAAAGACCAAAGGCTGTGGAGTCTGACAGTTCAAATCCTGACTCTGCCACTCACTCCCATTAGAGGTTAGGCGTTTCCTTAACCATTCGCAGTCTCAGTTCCTTTGCCATTAAAATTGAGACAATCCTACCCGATTAATCAAAAAGGATTATGCACATAAGCCCCTGTCGAATCATCCTTTGCATATACGTAAAAGTGCTCAGTGAATGTGAGTTTGCTTTTTCTTGTTCTGTGTCTGACAGCCCGGATAATGGATGGTGAGGGTTAAAATGTAATTAAGAATCATTGACAGAGAGCCCTCCAGAATTTCAAGGTAAAGTGGACCGTCACACCTCGTACTGGAGCCGCGCCTTAGCGTGGCCACGTTCACTATCTCATTCAGTCTTACGATAACCTTTTTTTTTTCTTTTTTCTTTTTGACCACGCCACACGGCTCACAGGACATTAGTTCCCCAACCAGAGACTGAACCAACGTCCTCAGCAGTGATGACGCGGAGTCCTAGCCATTGGACCACCAGGGAATTCCCCTGCAGCAAGCTCTTTAAGCAAGAAGGGCAGGAGCCTCTGTCCTCATTTAATAAATAAGAAACCATGAATTGAAAAGTGGCCTATTCAAGAGCTTCCAAATGCTGGGACAGGTCTGAATTTGGGAGTTTTGATTCCTAAGGCACTGCTCTTCAACCATGACACACTCAGCTTTCCAAGGAGTGGGATTAATTTATCTGTATCCAGGGGTTAACAAACTATGGCCCAAGGGCCAGATCCAGTCCCTGGCCTTTTGTTACAAATAAAGTTTTATTGGAACACAGGCATGACCATTTATTTATATATTATCTGCTCTTGCCTATCATGGCAGAGTTGAGTGGTCATAACAGAAACCACGCAGGCAGCAAAACTGAATATATTTATTGTCTAGCCTTTACAGAAAAAGCTTGCTAATCCCAATCTACACCACTTGTAACATGACAGCTCCAGAGTATGCTTTGTCAAAATCAGGATGGAATGAGAGGCTTAATATGAAGTGCTAGTATAATAGTTCGTCAAAACAGGTTACCAAAGACAAGGTTTTCTGATAGTTTTAAATACCTCTGCTACTTAAAAGGGCTTGTGGTATTATTAATTATTCTTTGAGATACTGCTATTTGCAGCAACATGGGTGGATTTAGAGATTATCATACTAAGGAAAGTAAGTCAGAGGAGAAAGACAAGCATCATATGATATCACTAATATGTGGAGTCTAAACTGTGATCCAAATGAACATATTCACAAAACAGAGACAGACTCACTAACATAGAAAACAAACTGACAGTTATCAAAGTGGAGAGGAGGAGAGGAGAAAAAGTTTAAATTTGGAACAGGCAGGTACAAACTACGCACACACACACAAGTAAAATATATAAACCAAAAGGTCTGACTGTATAGCACAGGGAACTGTATTTAATATCTTATAATAAACCACAATGAAAAAGAATATATGTAACACAATACTGTAACTCAACTATTCTTCAAAAAATAAAATAGAAAATAAATTATTCTTACTTTATGGTCATAATTTTTTCAAAGGCTTTTTCTAGGAAGACACATGTTGAATAATGTACAATGAAAATACACAATGCCTGGAATTTGCTTTCAAATCCACCCCCTAAAAAAAGCAGATGTGGATGGCGATTCATGAAGCAAAGATGAAATACAAGTGGTGAAATGTTGATAATTGTTGAAGCCAGGGGATCATTATACTTCTCTCCTTACTTTAGTATGTGTTTGATAATTTCCATAATAAAAAGTTATATTTAAACAGGGAATTTCAAAAGGCTAGATTAACTTTTTTTCTTTGAAATCTCATCTGACTGTAACAATGCATGTTTTTATAGTTGCAGGATAATGTTTATTATCCGAAGATATGGTGCAAATAATCAACCACGTGATTTGCTTTCTCAGGAAGAGGAGCCCCAGCACAACAGCCTACAAAGAGCCCGTTGCTTGCCCTTGATCTACAACGTTCTCTCTTCCTGCCTCCAACGCACTCTCTACTCTCACATTTGTACATCTTTTAACATGATATTAAATATTTAAAGAGTCATTTAAGGAACTAAAGTTCACTGTGGTTTGATGTCTTATAACCACAGAATAATGCTGTTCTAGTTGATCTTTGTCATCAGTGGAGACCAAAGTGCTTTGGTGTATACAGTTGAGATGTAATTCTATCCAGGTTGAGGGGTTCAGGTGGCAGCAAGCTGGACTTGTGAGGCTGTCCAGCAGAATGAAATGAAAGAAGGAACCTCAGGCTTCTGGGTATTAAGTATTAGAGGCTGTTCATTAATATTAATTTTGTTGATTAAAAATACTAGAAGTAGTACCATCTTATGCCTGAAAACCTCTCCCTCTCTGGCAGTGTGGAGAAGCCTCCAATACTAAAGATAAGCCTAAAGTACCTGAATATGACTCAAACCTTCAGATCAACATCATACTCTTCTCCTCCTCACCTCCGTCGTCATCTTCATTTCTGTTGCCATTTTCATCCTCACCGTTTTCACCATCATCATCACCTCTTCTTTAGCATCATCTCCTTTAGCATTCATACAGAATCAGCAACTTGCCAATCATACATAATTTCTTTTATTCCTCACAGCAGCTCTATGACATAGATCCACTGAAATTGCATCACATGTGAACTCAATCATGAGAGGTTGGCAAAGACCAAAAAACAAAAAGAGAACAAGAAATAAAAATAGCAGTCTAATGACATATCTAATATACCATGAAATTACATTTTGCATATGTGCTATTTTATAGAGAGCACTTTAGTATATTCATTATTATACATTTACAAACACTTATACTGTGCCTGGAAAATCCCATGGACGGAGAAGCCTGGTGGGCTGCAGTCCACGAGGTCGTGAAGAGTTAGACACGACTGGGCGACTTCACTTTCACTTTTCACTTTCCTGCATTGGAGAAGGACATGGCAACCCACTGCAGTGTTCTTGCCTGGAGAACCCCAGGGGCGGGGGAGCCTGGCGGGCCGCCGTCTATGGGGTCGCACAGAGTCGGACACGACTGAAGTCACTTAGCAGCAGCAGCAGACTGTGTAGTTGTATGTGTGAAACCATCAGTCCTCTGTTTTATGGATGACATAAGTGCTCTCCAATAACAATGTTCACTACCCCCAATTTACATCTTATGAGTTAATTTCAGATCTGAACTCTGAGTAAACGATGGCTTCACTGCTGTATTACACCTATTGTATAGATAAGGAAAGTGGGCTTTAAAGAACTAAATATTTTATATGAACATTCAGACATAATAGTGGACAAATTGAGAAATGGTTCTAAAACTTGTTTAAAACCAAAGCTATGGTGTCAGTCACTACACTATATGGTTGACACTATACTCTATGTCTTCAGAGCCGTTCACACTCATAAAGTAGAGAGAAGGGGAGGGGGAGATGAAATAGGGCTTTACCACCTTACGCTTAACACCTTTGTTTTCAGTTGGCAAAAACTGGGATGGGGTGAGGCCGAATCAGCCAAACAAAAATGGGAAGAGTAGCATTTTATGGGTGCTGCGTCTCAATTTGTTTTTCCACACTGTGTTGGCAGAGAGATTAGTATTGAAACAATCTTTTTAAAGAGGAGTGCTGAATCTCTAATCAGGAGCAAAGCAGAATTGATTAAAATAATAGTCCTGCAACTCTCCTAAACCATCTTCAACTTCCCCCAGAAGATATCCTCATTGTTTTTCTAATTACTAGGTTGCCATCTACTTGTCTTCCTGTTGTGGCAGAACAGAAGATTGTCAGATGAACTAGGTGAAAAATGAAGACAATAAAACCTAGTCAACAGAACGGGATGGTGCTGCTGCTCGGTCACTAAGTCATGTCTGACTCTCTGCGATCCCAGGGGTTGCAGCACACCAGGCTGCCCCATCCTTCACTACCTCTTGGGGCTTGCATAACTCACTGAAGCTATGAGCCATGCCATGCAGGGCCATCCAAGACAGACAGGTCACAGTGAAGAGTTCAGACAAAACATGGTCTACTGGAAGCGGGAATGGCAAACCACTCCAGTATTCTTGCCGTGAGAACCCCCTGAACAGTATGAAAAGGCAACAGAATGGAATAGTTTGCCTAGAATTTTAAGATTCTTTTAAAAGAGAAGTATGCCCAAGCTTCACTTCATGTTGAACTTTCCTAAAGTCCGTCATCTCCCTGTATATCATAAACCTGGAGGAAGTCTTTGTTGAATCGGTATTTCCAGAATTGGACGATAGGAAAATTACCTGCAGAAAGATTTCTGGCTGCATCTATGAAAGGAAGAGTTTTGGAATGGAACAAGCTGTAGGTTTGGCAATAGATAAGCTGAGACCCTCAAATAAAACTTGCATCTTGTCTTCCTAAACAGTCTTCTCTGGGCTTTGGTGTTTTCAGAAACAATTCAAGTTCATGCCTTCTCAGAGCTCTGGTGAAAACTTCAAATCCATGATATCCTCTCTGAAAGATCCCCAATACAAGAATGTGTTTGAATTACTCCCTGTCTTCCTACCCCAGTATCAATATGATTTTATGCATAAAAATAAGAGTTCAAGTAAATGAAAATAAGTCAGGTAAGGAGAGAATTAAATTTTGTCATTAAGGAAAGGGAAAGACAGACAAGTCTCCAAGGTTCAAGGACACAAAACACTAATACTTTCATTTATTCACTGAGCTCATACTTCCTTAGTATGTCTGATACATAAAGAAGAACTATGCCTGTGATACAGGACTGAAATAGTTTCTTGAATGCTGTTAACTTCCTTAAATTCATCTACAAGTGCTCAGAATAAAAGATAGACTATGAGGACAATTCAAACAATGCAGACTATTCCGCCAATATGTTCCCAAGTGAGTATATGCCCAGAAGTATAAAAAAGGAGATGGATTTGCTGCTTATTTGGGGAAAGAGCGTCTTTTTTATTTTTCTCTTGGTTTGAGCAATCCTACATTTCATTGATTAAAGATACATATCTGTGCCTCAAATAATGAAACAGCAATTGGTTTCAATGCCAGAGGAAAAACTGGCTGTGCTGGACTTATTGAGGCTTGATAGAAGTCTGAAATATATGGGAGATTTGAGGAATTTTCAGTTGTCACCAGAAGTAATTTAAGTCTTACTGTAAAGCAACTTCCACTCTACAGATTAACTTCAGCAACACCCAAGAGGTGATTTTACTGTATAGTGACCAGTCCTCTGCCTCATAAAATGCAGAGCTAAACAGATGAAGCAACAATATAAAAATTAAATAGATAAATCTATTTTGTTGAAGTCTATGAAAGAAAGGAAAGAGTTTTGTACATATATTTCCTAACTGTCCTTTGAAAGGACCAAGAAGCAAAGTGCCCCTGCGGAAATGAGCACACTTAGTTCCCAATGTTGGCTTCTAAATGCCATTTTCCAATAAAAGAAAGCAGGATCCCTTAGAGAAATGGCTGATTCCAGAGCTGTAGTAGGTAAAGTAAAAGATAATCCCAATATAATGCTGGGGGCATGTCAGAATAATTTCGAGACTCCATGTGCCCAATTTGAGGCAATTTAAGCATCAAAAAATAAAGATATTAAAAACTATAAAGTCTGTTGAATAAAACAGAAAACTGTGAGTCTATAATGATAAAAAAAACCAACATAAATTCATAAACTGAAATTTGATGAAGAATGAAATTGCAGTAAGCAGAATAATGATGCTAAAGATATCCACATGCACTCCCAGGAACCCATGAATCTACTGTGCTCTTAGCCAGGGACAATTTAAGCTGCAGATGGAATTAAGGTTGCTAAGCAGCTGACTTTAAAATAGGGATATTGTAGATCAATGGAAGAGGAGAGGGAGCCCAGAAATAAACCCACACACCAATGGTCAATTAATCTATGACAAGAGAGGCAAGACTACACCATGAAGGAACGACAGGCTTTTCAATGAAAGGTGCTGGGAAAACCGAATAGCTACATGTAAAAAGGAAATTAGAACATTCTTTACACCATACACACAAATAAACTCAGAATGGATTAAAGACCTAAATGCAAGACTGGATACTCTAGAACACTTTGAGGAAAACATAGGCAGAACACTCTGTGACGTAAATCACAACAATGTCTTTTTCTATCTGTCTCCCAGAGTAATGGAAATAAAGACAAAAATAAACAAATGGGGCTTAATTAAACTTATCAGCTTTTGCACACAAAGGAAACCATAAACAAAATGAAAAGATAACCTTCAGAATGGGAGAAAATATTTGCAAAAGATGTGACCGACAAGGGATTAGTCTCCAAAATTTCCTAACAGCTCATATGGCTTAATATCATCAAAACAAACAACCCAATCAAAAAATGGGCAGAAGACTTAAATAGACATTTCTCCAAAGCATGCATACAAATGACCAAAAAACACACAAAAAGATGTTCAACATTGCTATTAGAGAAATTTTAAATAAAAACTACAATGAGATATCACCTCACACCAGTCAGAATGGCTATCATCGAAAACCCCAGAAACAATAAATTCTGGAGAGGGTGTGGAAAGAAGGGAACCCTCCTACGTCATTGGTGGGAATGTAAATTGGTGCAGCTGTTATGGAGAACAGTATGGAGTTTCTTTGAGAAGTAAAAATAGACCTACCATGTAATCCTGTAATCCCACTATTCCTGGGCACATACCCAGTGAAGAGCAAGATCCAAAAGGATCCATGCACCCCAACATTTGCTGCAGCCCTGTTACAGCAGCCAAGACATGGAAGCACCCAAATGTCCATCAAGAGAAGAATGAATAAAGAAGGTGTGGTGCATACCTAAATGAAATATTACTCAGCCATCAAAAAGAAGGAATAATGCCATTTGCAGCAATAGGGATGGACCTAGAGATTGTCATCTTGAGTGAAGCAAGACAGAGAAAGAGAAATATGATACTGTATATCTGCTGCTGCTGCTGCTGCTAAGTCGCTTCAGTCGTGTCCGACTCTGTGCAACCCCACAGATGGCAGCCCACCAGGCTCCCCCGTCCCTGGGATTCTCCAGGCAAGAACACTGGCGTGGGTTGCCATTTCCTTCTCCAATGCATGAAAGTGAAGGCGCTCAGTTGTGTCTGACCCTCAGCGACCCCATGGACTGTATCCTTCCAGGCTCCTCCATCCATGGGATTTTCCAGGCAAGAGTACTGGAGTGGGGTGCCATTTCCTTCTCCGTATTGCATATCTATGGAATCTAAAAAAAATTATACACGTGAACTTAGTTACAAAACAGAAACAGATTCACAGACTTAGAGAATGAACTTCAGGTTACTGAGAGGGACGGTGGGGGTTCATTAGGGATAGTTACCAAGTCTGGGATGGACATGTACACACAGCTGTATTTAAAATGCATAACCAAAAAATAAAATGCATAACCAGCAAGGACCCACTGTACAGCACAGGGAACTCTTCTCAGTATTCTAGAAGAATCTAATTGGGGAAAGGATTTGAAAAGGAATAGATAGAGGTACATGCATAGCTGAGTCACCTTGCTGTACACCTGAAACTCACACAGCATTGTTAAGCAACTGTGCTCTAATACAGATAAAAAGTGTCTTACAGATATGGAAATATGAGCCAGGATCACCTTAAAAGCGGAAGAGGGAGGCAGAATAGTTGGTGTCAGAGTGATATAGTGTGAGAATGGCCATTGCTGACTTTGAAAACTGAAGAGGCCACAAGCCATGAAGCACAAGCATACTCTGGAATCCAAGCACACTCTAGAAGAGGCATGAAAACAGGGTCTCACCTAGAGCCTCTTGCCAACACCTTGATTTTATCCCATGAGACCCATTTCACACCCTGACCTGTAAGAACAGAAAGACCATAAATCTATGTTGTTTAAAGCCGCTAACTTTGTGGTCGTTAGACCAGGAATAGGAAATGAATAGAGAATATTTATGTAGTTTGAAAGTATCTCTCTATATACGATACTTGCTAATTACAAAAGGAAAAAGAGGAACATCATGGTGGAGAAACTTGGCAGATGCTGCTGGAACTGAATGATCAAAGTCAACATCAGATAGTGCGACAGTTCAACATCACTACCCTCTGAAATGATGCGCTTAGAAGGACACACCAGCACTTCTGCGGAACCTTCCCCAATAACACACAGCACTTAGACAAACTCAAACGGAGGGGCAGTCTACGAAATAGCTGTCCACTACTCTTCAAGAATATTAAGATCATGAAAGGCTAAAAATGACTGAAAAACTGACCCAGATTGGAGGAATCCAAAGAGACAGGATGACTAAATGCAATGTGACAGTTTGGATTGTATCCTGCACCAGAAAAAAGAGCATTACTAGGACAGCTTGGAATTTCTAATAAGATCTGTATGTTTGTACTGAATCCATTTTAATTTTTGGTTTAGATCATTATGTTTCTGTAGGATGTTAATATTTGGAGAATCTGGGTGTAGATATACCTTGGGAAATCTGTGTGCTACTTTTGCAATATTTTAAGTCAAATATTTCTAAATAAAGAGCTTTTAAAAAGAAAATGTGATAATGCTCTGATGCTAAGAAGGTCTGTGAGGTCTGTTTTCAAATTCCCTTTTAAAGAGCCTGTTCATTTCTTTCTTCAGAGAAATCACTTCACTGGGTGTCTGTATGCCCGTGGGCCTTTCATTCTTGGTGATTTCTTTCAACAAGTCATTCAGAACCAACCAAAGTCTTCACAGGTATCGAAATAAAAAGCAAATGTTTGTAACATTAGTCTTAGTTCTAGAGGGAATTCCCCCTAAAGAACAAATAAATGAAAGATACTCAACCAAAGGATTGAACCTGGGCCCCAAAAGTGACCTAACCATTGGAATGCCAGGGGATTCCCCATTGCTTACTTTAATATCTTTACACACACATTTCTTTTACCTAAAATGTTATCTCCTCTTCTCCTGACCTAACTAAACAAATTTCATAAGGGCAAACTCAGGATTCCAATGACTTATTAATAAATGATGGTATTTCCAAAGAATGTAATATTAGTTAGCATTAAAAAAAGTGAGGTAGAGTTTCTAAATATATATATATATACACAAACAGACATATATATTAAAACATTTTTATTTTTTATATATTTATCTAACATACACCTCCAAAAAAATTTTTTTCAGATATATTCAAAAGTATTAACAATAGTTAATTTAACTTTTAATTTTTAACTTGAGAAATATAATGGCAATAATTTTAAACTGTGGCTAAAATGCCTCATGAGAAACCCTGGGCTGGAAGAAGAACAAGCTGGAATCAAGATTGCCAGGAGAAATATCAATAACCTCAGATATGTAGATGACACCACCCTTATGGCAGAAAGTGAAGAGAAACTAAAAAGCCTCTTGATGAAAATGAAAGTGGAGAGTGAAAAAGTTGGCTTAAAGCTCAACATTCAAAAAACGAAGATCATGGCATCTGGTCCCATCACTTCATGGGGAAGAGATGGGGAAACAGTGGAAACAGTGTCAGACTTTATATTTTGGGGCTCCAAAATCACTGCAGATGATGATTGCAGCCATGAAATTAAAAGACGCTTACTCCTTGGAAGGAAAGTTATGACCAACCTAGACAGCATATTGAAAAGCAGAGACATTACTTTGCCTACAAAGGTCAGTCTAGTCAAGGCTATGGTTTTTTCTGTGGTCATGTATGGATGTGAGAGTTGGACTGTGAAGAAAGCTGAGTGCTGAAGAATTGATGCTTTTGAACTGTGGTGTTGGAGAAGACTCTTGAGAGTCCCTTGGACTGCAAGGAGATCCAACCAGTCCATACTAAAAGAGATTAGTCCTGGGTGTTCATTGGAAGGATTGATACTGAGGCTGAAACTCCAATACTTTGGCCACCTCATGTGAAGAGTTGACTCGTTGGAAAAGACCCTGATGCTGGGAGGGATTGGGGGCAGGAGGAGAAGGGGATAACAGAGGATGAGATGGCTGGATGGCATCATCGACTCGATACACAAGAGTTTGGGTGAACTCCAGGAGTTGGTGATGGATAGGGAGGCCTGGCGTGCTGCGATTCATGGGGTTGCGAAGAGTTGGACACGACTGAGCGACTGAACTGAACTGAAAATGCCTCATAAAGTTTGAACTCATTTTGGTCTTGGATTGGACCAGAAACAGCCATAGGATCTCACACAATTATTTGCTAATGCTGCTGCTGCTGCTGTTTTTGTTGGCAGTGGCCTCTCAGGCCTGTAAGCTTTTATTGTCAGTGAGGTATTAAATCCCTCAGCAGTCCTACTGAAGGACAACCCGGAGCACTGTGAGAGCACCGCAGAGGAGCGCAGAGAAGGGGAGTGGGGACTGATCTGAATCTGGGGCCCCAGAGCCGTTCTAAATGTCAGCTTCTGGCCCCCTGACATGGTGAGCTCTCCCACACCAAGCCTTTGCAGCAGCTGTTCCCTCCAAGCGAGCATCTTGTCGTTCAGTAACTAAGTTGTGTGTCCGACTCTTCGTAACCCCACAGACGGTAGCACACCAGGCTTCCCTGTCCTTCATGACCTCCTGGAGTTGATTCAAAATATCTACATGTTCACATGTTTATTTAACATCTACATTTTTGCACACTTGCCTCGTTCTCATCCTATAGCTGTCGAGCGAATTACTGCTCTTTAAAAGACACAGTCCACAGGGTATCACATGGCCTCCAGGGTGGCACTAGAATCCACCTGACGAAGCAGGAGACGTAAGAGACGTGGGTTCGATCCCTGGGTCAGCGAGATCCCTTGGAGTAGGGTATGGCAACGCCCTCCAGTATTCTTGCCTGGAGAATCCTGTGGACAGAGGAGCCTGGTGGGCTGCAGTCCGCATGGCCAACGTGTCTTAGCAGGTCTGCACAGCCTAGCACCTCCTCCCCTTCAGTTCCATCGAGAACAGTGACCGGGAGGACTTCCCTGGCTGTCCAGCAGCTAAGACTCCACACTTCCACTGCAGGGCTCATGGGTTCACGGCCAGAGTCTCATGCCACGGGGTCTCATGCCACGGGGTCTCATGCCACGGGGTCTCGAGGAGTTGGACACAACGGATAGAGCACACAGCACGCAAACATGCAGTCACGTACACGCTGACCTTCTCCTTTCACCTGGTTTAAAATGCTTTCTGCTCCTGCATTTTCATCTCCTTATTTCTTCATCTGCATTATGTGCCTGAAAGAACAGCTCTTCCACCTGGGAAACTTTAACAACTGCTCCGACAGTGTTCCAGCATTTCTTTACCTGCAGATGCCTGTCTTCACGCAAAAACTGCAGAAATCCAATAAATATGACCGATGACCTGCAGCTGTTTTAGATGAAGCCCGGGGTGAAGGGCTGGTGAGCAAGGCCGGCTTGGACATCCACTTAGCAGTCTCTCTGACCCTGAATCCCCACCGGACCCAGACCTACCACTTGTAAAAATCACTGAAATACAGAAATTTAGAACTTTACTCTCTAAATACAGAAGAGCTTTAATTAAACTTGCTGTATCAGCGGTTTCACATTAAGCTTCCATTTTATTCCAAATGATTATGATTTGATTATGAGCCCACTCAATTGGGTGGCTATGCTACACTTTTTTTTTTTATAATTAGCAAGCAGAAGGTCTGAATATCAACAATATTCATCTTAACCATCGGTTTTGTGCGTTTTTTCTAGGCAGCGACCTGATACTAGTGAAGTACTGACTATTTTTTAACTTTTATGCAAATTGCATGTACAATAATCCATGCCATGCTTTAGCATTAGTTGTTTTTCAATTTGAGGAAATGCTGATTTAAAACATAATCTAACAAATTATTCAGTCAAGCATAATAAAGACAAAAATTCTTCCTCCCATCAAATTCTCAGAGACATTTGGACAAAGACAGCAATAGCTAAGTGAAAAAGCTCTCACACTCTTTTTCCTTCCCCAAATGTATCTGTCATTAAGGCATAAATGCCCCAGTACAGACACTGTCCATTAAAAAGTATCAATCCAATGCAATCTTTAACAAACTTTTCTGGAGCTACAGTTATTACCTCAAAACCCACAGCATGAATTTTTTAAAACAAAGTGGATGCTATTAAAAAGGGGTGGATTGACAGTACTGGAGACTGAAGGCTCCTACTGAACCACAGTCCGGGTGAAACTCAGACATAGGCAATGACAATCCCCCCTGCTTTCCCACCTCTGCCCCTCAGACTTGCAGAGGAGACACTCATGGGAAGAGGGCACAGTGGCTCCTGCTTGGGTTTCCTCATGGTCATTTCACAGGCTGGCTTCATCAGGATGTAAGTTCTCACCCAGGAGAAGGAAAAGCCATGGTTTGCTTCCCCTCTTGTCACTGTTGTTCGGTCACTAAGTCATGTCTGAGTCTTTGTGATCCTGGACTGCAGCACGCCAGGCTCCTCTGTCCTCTACGCTCTCCTGGAGCTTGCTCAAATTCATGTCCATTGAGTCAATGATGCCATCTAACCATCTCATCTTGTGTCGTCCCCTTCTCCTCCTGCCTTCAATCTTTCCCAGCATCAGGGTCTTTTCAGATAAGTCAGCTCTTCCCATCAGGTGGCCAAAGTTATTGGAGCTTCAGCTTCAGCATCAGTCCTTCCAGTGAATATTCAGGACTGATTTCCTTTAGGATGGACTGGTTTGATCTCCTTCCTGTCCAAGGGACTCTCAAGAGTCTTCTCCAACACCTCAGTTCAAAAGCATCAGTTCCTCAGTGCTCAGCCATGGTCCAGCTCTCACCCCCATACATGACTACTGGAAATACACAGCTTTGACTATCCACACCTTTGTCAGCAAAGATCCTTTCATTGACCAGATCACAACTAATCGCTCAGAGCTCTGTGTCAATCCAGTGGCTTCCCACCAAACACAAAGAACCCAGAACAGGTAGGAACACAATGTATTCAACACAGTAGCATCATTTTAGATGGCTAAATCATGTGATAAAATCTCAATCTTACCAGCAGTCAGAGTTACAGCTTCTATATACAAGGGTTTCTCCATGTCAGCACTATTGACGTTGGAGGGCTGGATAACACGTTACCGGGGCAGGGGCGGAGGCGGTCCTGTGTGCTGTGGGATGTTCAGCAGCACCCCTCGCGCCCTCTCACTAGACGTCACAGCACCTGCCCAGTTGTGACCACCACAAGTGTCTCCAGACATCATCACGTGTTCCCACGGGGCTGAGATCACGCCCAGCTAGCCCTCTGCTCCGTTCCTCCCAGCACCAATTCTAGGCCTTCTGTCTGCAGATGGGCACCGCTGTGCAAATGTCTTATTTCTTTTTACAGTCTTCTCTTCTTTGAACCTCTGCCCTTAGAAGGATAGTTCCAAACACATCACTTGACAGACACGCTCATATATACATAGCTCAGCCAGGCAGAATTTGGCCAGGCTCTGTGGACGCTGTGTGGTGTTCTTCCCTTTGCTGGGAGGATCTTCCTGTGCTACAGTTGGTTGAATTATACGCAAACTCCCAGGCAGAGCGGCTCGAGGTGATCTGATGAAAACCACATTGTTTGGTTCACGGAATGTGATTTACACCCCCTAGATACTGGATTTTAATTTGTTATATATGTCTGTTAAACTCTGCCTTCCTCCTCCCCTTTCTTAAGATGAAAAGCAGATTATTTAGTGCACAATCTAAAAATCAGCTGGTTATTAAATTTTCCTTTTCGTTTAGTTTTGAAGCTTTTATGCCTCTGAAACTTATTTACATGCTGTATACATTAAATAAAGTATAATCCATAGTACTCACAGGATTCAAAAAATGATGAGGTACTCTTCCCCTGGTCTCAAAACAGAGTCTACCTGACTCCCCAAAAGAGGGAGACATTTGTAACATAGGTCTGCAAATCAAGAATACACTCTACCAAGGCAGCAACTCACACCAATAGTAGGGAAGTACATAAGGTGCAGCAGATAGAAACAGCTCCATATATCCTAAAAGACATACAAAGCAAAAAAAAAAAAAATGAAAAGCTACAATATTATATGTCCAGTTACATTTTTCTTGTAAAACTTAAGTCAACCTTTAACATTCTTAAAATAAGATGCATTAATTTGCATAATCATTAATAAAATGTATGATTACTTCCATCAATATGGCTACTGTATCTTCAGTACCTACAACTATAGGAGGCATGTGACAGAGATTTTTTTTTAATTCACACTTTGGACAGTTTGGAATAATAGGCATATTTGACCCCATTTTGCAGATGAGAAACCAGGTTCAGAGAGGCTGAGTCATTTTTCTAACTCACAGAGTTAGCAGGCAGAGGAGCAGGAGTTCGGGTCTGATCTGAATGATCCTGTGTTCAAGCTGGATCTACCTTATTGCCTTTTACTTTCTTCTCTATCTAAGGCTGAAGTTGCTTGAAATCAAGTCAGCATCTTAGGGGACAATCAAGGTAAACTGCATTTTGGGGGGTAAAACGCTATCTAAACAGACTCATTAGCATTTTCTAAATCTTCAGAAAGGTCCTGTTCTCAGACTCATGGAAATTAATAGCTATGTATACTATTTGGGTTCACAAAACAACGGAGTACAAAATAGTCCTAGCAATTTTGCCCTTCTACTGCTTTCTGCCCACTCCCCTGTCCGTGGCTCCCTCTTGGCCTCCTCTCCAAGTCCACAAGCCTCACCACTCCACCCTCACCCCGCCCTGCCCCAACCTCAAATTCCAGGCTCCAGCCTCTCTGAGTTACTCGTGGTTCCCATAGTGTCCTAGGTCTCCTTTGGCAGAGACCATGCTCATATACTCATGGTTCATCTTATTGATCAGGTACCGGCACTGTTGTAGGTACTAGAAAGACAACAGTAAGACGGAACTGCTGCCCCCGTGAAGCTCACAGTCTCATTTGGAAGAGACAGACGGTGAACGAAGGACTGAAATATTCAGTACGTCAGATACTGATAACGGCCTTGGTAGAAAAGCAAAGCTGGGAAAGTGATTAGTGAATGCTAGAAGGGAGAAAATATCGGTTAAAAGTGAAGGAGCAGGGACGCTCACCCTGACCAGGTGGCACGTGAACGAAAAACAGGAAGAGGTGAGGAAGTGGTATGCTGCTGCTGCTGCGAAGTCGCTCTGTGGGATACGGTCCCGAGACCTGCGACATCACAGGTCTCTAGGCCCGCAGTGGCTGGCAGGCCACCAACGCACAGCATCTGTTGTCATCCAGGGTCTGTTTCACGAGCGTATCAGGAAGATAAGACGCTACACGGTAGCGTTTTTGAGAAATACTGTGAACAGCCAGCATGTCCTAGAACTGAACGTCTGTGTCCCCTCAAAATTCCTGCGTTGAAATCGAATCCCTGATGTGATGGTACTTGGAGGTGCGAGCCTTTGGAAGGCGATTAGGTCATGAGGGTGGAGCCCTCGTGAATAGAATCCATGACCTAATGAGAAAGTCGATGCTGGCTTCCATGTGAAGAAGAAACAGTGAGAAGACAACCATCTATAAAAACAAAAGTGCGCTCGCAGTGGAGTCAAGCCTGCCGGCACATTGACCTTGGACTTCCAGACTCCAGAACTGTGGGAAATAAATGTCTGCTGTTTGTAGCCTGCCCAGTCCATGTGATTCTAACAGCCCAAATAGGCTTCCCTGGGGGCTCAGTGGTGAGGAATCCCCTCACAAGTGCCGGAGACACAGGTTCGATCCCTGGGCCAGGAGGATCCCACATGCCAAGGAGCAACTAAGGTCACGCGCTGCAACTGCTGAGCTTGCGCTCTCGAGCCCAGGAGCCACTGAAGCCCTCGGGGCGGACGGCAACCAGAGAAGCCGCTGCCTCGAGAGACCTGCAGGCGCAGCTAGAGAGCGGCCCCGCCCTCCACAACCAGCAAAAAGCCCGCGCGGCAACAACGTTGATTAATTTTAATAAAACAGACCCAGTACACTAAAACACCTTTCATCTCACTGGCAAATTAAATTTTTGAGTTACTCCTCTCTGATGTACTAGCAAACTTTTGAAAAACGATGCTTCCTGCGTTCTGTCGCCCGGCGATGACTGCATCCTCCCAAGGTTAACGAGACGGTTCTTGCCTCTGTAACTCTTTCCAGGCTTCTTCTACAAAAGCTGCTAGTTTCACAGAGCTGAAGTAAAGCTATATATTAAATTTCCTTAATTGTCACTAGAAAGGATTGCTATCTTTAAATGCAGATGTAAACAACAAAACAAGGAATTTCGTTTAAAAATGAGCTAGAGTGAAGCATTAGCATGGGGAGGATTTTCTGTTGGCTTTAACTGGGGAAACGCTGAATAAGCACTGATTTTTTTACATTAATAATAATAGGAAACAGTGGATAGTAGCACCTCAGCACAATTCTAATTTAATGAGAAACAATAAAATAGTTTTCCAAAGGGGCCTATTTAGGTCCGAGAAAGGGGGATATTAAAGTTCCAAGATTTATTCTACTTTCGTTAAGGTATGCTGATACAGATTTTCTGAGGCTATATTCTACTCACTGATTAGATCTCTCTTTTTATAATTTTCTTACTTGTGAGGGAATTAGATTGGTATTTTCCAGGCCAAATAACTTTTAGACAAAGTATTTAAACTGAATCAATTCATTCCCAGCACAAGTGAGGTTGATCAAAACCCTATATCACTCAGACAGCCCTTTGAGACATATTTTTAATATATTTAGATATTATTAACTGCAAAACCATGGGACTCAACTATTAAGAAATGGTTTGTAGAAAAGAATTGAATACACATAAAAGAATTGAATATACATAAAACTTCTAGTAAAGTATATTGCCTTTGAGTTAAGCTCCCTATTATTTTTTTGATATTTTTCAAATTAATTGCACAAGGTAACCAGTATGTATTAGTCATTGTAATGTTCAAGCAGAATGATCTGGGAGGTCAGATGTAAGGATGAGGGTGATGATGGGGATAATGGTGATAGCTGACATGAACTGAGCCCTTGCTTCCTGGCAGATAGTGTGCTAAACACATTGCACCCCCTGCTCGATTTGATCCCAACATTCATTCTGTGCTAAGATCTATGCCAAATATATTCAATATGCAAGACCTTTCCAAAACCTTGAAAGTCACACTGTGCTCCTACTTCACAGATGAGGAAACTGACACTGTGACAAGTCGAGCCACCAAGAGTCACCTAACTGGACGGTACGTAGAGAAATGTCCTCACAAAGTCAACAGAGATTGGAAGAGACCTACCACTGCGGAATATCAAAGCCCTTGTCGCAGGCACTTTTCTCATTCACCCTGCCACATCTCTGGTGAGGTTACAAGCCCTGAATGGGGAGGTGGGGGAATACCCCCTAACATTTACTAAGCACTTCCTACCTGCCAAGCATGGTTCTAAGCCCTATATTATTTTTATCCTCATAAGAAGCATGTGAGGAGACAGCAGCATTGATACTCCACTTTGCAGATGGGGAAGGCTGCAGCACAAAGGTTATTTGTCCACAAACACAGGACTATAAACGGTGAGGCTAGGTCTGACCTCGGAAGTTTAAACCCAGAGCTCATTTTCTTAGTCACTGTGATACCCTGACTGTTTATGACCCAGTCCTTTGCCTGAACTTGGCATTGAAGGAACACCCTTCAAATGATACTGAACGTACCACACCCTTCCAATGGTCACACGGGCCAGGGGCACCCAGCACCAAAGAAAGTGACTCCAGATTGATCCAACTGTGGAGGATACTGATAAAATCCTGCAGCTTTTTTGCTGTCCTACGGAGAGCCAGGATTCTTGAAAATATGTACGCATGAGAGACTTAGACCGCTCACCAACCATGGGGTACGGCCTTGGAATAAACACACGGGAATTGATTTAGAAGGAAAAGGTATGAGACATTGTGTGTAGTCATGATGCAAATCCATACTGTTTATGCAGAAACACATAGTGAAGTCCCTGCCGTCCAGAAACACAAACTCTAACATGAATTTTGGGAGAAGGGAAGAGCACAGACCACCACGGCTGAGGGCGCAGAGAGCAGCCAGCGCTCCACGTTACAAAATGCCAGTGCTCCGTCCTCTGTCTGGCTGCACAACAAGCTCTTTTCCTGAGCTCGGAATGCCAGGATGGGAGGCCCGCCGTTCAGTCAATGGGGAGCTATTGAGGTTTCTAAGTCAGCGCACTACGGCCAGAGCTGCCCTTCAAAGCATTCAATTCAGAGCGCTCATAAGACAGCATCGAATAGGAGAGATTGCAAGGGTAGACACCCCACTGGGAACTGCCGTGAAAACCCCAGAGAGCGGAACATAAACTGTAGTAGCAAGAAGAGAAAGGGGGCAATGCAAAGGGCAAAGTTCAAGAGTCACAGGACAGAAGTGTAAAAGGCCCTGCCTTCTCTATGTAGGCTTGGGGCCAAAGCTTGGGTCCAAAGCTCTAGCGGCCGCAGAAACCAGTGTGCAGCGCGGTCCACCACTGTCTCACCCTGTGGCAATGACTCAAACTTCTTGAGCATCAGTTTCTTCATCTGTAAAATAAAGATAACCATGCCCCACCTCTTAAGACTGTTAGGAAGTTTATGTAAAGCCAAAAAGCACTGGGCTTCCCAGGAGGCTCAGTGGTAAGAATCAGCCTGCAAATGCATGAGATGCAGGCCCTATCCCTGGGTCGGGAAGATCTGCTAGAGGAGGAAATGGCACCCACTCCAGTGCTCTTCCTGGGAAACCCCATGGGCAGAGGAGCCTGGCGGGCTACAGTCCACGGGGTCACAAAGGGCCGGACACAACTTGGCAACTAAACCTAAAGTGTTCGGCACACTGAACAAATATGTAGTGAGCTCTCAATAAATTCTACCCACTAATATCAATGTTTTTGTGTCTGTCAGTAGAAATAATAAGATTCCTCATACATATACTACTATATATATAATAGATAGTCAACAAAGAACTACTGTATAGCACAGGGAATTCTACTCAATACTTGTAATCACCTATATGGGAAAAGAATCTGAAAAAGAATGGATATATGTACATATATAACTGAATCACTTTGCTGTACTCCTGAAACAAGCACAACATTGTAAATTAACGATATTCCAAGATAAAATAAAAAATAAATTTAAGGGAAAAAAAGAAAATAATAAGGTTCCTACATTCCTTCCTCTCTTAAGGGATACTCATTGGGAGTTCCCTGGTGGCCCAGTGGTTAGGATTCTGGGCTTTCACTGCTATGCGTCCAGGTTCAATCCCTGGTCAGTGAACTTAGATTCCACAAGCCTTGCAGTCACACACACACACACACACACACACAAGTTTTATAAGCAGAAATTAACTCAACATTGTAAATCAACTATATTTTAATTTTTTAAAAAATATACAGTATACTAATGCATATATATGGAATTTAGAAAGATGGTAACAATAACCCTGTATGCGAGACAGCAAAAGAGACACAGATGTATATAACAGTCTTTTGGACTCTGTGGGAGAGGGCGAGGGTGGGATAATTTGGGAGAATGGCACTGAACCATGTATAATATCATATATGAAACGAGCCACCAGTCCAGGTTCGATGCATAATACTGGATGCTTGGGGCTGGTGCACTGAGACGACCCAGAGGGATGGTATGGAGAGGGAGGAGGGAGGGGGGTCCAGGATGGGGAACACGTGTATACCTGTGGCGGATTCATGTTGATGTATGGCAAAACCAATACAATATTGTAAAGTAATTAACCTCCAATTAAAATAAGTAAATTTATATTTTTTAAAAATAAGCAGTTTAAAAAATAAAGAATTCTCCTTTACTAGTTAATAAAGGAAGGAGAGAAAGAAATCAACACTAGCAAAAAGGAAAAACCCACGAGAAATCTTTTTTTCATACTCATACAATTAAGATGTTCTGTGTGAAGGTGCCAGATGGTGTCCACTTTGGTGTCTGAACAAGTGTTCCTGATGGGAGGAAACGAATAGATGCACTTCAATTTAAGACATAAGCACAGTTTATAATCTGGCCAACTCTCATCCCTGGGGAATGTGTCACCCTGATATCTGTCTCACTTGAACTAAGTTTCAAAATCTGGAGACAGTGCCGATCATAACCACATCATCAGCAACTTGAGTTCCACTGTGCCCCTGGCTCTATGATGTCCTAGCTCCGAGGTCCAGGCCCTGCTGTCAGTACAACACTGACCTTCCCTGAGACTCATCTCCAATTTAACCCCACGCAGCACCCACCATAATCAACACCCACACCTGTTGTGTGCCAGGCACTGTGCTAGTTGGTTCATACACAGCTTTTTCTTTGAGAAAATGCAAACAAAATCAAAACATAGACTGTAAAACTCAACAGAGTCTATTATTTCTCTTTCTCCACCTTCTGCTACAGGGCAACCATATCCTGAATTCCTTCCATAAAACTTAAACACAGGCTCTTGCTAAATAGATATGGTTGGTGGCAGTGGTTTAGTTGCTAAGTCATGTCCGACTCTTGTGACCCCATGGACTGTGGCCCACCAGGCTCCTCTGTTCATGGGATTTCCCAGGCAAGAATACTGGAGTGGGTTGCCATTTCTTCTCCAGGGGATCTTCCTGACTCAGGGATTGAACCTGGGTCTCCTGCATTGCAGGCAGATGCTTTCCCACTGAACCACCTGCAAAGCCCCTAGTTATGGTTGATCACCTGCTTAAATGTCATGATTTCCCATGACACTTATAATGGAAGCTAAATTTATTAAAATGATCTTTGAGGCCCTGCATGATTTAGACCACATCTATCTCTTTTATCTCTTAATGTCTTCTGTCCCTAAATTCTACTCCCTCAGCATCCTCATTTCCTCTGGAGAACATACTAAGTTTGTTTCCACTTCAGAACCTTTGCCTTTGCAATCCATCCCCTCTGCCTAGAAAGCTCTTCCCCTGGATCTTCCTTCTCACGGCCACCTCTCCTTATCACCTCCATCTTGGATAATATGGAGGATAAATATCCTTTCTCAAAGAGATTTTGCCTCTTGCCTCACTTTTTTTCTGAAAGCAATGTAACACACTCCCAGAGGTATTCCTCAGCTGTCACAGGCTGTAGGCATCTGCTCCCAACTCTAGTCATGTTGGTAGCTTGAAATCAGCCACAATGGGAAGGTTTACACTAAAGAAACTGGCAAACACTCACTGCCGCAATATTCACAACAGCCAGGACATGGAAGTAACCTAAATGTCCATCAACAGGGGGATGGGTACATACGTGCAACAGAGTATTCCGCATGTGCAGTGGAATAGTACTCAGCCATAAAAAGGAGTGAAACCAGGTCATTTGTAGAGACGTGGATGGACCTAGCGACTGCCACACAGACGGAAGGGAATCAGAAAGAGAAAAGCAGACCATATGACCACGTCTGTGTGCAGCCTCGAAAACGCCGCAGAGAAGCTTCTCTGCAAAGCAGACATAGAAACACCGGTGCAGAGAACAAATACATGGATTCCATGGGGGGAAAGGCGGGGTGGGATGAACTGGGAGATTACTGTACAGACACTACTGTGTGTCAAACAGGTAACTGATGAGAACATACTGTCCCGCGCAGGGAACACTCCTCAGCGTTCTGTGGAAATCGAAATGGGCGGGAAATCCAAGGAAGAGGGGATATCTGTATACACAGGGTTGATCTGGTTTGCTGTGGAGTAGAAACTAACGCAATATTGTAATGCAACTACACTCCAATAAAAATTGATTAAAAAAGAAATCAGCAAACCCAATAAATCAGGGTCTTCCCCCCCCACCCCGAGAACAGTGGTGAGACACTTACCAGCATGCAGCTGCCTACTTCGTTCCCTTTCGACTCCTCCCTAAAACTTGGCTCTTCTCATTTTCTTTAGCACCACCGCTCTGAAATCACCTTTTCTATGTGTTCCATTTTTATTAATTCTCTTCCAGATTAATCTAAAGAGAGTAGAAACATAATCCAAATTTCTCATTGCTATATCCCTAACACTTCAAAGCACATGTGTAAGAACTTTAAAAATTCTTTCTGAAAGAATGAATTCATTCCATACACTCTCTATATATTATGTACCCCACTGTATTTAAGATTCTGAATTTCCTAATGGAGGCCTTTCATGGTTAAGATATTTTCAACCTAGAATTTCCTAGGAGCTACAGCTTCAAGAAGTATCAAAATTGCCAGTGCATTGCCTTACCAGTCACCAATTAAGAAATGGAATGATGATTTAAAACATCACTTGCTAGTTTCCCTACTCTATAATATCTGTTTGGAAATTGTGAAGAGTTCGCCCTTGTCTCTTTTCATTCTAGAGTTCTACATAGAAAACCGTCTCCCTTCTGAAGGGTACTTACTGTGCAATCCCTTTGTTAGGAGAACAGGACCACCCGGCACCATCCATCTCGCTGCAGTTCGATCTGGGGTTAACTGCACCCTGTCACCAGCCAAGATTGACACTGTATGTTTTCTCTCTTCACTAAAACTGGTTCATTAAGGAGGCAGCTTTCTGAAGACTCAAATTCTTGAAGACCTTTTCACAGTAGGAATAGGACCAAAGACTTTTGCTGGGATTTTCCTGGTGGCCCCACACAGGATCAGTACATCACCAAAAGTAAGAAATGAGGAGGGAAATTGATCGCAAGAGGAAAGCAAATATCAATTGTTTGGAAGGTTGGCAAGCAGCATCTATTGGGCAAAGGGACAGAGGAGCACTTAAACAATCACTCTAATTGATTACCCAAGCATGGTGGATGGCGCCATGGGAAACGCCCATAATGAAAGTATGACAAGCCTGAAGCATATAGCTATGGAGTCCCAAACTTGCATGCCTGTAGGAGCTAAGCAGTTAACATAACTACTGAGGTAAATAGGGTATAAAATATACGGTGGTTCAATGGCAAACTGAAGAATCCATCTACTTTTAAAGGAGGGAACGTAAACCCAGCTCCAGTGAATTTCTGCCAAGAGGCGATATGGAACCTGTAATGTCAGACTGTAATAGATTTTGTTGATTGCCTCCCAACACCCATTCTCCACTTCTTTGTCCTTGTAATCCCCTCCGCTTACGTGACCCAGAGAAAGTTGATCCTATTCTCAGGCTGTTCTCCAGGGCTGGAACCAAACTGGTCTAAGCCAGTTAGGAGAGTTCCATTTTCCTTGTCAGTGGCCCATATACGAATGAACATTTGACCCGGTTTAGTCAGTGACACGTGAGGAAAGGCCACTTTGATGCCTGAACTTCCAAAGAGACAGTCTTTCTTCCCTTGAACAGAATTGTGTCTCCCTGAAATGCCAGAAGCGGCAGCCACCATCCTGCCACATAGAGTCCAGGGCACCTGGAGGAAATCCCAGAAAACCACACCTGGCACCAACCTCTGAAATTGTTTTATATGACATAACAAATTTCCTTATGGCTCAAACCAAGTCAGACTAAGTAAGGTTTTATTTGTTACCTGCTGATGAAAATACCCGTCCCCCTTGAAGGGATATATCAATCAATCTACCAACTTTTCAAGAGAAGTAGGAAATGCCATTTTTGTAATTCCATTTTTTTAAAATTGTGGTCACTAATTTTTAATATTGTAGAAGAGAGCTCTCTCTGATTAAAACAACACAAAACAGAACAAACTTCAGTAAGAAATGGGGGGGCGGGGAGCACTGGTTTACAACTCTTGGCCTGGCCTGTCCCCTGCCCCCTTCACTCTCAGCTCTCAGTGGAATCTATACCAAATTGCACATCTCAGGGAGAGTATGAGTTCCTAGAACTTTACACATCACTTTACCCTTGATCAGAGCTTCCTGTGTGACCCTTGGAGCTTCCCATTCTGCATAAGTTAGATATAATTTTGTCGTTCAGTCACCAAGTCATGTCCAGCTCTTTGAGATCCCATGGACTGCAGCACACCAGCTTTCCCTGTCCTTCACTATCTCCCAGACTTTGTTCAAACTCATGTCCATTGAGTCAGTGATGCTATCTAACCACCTCACCCTCTGTTGCTCCCTTCTCCTCCTGCCCTCGATCTTTCCCAGCATCAGGGTCTTTTTCAATGAGTTGGCTCTTCTCAGCACAGCCAAAGTATTGGAGCTTCACCATGAGTCCTTCCAATGAGTATTCAGGGCTGATTTCCTTTAGGATTGACTGCTTTGATCTCCTTGCAGTCCAAGGGACTCAAGAATATTCTCCAAGACCACAGTTCAAAGGTATCGATTCTTCGGCGCTCAGCCTTCTTTATGGTCCAACTCTGACATCCATACATGACTACTGGAAAAACCATGGCTTTGACTGTAAGGACCTTTGTTGTCAAAATGATGCCTCTGCTTTTTAATAGGCTGTCTAGGTTTGTCATATCTTTCCTTCCAAGCAGCAAGTGTCTTTTAATTTCAAGGCTGCTGTCACCTTTCGCAGTGACTAGATACAATATGCATATTCAAATACTCCCTAGTATGGTGTTCAGCAAGAGATGTGGGGCTGTTGGAGAGACTTTCAAAAATGAAAAGGTTTGTTAATTAAGTTTCTTTGCAAGGAAAAGGTCATGAAAATGAGAAAATACTTACATTATTAAAGTCCAGCAAAACCAATAAGCTTGAATTACTATGTATATTAACATGGTTAGTTCTGCAAATATGACCCACTCTTGTCTTCTCAGCTTTGCTCAAAAGTTGTCCCCTCTTGAAACATACCCTCTCCTGTCCCTTTTCCTGATCCATAGTTTACCTAGACTTTTTTAGACTCAATTGCAAGTTTATCTCTTCAAAAAGCTGCTTCAGATGGAACTTTATCGAACTGTTTAGGTGTAGTTCACACATCAGCTGTGATTTTAGAATCATCTGAAGCCATCTGTCTGTTGAACAGTAGATTTCTGACTCCTGAACCCAGAATTACTGGGTCTGGGCTTGAGAATCTGCATATTACATGCTCTTCAACTGAGTTTTCTACACATTATGGTTGGGAGACACTGTTCCAATTATATCATTATAATTGAATGGTGAATCATTACCTAGGTTTATTTTCACATAGTTCTTTCTAAAGAGGTAATCAATTACAAGCTCCTCAAAAGTAAGGACCTTATTTTATACATCCATATTTTTATTTATCCTCTGTGATAAATGGGGTGCTATTTCCTCCAATATACCAGCAAAATGCAGATTTATTGTTGAGGGGATTTTTGAAGATTAAATGAGATAATGAAAAAATTAAAATATATTGAATCTTAACTATGTATTAATACACAGTTCTAAGCCTGAGGCACTTTATTTCACTTCATCTTTAAAACAATCCTGAGGGGCTGAGGAATCATCTGCTTCTTGCTAAAGAGGTAACTGAGTCCAGAGAGGTTAGAAAGTCTGGGAAGTTTACACAGCCAACAAGAGGAGAGCCAGATTTCAAAGTCACATTGCTCTGATTCAAAAGTCTATGCATTTACTCCTAAATTGATGTCTGCACAAATATAAGTTATTGGTAATATACAAGTCCTGATACGCAGTCAAAGATCCAAAATATGCTAGTGTCTATAGTACAAGGCATGTTAAAGCATCCGACCCAGACCTAGAGAAAAATTACTGCACCTGTATCCAACTGCTGCTGCTGCTAAGTCGCTTCAGTCGTGTCCGACTCTGTGCGACCCCATAGACGGCAGCCCATCAGGCTCCCCCGGTCCCTGGGATTCTCCAGGCAAGAACACTGGAGTGGGTTGCCATTTCCTTCTCCAGTGCATGAAAGTGAAAAGTAAAAGGGAAGTCACTCCATCGTGTCCAACTCTTCGTGACCCCATGGACTGCAGCCTACCAGGCTCCTCCGTCCATGGGATTTTCTAGGCAACAGTACTGGAGTGGGGTGCCATTGCCTTCTCTGTATCCAACCTAGACCTGGAGAATAATTGCCCCACTTGTATTAAGAGTAATCCTGTATTGAGATCAGAACTTATCCCAAGAGTACAGAGCTGAATTCCACCTCAGAAGACACAGGGCACTCATAGAAGAAATTCAGGGAAAGCAACATCTCAGGCGGGATAACCCATCCAAATGGAAGCAACCACTGAAACCATAGCAACAGCCTGAGCAGAGGACCACCAGGCACATTTATGGGTCCATGCGGTGTTGTCAATCCAGACTGCCTGGGATGTGTTTTTAAACTAATACAGATGCCTGGGCCCTAGTCACAGATTTGTATCTCATCATTCTGGGGTCTGCCCAGGGATTCTGATGGGCACCCAGGCTTAGACATCCAGCCTCCATCACCAGCGACGCCCTTGCAGCCTGACCCGTGGACCTTTTCTCTGCTCATTCTTTTTGTCTTCGTGGATGGGCTCCCACTCCTGGTGCTTGGCACACAGCAGGTGCTGCAGAACTGTATGTCGAAAAATGATGAGAACTGAATTTTGAAACTTGCTACCCTAAAGTGCCTCATTTAGCCTATTTACTATTCCCTAATTCCTCTCTCACTCACCTTTGATGAGCTCTAGCAGCCTCAAGAGTCCAGAAAACTGGCACTCCATTATCTAACCCACTCCAGAACAATATTAACTCATAGAAACAGTGAAAGAATTCAGGATTCACTAATTCTGACCCTCACAGCTCTGTTCTTCTGGGGAACAGTTCTCCTTGGGTGTCTCATGTTGCAGCATGTCCTGGGAGCAGAGGCTCTCATATCTTTTGTTCTGGACCATCTTCTCCAGAAGATGCTTGCTTCTTGGAAGGAAATCTATGACAAATCTAGACAGCATATTAAAAAGCAAAGACATCACTTGGCCAACAAAGGTCCATATAGTCAAAGCTATGGTTTTTCCAGTAGTCATGTACAGATGTGAGAGCTGGACCCTAAACAAGGCTGAGCACCAAAGGATTGATGCTTTCAAACTCTGGTATTGGAGAAGACTCTTGAGAGTCCCTTGGACAGCGAGGAGACCAAACCAGTCAATTTGAAAGGAAATCAACCCTGAATACTCATTGGAAGGACTCATGCTGAAATTCCAATACTTTGGCCACCCGCTCTGAAAAACCAACTCATCAGAAAAGATCCTAATGCTGGGAAAGGTTGAAGGCAAAAGGAGAAGAGGGCAGCAGAGGATGAGATGGTTGGATGGCATCACCGACTCAGTGGACAGTGAACTTGGGCAAACCCCAGGAGACAGTGAGGGACAAGGAGGCCTGGTGTGCTGCAGTCCTTGGGGTTGCAGAGAGTTAACCATGACTTAGAGACAACAACCATCTTCTTCAGGACGGTCAGACAGCAAATAGCCCCAGCAGACAGAGACGACAGCTCCCTCCAGGCAGAGGGCAGACTTGCTCCCTGGCCAGCATAATAAAGATAATGTCCCCCGGCAAGACAAAGAGAGGGGAGGCTTGCTGGCAGCCTCCTTATAAAAGACTGGGGTTTCCTAAGCTCCAGTCTCCTGAAATATGAACGCCCTGCATGCACAGGAGAAGGAAATGGCAACCCACTCCAACGTTCTTGCCTGGAGAATCCCAGGGACAGGGGGGCCTGGTGGGCTGCAGTCCATGGGGTCGCACAGAGGCGGGCACGACTGAGAGACTTCCCTTTCCCTTTTCACTTTCATGCATTGGAGAAGGAAATGGCAACCCACTCCAGCGTTCTTGCCTGGAGAATCCCAGGGACGGGGGCGCCTGGTGGGCCGCCGTCTATGGGACCGCACAGAGTCGGACACGACTGCCGCACCTTGGCAGCAGCAGCAGCAACAGTAACTACCTGGACCACCGCTTGGACCCACCACGAGCCTTGAGGGCAACAGAGCAGCCAACACAGAGCTCACACTCCCTGCTGTGCTGTGAGTGAGAAAATCTTGTCTCTGACGACCTGGACCAGAATCTTCTGCCATGGAACCGTGACTCACTTGTTAGCGTGGGATAAAACCTCAGACCCTGCACGGATCCTGACAAACTCCTATACATCTCTCCAGATTGCCCCCTCGAGGTTCCTTTGGGCTGCCCCTCAAACTGTGCCCTGCCTTCTGCTCACAAGAGCTAGAAGGAAGTTCTAGGAAGAGAGTTTCATCACGCGCAAACTGGTTAAAATCACCAGTTTATAGATTCACCTTCCTCACTAAACTCAAGCTACTTAGAAATAGGAACTAAGTGATATTTATCAACAGAGCTGACGCCGGGAAAATAAAGCCCTTCACCCATGACCCGGGCGTCCTCACCTCCCTAGCCTGGCCCGCAGGCCTCTGCTCCACCCTGCTCCTCCTCGCCTGCCCTTTGCAGCCCCGCTGGCCTCCCAGCCACGCTCAGCGTCCTGGCCCATGCTGCTCCCTCTGCCTGGAATGTTCTTCCTTCTGACTGTCACATGGATTCCCTTCTGCATCCCGCTCTTGGCCTCCCACCGTTATTTGAGCTCCACGAGACGCTTCAGCTGTGTTGCCCACTGCCGTATCCTCCGTGCTCAGCCCTATTCTGAAGAACAGGGCCCACCCTACACAACATACTCCGTCCCTACTCACCGAATAGATGAGCGAATAAGGAATAAAAGCGGCTAGCACAGCTATGTGCAAGCAGTAGGCGTTCTGAAAAGTGGCTGCTGCGAAGGTGGTCATGGCGGATACACACACTTTAGCAACACCCGGTCCACAAACTGTCACATTTCTTTATTTGTCGAGATCAAGTTCAGTCTGCTTCAAGCTTCCTCTGTTGGGCTAATGAGAAAACTCGTCTCGGTCTTTGCAGGGGAGGCTTTCCAACCCTCACTAGGATCATGCAAGAACCCCAGGGGGCAGATGCAGCACAGAACATTCAGGGAAACAAAAAAAAGATTTCTGATTTTTAGATGGTAGCCTCCACGCTCATATGCGCTGAGCCCCCCAAAACACACGCACACGCTCACTCCCTGCTGAAGAATAGTGTCCACGCAGCACCGACAGGCCCTCCAAGGCTCAGGCATCTCCTGGGGACGGCGAGAGAGGGGTCAGGCCCCTTCTCCCAGCGAAAATGCAAAAGCAAAGCCCCTTCCCCAGCTCCGGGGTCGCCCCCCATCTCTCTGTCTTCCATATGCTCCCACCTCCTCAAAGCGTTCTTCCCCAGCTCCCTCCAGCACAATACCCTTCAAACAACTTTAGATTTTCCAAATTTTAAACTGGGAAATTTTTGCCTTTGGCCCTACTACACACAAGCTGCTGTAAAATGCTAAATGAGGCATTTAAACAGACTTGTTGAAATTCAACCAGGCAAATTCAAAGTCTCAGCTCCCTTCTTCGTATGGCAAGGGAAATACATCAGAGAGAACAAAATACACGGTGATACCCAATAAATCACCTGCCACATTAGAATTAGTCTTTGTGTGGTCCCAGCATTCAGCACAGGGCCTGGCTCATAGGTGTTGAATAAACATTTGCAGAACTCATGTCTGAATGAATATATTGAATTTAGCTAATGTAAATTTACCTAAACAAATGGCCTCCGGGGTGGACAACTCCCTAGAGATGGTTGGCTCCTCCAGAGTCTCACTCTAGCCTTCTCCACTATTCTCCGGGCTCCAAGAGGCTGACATTATGCTTCCTGGTTGGGTTTGCTTTACGGGCTGTTACCAGCAGGCAAGCTCAGGGAAGAAAAGGAAGATCAAGGTATTAATTCTCTCCACCCTGGTTAATTTCAATGGTGTCACCAAGGGCTGATTGTGTTCCTGCTTCAGTCATTGTTTGTTATGGTCTGAATGTTTGAAGTGGAGTGAAAGTGTTAGCTGCTCAGCTGTGTGACTTTTTGTGACCCCCCTGGACTGTAGCCCAGCAGGCTTTTTTGTCCATGGGATTCTCCAGGCAAGAATACCAAAGTGAGTTGTCATTCCCTTCTCCAGGGGATCTTCCAGACCCAGGGATCAAACCTGGGTCTCCTGCATTGCAGGCAGATTCTTTACCTTCTGAGCCACCAAGGAAGCTGTAAAGTGTAATATCGGGAGTGGGATCTGAACCGACGCCTCCAGGAGAGACTGCAACCTGAACGAAGCTTAGACAGCTCACCCATCCTGATTTGCTACAAAAATTCATATCTTGAGGGACTTCCCTAGTGATCCAGTGGTTAAGACTCCACACGTCCAATGCAAGGGGTGCAAATTCGATTCCTGGTCAGGGAACTAAGATTCCACATGCCATTTGGCACAGCCAAAAAAAAAAAAAAAATCGTATCTTAAAGCCTTAACCCCAGTTGATGGTATTTGGAGGTGGGACCTTCAGGAGGTGACTAGGTCATGAGGATGGAGCCCTCAACGAATGGGATTAGTGCTTTTATAAGAGGCCAGGGAGCTAGCTCTCTCTTTTTCTGCCAGGTGAGGATACAAGGAGAAGTTGTCCATCTGCACCCCTGAAGAGAGCTCTTACCTGAGCACGGCCATGCTGGCACCCTGATCTCAGATTCTCAGCTTCCCTAACTGTGAGAAAGAAATTGACGTTACTTATAAGATACCCTGTCTACAGGATTTTGTTCTAGCAATCCAAGCTAAGAACAGACAAGCAGAACAACTAAGAGATGTGCAAATGCTTGCATTCGTGTGTGGCTGTTTGGCTACATGCACGCTAAGTCACTACAGTCGTGTCCAACTCTTTTCAATCCTATGGACTGTAGCCCCCCAGGCTCCTCTGTCCATGGGATTCTCCAGGCAGGAATACTGGAGTGGGTTGCCATTCCCTTCGCCAGGGGATCTCCCTGACCCAGGGATCAAACCCAAATCTCCTGCGGCTTCTGTACTGCAGGAGGATTCTTTACCCCTGAGCCATCAGGGAAGCCCATGTTTGCCTACACACACAGCTGTATTTGTTTCAGGGATTTGGCCATAAGCCCTTGAGGCAGCAAGTAATGTTAAGCAGTCTCCATACAACTGTTGTCTCTGTGTCACAGGCTGGAGCTTGGGGTCCGTAGGGCAGACCATCAGGAAGGAATAGGGATGTGAAGTGGGGGAGGGTCAGGACAAGCTGAAACCCACAAGGATGAGCTGGGGTCCACGCAGCTGAACAGAAGCTTGAGTCAGTTCTTGTTCCTCTGATTGTGGTGACTGCAGCCGCCAGGCTGAACCTCATCATAGAGCTGAACACGTGCCTGGCTCAGAGTTGGAGAAGCTGAAGGAGGAACCAAGGAAAGGGGATCAGGGTAGATCCCCTGAGGGATCGGCCACCCCCCAGGCCAAGGAGGAAAGCCAGCTGATGAGTGGGGACAAAGGGTGTGAGCCACAAAAGGGCTTCAAGTCACCCTCCAAATCCCACACACAAGTCTCTCCATGGCCCTCCCTGACCACACAGGATTCTGGGGGATGTAGTGCAGCCTGGTCATGTGGGCACACGCAAAGCGAGCCTCTCCGTGAAGGAAAACTCACAGCTCTGCCCTAAGGCCCCCTCCTCACAGTCAACTCTTCTCCTGCAGAATCTTTCTCTGTCTAGTAAATGCTCCTCCCCATCCGCCTTGTGGTCAGGGAATGGAGGCTCGGGGCATGGCTGGTCCCTGGTGGTTCTCACGCACACCACCCACATTGTAATCAACACACTCTTTTGTACACTCTCCTCAAATCACCCAGCTGGAATGTACCATCTGGTCCCTGCTGGGATCCTGATACACAGTACACCCACCCTTGGTGCGGAGGAACAAATAGAAGATGAACTAGTGGGTTTATTTATTGCTCTTCTCTGCTGGAGATGGATCTGTTTACAAATATTAATTGAGCATCTACGAATGAAGCACCTATGTCCCAAATAAGCATGCTAGGAATACAGATACAGGCATGAGACACGGAGTCCCTGCTCCGACAGAGCTTGCCATCCAGCAGAGGAGACTGATAGTAACTTTATTTGCTTCCTACCGTCTAATGCAGTAGACACACAAACTGGTGACTGTGTGTTCATGAAGTCTCTAGAACCTTTTGAAAGAAAGTTAATGGTGATTTATGAAACAGTTACTGTAATAGTGCTATATCTCTGAAGATAGTTTGTCTCATTTTTAAGCATACACCCCTGACAATCTAAAGTTAATACACTGTATTAATAAATCAAATATACTTCAATAAAAATGTTATTTTAAAACAAAGAATATACCCCTGACAGATGGGAAATACACATATCATGGTGATCATTTTGCAATGTATAGAATTATTGAATTATTCTGCTGTACACCTGGAGCAAACACAGTGTTGCAGATCAGTTACACTTCAGTAAATAATATATACATGTGTATATGAGCACATGAGATTCCCAGGTGGCTCAGTGATAAAGAATCCACCTGCCAATGCAGGAGACACAGGTTGGATCCCTGGGTCAGGAAGACCCTCTGGAGGAGGAAATGGCAACCCACTCCAGTATTCTTGCCTGGAAAAATACCATGGACAGAGGAGCCTGGTGGGCTACAGTTGGTGGGGGTCACAAAGTTGGACACAACTGAGCATGTACACACACGCACACACACACGTGCACACACACACACACACAAGCATATTTTGAATGAAAGAAAAGAGGACTTATAAAGACAAGATCTATATGGCTAACTCTATGCTAGGCTCTCCACAGACACCATCTCATTCAATCTTCAGGCAGTAAACGAGTGAGCAGATAGTTGTCTCCTCTGGATAAGCGGAGAAAGAGACTGGGAGAGGTAAAGAGGCCAGCCCAAGGTCATATGGCCAATGAGGGTAGTCAACTGGGTCTTTCAGGGGGGGAGGGGCACGTCTGGGCTCCCTACGTGCAATCAATCATGCCAAATGCTTTATTTTTTAAAATCCACGCAACAAACCTAATAAGACATGTTTCACGGCTGTGCCTCCTTTTGTGCAACAGGCAACTTCCGTGTAGAGAGACACACAGATATTAAGACAGCAGTCAGGAACGGAACCCGGCTCAGCCCGATGTCAAGGCCCACCCGCCCTCTGCTCTGCGTCAGAATCCATAAAACACAATTGACAGGGCATTTGTTAAGGCTGTGTTTCATTCCTGAATATCTTTCTCCATAAATAACAGAGAGATCTACATATCTATAGAGATATAGCCCACATATCCATTATATTCTATTCAACACATAATACAGATATTCCGTCTAAAGCTTCAAGCTGTTCTCCTTCTGGCACTGAATTATTTGCTTCTCCCAACCTCCATTAACCAAGTTTGGGGAGAAAAGCGAGCTGCCACATAAGTCTTGATGAGAATAAAGTCTCTTTATTACTATTATTATTCCCCTAATGGCCTGTGCAGTATCGTACATAACTTTTTAGTCCTTCATAAAATCCCGTTGATAAACATTTGACAACTTGTTACAATTTTAAAACTTTCATTGCCCTGTGAGTGCTGGCACCGCTGGAATCTAGCAATGCGAAACGAAGGCAGCACAGCAGCTTTCTGTGACGCTATAAAGAATTTTGCAGCCTCTCTCAGCACCTAATTTATGACATGTGGCCTGGTGAATGATGAAGATTCACTATTTGCCATTATAAGAAACAGGCCAACCAATTCATAATTTTCAGGAAAGCTGGTTTTAACAGCCCTGTTAGTTTTACCATTCCGACTTTGGTAAGCTTCAATTTGTTATGTTTATTTGCTCTGAGGAGTCTGAGTGTTCTTACATGGGTCTTAAGGTCTATTTTTCCAAATGGAGTTTGTAGAAAGACGATGGCAGTGCTAAAAGTCCAGTTATGATAAACTCTAAAGATCCAAGGAAAACGCTGGGCATGTCCATTCAAGGTGAAAATGCACAGAGTCTTTCCACCCCTCTTCTGTTTATTAAGAAAACATATAATAAACTGGAGATGATCTGTGTTGTGGTCTATAG
The DNA here is from genome assembly GCF_014754425.2 of Oryx dammah. Classification (NCBI taxonomy): domain Eukaryota; kingdom Metazoa; phylum Chordata; class Mammalia; order Artiodactyla; family Bovidae; genus Oryx; species Oryx dammah. The sequence goes on from NW_024070194.1 coordinate 3,343,141, forward strand.
GCTTCATTACAACATTGAGACATTTGCTAAACCGGATCCTGTTTCTGAACTTTACAATATTACTCCCTTTATCTATTGAGAGACTGTTAAAATGTATAGAACAGACACGTACAGCCCAAAGGTACATTTGATTCTGATATACACTTGTTCAGTGGAGAAAGAAATGGCAAGCCACTCCAGTGTTCTTGCCTGGGCAATCCCATGGAGAGTAGCCTGGAGGGCTAGAGTCCATGGGGTTGCAAAGAGTCTGACCCGACTAAGCGACTAACACACACACACATGTCTCATGAGATATACAGGCTCAAAAATAAGTTTTCATATGTGCCTGAAATAGTTATCAATATATCCATAGTATTACAGAATCATTCATGAGCTGAAATGAATTATTTTTAAGTACCTAGTACAGAAGTTGGCAAACTACAGCTTGTAGACCCAATTTAGCCCTCTGCTAAATTGGTTTTTTATAGCCCGTAAGCTAAGAATGCTTTTTTTTACATTTTTTAAATCAAAAGAACAATAACATACCCTGACATGTGAATTTGCATGAAATTCAAATTTCAGTGTCTAAATAAAGTTTTATTGGCATACAGCCACACTCACATGTTTACATGTTGTTCACGGCTGCTATCCCACTCAGTGTCAGAGGTCAGCAGAGGAGACAACTCTGGGGTCCACAAAACCCGAAGTATGTACTGCTTGGCCCTGATCCATTCTATTCCAAGTACTAGAAGTGAAAACACAAAAATGAAAAAACAAAGCAAGCTCTTTCCTCATTCACGACAGCAGTAAATATGTCAGATGGTTATAACAGCTAGGGAGAAATGTGAATTAGCTAAAAGTAAATCAAATACAGACTGATAAGGTGGGTTGAATAGGTGACTCAAATACCAGGGTGGTATTGCCAGCAGGGACATGATTTTTGAAGTGGTGAATAACAGTTGGTGAATTTCCAAACAAAACAGAGTACAAGTCTCCTTCAGTTTATGCAGTGGGTATTAAACCTGTACAAAGATTACTTTGTGCTATTTATAAAACAGAATTCGGTTCTAGGTCCCGATCATTAGAATCAGGTTTTTCAACTCCCCGGCTGTCTGACACAAAGAGAAAAAGTCATGCGGGATGTGGAACACGGCTTCATTGTGCTGGACTGTGGCTCAGACGGTAAAGAATCCACCTGCAATGCGGGAGACCTGGGTTTGGTCCCTGAATTGGGAAGATCCCCTGGACGAGGGCATGGCACCCCACTCCAGTATTCTTGCCTGGAGAATCCCATGGACAGAGGAGCCTGGAGGGCTAAAGCCCACTGGGCCACAAAGAGTTGGACATGACTGAGCGACTAGGCACACAGCCCAGTTCCTGGCAGGGCAGGATCTTGAGTAACCCTGGCCCTTACTCACGAATGCAGCACAGACATTAAAATCTCTGACCGCGTTGTCAGACATGGAGGGACGAAGACTGTGATTCATGAACCAAGTTTTCAACAAATGAAAAAGGAGGGAGATAGGGAACCACAGAGGAGTGATCAGTGATGAGCTGGTAAGTGTGTCATAACTGGCTCTGATTTGCAACATTTGCCAATCTCCTTGGTGGCACCCTTTCACTAAGGCCAATGTGAAGCTACCAATACAATGTCATTAAATACAGATGGTGGGAAAATACATGTTCAACCAGCTCTTCAGAGCCAGCACATATTCGAGCTCTAGCAAACCACTGGGATGGGTAGAGGTGGACACAGGCAAAGAGCATGAAGCGCAAATGAACGGAAATGTATCCATGGGGGTGTAGGAACAATCCCCTGAAAGGGGCATCAGTGAGTCAGATACATAACCCAGCTTCCCAACTTATAAGGACACCTTCTCTTGACTAAAGGGGTGACCTCAGGAATTCAAAGGAGGTGGGAAATAAAAGAAAGCATTTTATAAAACCGATAAAGGGATTTCCCTGGTGGTCCAGTTACTAAGACTCCACGCTCCCAATGCGGGGGCCTGGGTTCAATCCCTGGTCAAAGAACTAGATCACACAGGCCACAGCTAAGACTTGGCACAGACAAATAAGTAAATATTTTTTTGAATAAAGCTGACAAAAATTTAATAGAGTTATTTTGTTGTTGTTTGTTTTTAAAACCAGGAATCAAAATTCTGGAAGAAACAATTAGGGGCATTGTGAAAGAGAAGTCAGCAGAGGAAGGCTCTGTAAGAAAACCTCCCACACAGAAACACACTCTGGGTGTGACCAAGAGTGGCAAGAGAGCCTCTCCCGTTCCAAACCAGATCTGACAGCCATCGAGGAGGCAGTACTTCAGCAAATTCATCTTGCACGCTGTCATCAAATTATTATAATTTAGCTTCAGCAACTACAGTAGCTGCTCACAAAAACACATTACTACAGTAGAGTTCCGCGAAACATTTTGCACATACAGCAAATGTGGCAGATTTTGCCACTTCATTGACTTTGTAAAACTGAAAGATCTCCCCTTTTGTCTTGTATCGTTCACTAATTACATCATTAGCAGAAGGCCATTTTGACCAATACGGAGAAGATAAGAACTACTTTTTCTAAATTTTAAGTGTAAATGCAAGTTAAAATATAAAGATATTCAGGCCTGTGTGGTGCGGAACCCATAGGAGATAAGACAGCCAAGTGATTATAGAGATGTCATCTTAAAAAAAAAAAAAAATCAAAAGAATTGACTTCCTTTTTGTCTAATTGGTGTGATTATCCAACCAATATCTGTTTCTCCATCTTCATAATATGGACACTCTGATGAAGACAGAAAGGCAGGGTGAATGCAAATGTTTCAGCATAAAGACGAAAGGGTGTGAAGAGAAAGGGATGGAAGTAGCAGAGATGGGGGCAGCCCTATGCCCACCACAAACTCTGAGAGGATGAAAGAAAGTTCCCTCTAAGGGAGTCTGGGGAGGATTGTAAAGAAAAGAACCTCCATCCTCCTTTACACAACAGTAGACATCCTAACTGCACAGCCACAGAAAGCCCATACTCCCCAGCGTCGCTCATAGTGGGTGTGGCCACGTGGTTAAATGACGTGTGAACAGGAAGTAACTACGCGCAGGTTGTTTATGTTGCATTTAAAAAGGAGGGGAGGGGCATGCCATCCCCTTTCCTGCCCCCCACCCCCCGGCTGCAATGCAACCCTAATGACAGCAATCCTGGGTCAGAGGGACAATGAAGGTGGTATATGAAGAGAAAGCGGCGGCATGGAGGGTCCCAGGTACCTAACAGATTTCCAGAGCAAGGCCACCCCCTGAGATGGGACTTTTATTTCTGTGAGACTGAAATAAAATCCTGTTTTTTATTACTTTTTTTTTTAATTTTTAAATGTTGATTTATTTATATATTTGGCTATACTGGGTCTTAGTTGCAGCACTCGGGATCTAGTTCTCTGCGCAGGGATCAAACCTACGCTCTCTGAATTAGGAGCTCAGAGTCTTAGCCACCGGACCAACAAGGAAGTCCAAAATTCTATTGTTTTTAAGTCACCACTGTGGGGGACCGTATGCAAAGCAGTCCCTGATCATAACTGACACAGTTTGAATTTTATCATCACAAGGGGAAATGGAGAGTGTAAAGATAAAACTAACGATGACCTTCGCAGTCTGCGTACAGTAGCATTGTTAATTCTAGAACTTTAACACTCACTGGTGTGAAGTTTTTTTTTTTTTTTTTCATAGAAATTTCACAGTTCTGCTAGAGTTCCATCCCACCTAAGATCTATTGCCTCAATTTGTTCAAACAAAGCTTTGAGCCTTTTTCATTTACAAATGTAACCAACCTTGCTTAATCTTGGCGCTACATCTTCACTACTAAACCCGATGGTGGAGTTCCTTGAGCCCTTCTGAGATCTGAAAATAGAGACATCGAATCTCTGATTTTAAATGGAGCTGCTGCAGCTGGAATGGAGCCCCAGAGCCCACAGGAAGAGAGGAGACAAGTTATGAATCTGATCATCCTATCGCCTCCCCAATTGTCTCATTTAAAAGCAAGAGTCTACATTCTCACTGCTCTGAATAAAAAAAGAAAAATGCACACAGGCCATGAACAAATGTATTTGTCTAGTGTACAAGGAGGCAAAGATGGTCCTCAAACCCAGAGAAATAAAAGTTTTATATATATGTATTATCATTAGTAGGTATAAAACTGCCCTTTTTCTCACTAACATTTTATCATCCCAGTGTGTTCCTGCATATAAGCAAAAGAAGACTCCATGTTTTATATTATTTAATATTACAACTTTTAATTACAATTATATAGAATATTACTATAATATGAAGGGTAATGAAAAGTGAAAGTGTTAGTTGCTCAGTCATGTCCAGCTCGTTGCGACCCCGGACTGTAACCCGCCAGGTTTCTCTGTCCATGGAATTCTCCGGGCCAGAATACTGGAGAGGGTTGCCATTTCCTTCTCCAGGGGATCTTCCCAACCAAATCAAACCCAGGTCCCCTGCATTGCAGGCGGATTCTTTACCATCTGAGCCATCAGGAAGCTCATGAAGGGGAAATACCTAAGCTTATTAAGTGCCCACTGTGTGCCTTCAAACCACTTCTTGCACCATGCTCTGCAACCGCCTTGTCAGACAGGCCTAATAACCACTGCGCTGCGGATGCAAGACTGAGCCTCAGAGCAGACGGATAACCGGCTAGAGCCATTGAGCCAGGGAGTGGCACGTCCAGACATCAAAGCTAAGAAGTCAGACTCCACAGCCTACATTTAAACATTCTTCTCCTTGCCTCTTGACTGCAAAGAATAGACAAAGAGCTGTGCCGCCCAGATCTCTTTTCAAGGAAGGATTTGCTGCCCAGCTTCAGATGTATGGCCAGCTGATAACAAGATACCTGTTACTGCCGGTCTGCACACACAGAAAGCTCTCCCAAGGCCATGCCCTGCACTGGAGAGCATACAAGAGTGACCAGGCAAAGTGTGGGTATAAAGCCCTGCCACTTAGACCCAACACAGGACACTAAGGCTTCCCTGGCAGTCCACTGGTTCAGAATTCACCTGTCAACGCAGGTGGATTCGACGGCTGATCCAGGAAGATCACACATGCTGCAGGACAGCTAAGCCCGTGAACCACAGCCGCTGAGCCAGCATTCTCGAGTCCATGAGCCACAACTACTGAACCCCTGCGCCTAGAGCCCACGTTTCACTGCAAGAGAGGAGCCCCCGCCCACGGCAAACAGAGAAAGGCCCTGCACAGCAGCAAGAGCCAGCAGAGCCAGTGAGAAACAAACAAAACCACAGAGCACTCCGAGCGGCAGTACGCACGCCGGCGCTGCCGACTGGGGTTCGCCAAGATCTCACACACCTGCATTGCGATTCCACCTCTGTCTCTGCCCAGTTTTGTTTCCTCCCTCATCCTTCAACAGACACTGATTCCACATATACACCTTGAACCCTAAACTCTATCTCAGTACCCACATCTGCCCCGTGTCACCAGCTTCACCAACAGAGATGGCCACTGAATGAATCTATGAATATGTGGATATATGGTGAATACATTATTTGAGTCTTGGGTTTGGTATAACACTCCATTCAACAAATAAACAATCTCCCACTGTGTTTCCAGCAACTTCTGAGGCAACAATGAAATACACAAGGTCTCTGCCCTCAAGGTGCTGATGGCATTTACTGGCCTAGAGTCAGGGTTCTCAATCTTGACCATGAGACACACCTAGGAATTTTTTGTGTGGGTTTTGGTTTGTTTTGGAGGGGGGGATTGGAATGAAAACTGACCTTTTCCAGTCCTGTGGCCACTGCTGAGTTTTCCAAATTTGCTGGCATATTGAGTGCAGTACTTTCACAGCATCATCTTTCAGGATTTGAAATAGCTCGACTGGAATTCCATCACCTCCACTAGCTTTCTTCATAGTGATGCTTTCTAATGCCCACTTGACTTCACATTCCAGGATGTCTGGCTCTAGGTGAGTGATCACACCATCGTGATTATCTTGGTCATGAAGATGTTTTTTGTACAGTTCTTCTGTGTATTCTTGCCACCTCTTCTTAATATCTTCTGCTTCTGTTAGGTCCATACCATTTCTGTCCTTTATCAAGCCCATCTTTGCATGAAATGTTCCCTTGGTATCTCGAATTTTCTTGAAGAGATCTCTAGTCTTTCCCATTCTGTTGTTTTCCTCTATTTCTTTGCATTGATCACTGAGGAAGGCTTTCTTATCTCTTCTTGCTGTTCTTTGGAACTCTACATTCAGATGCTTATATCTTTCCTTTTCTCCTTGGCTTCTCTTCTTTTCACAGCTATTCGTAAGGCCTCCCCAGAGAGCCATTTTGTCCGTCTAGTCAAGGCTATGGTTTTTCCAGCGGTCATGTATGGATGTGAGAGTTGGACTGTGAAGAAAGCTGAGCACCAAAGAATTGATGCTTCTGAACTGTAGTGCTGGAGAAGACTCTTGAGAGTCCCTTGGACTGCAAGGAGATCCAACCAGTCCATTCTGAAGGAGATCAGCCCTGGGTGTTCTTTCGAAGGAATGATGCTAAAGCTGAAACTCCAGTACTTTGGCCACCTCATGCAAACAGTTCACTCATTGGAAAAGACTCTGATGCTGGAAGAGATTGCAGGCAGGCGGAGAAGGGGATGACAGAGGATGAGATGGCTGGATGGCATCACGGACTCGATGGACGTGAGTCTGAGTGAACTCCGGGAGATGGTGATGGACAGGGAGGCCTGGCGTGCTGCGATTCATGGGATCACAAAGAGTCGGACACGACTGAGCGACTGAACTGAACTGAACTGGTTTGTTTTAACCATGCCCAGGCCCCAGTGGAAATCAACTGAATGAGAATAAAGTGCAAACAGAGAGTGATAGAGCTAGGTGACATACCAGGACCCCTCAAATTTTCCAGGTATATGAATTGCCTGGGGCTCAGGTTAAAATGCAGACTGGTTCAGCAAGTCATGGGCGCCTCTGGGGCTGGTGCCAAACCACACTGGATTTAGGAGATCAAGGAAGCTTAAGATAAACATAAATAAGGAGGTACAGAGCCCCCCCAAATATGACTGACAATTATCTGATGGGTTTGCATTACAGATTCAGATCTTGCACATTAAAATACTATCAGTTCAGTTCAGTCACCCAGTCATTTCTGACTCTTTGCGACCCCATGGACTGCAGCACGCCAGGCTTCCCTGTCCATCACCAACTCCCGGAGTTTACTCAAACTCATGTCCCTCAAGTCAGTGATGTCATCCAACCATCTCATCCTCACGCCCTTCTCCTCCCACCTTCAATCTTTCCCAGCATCAGGATCTTTTCCAATGAGTCAGTTCTTCGCATCAGGTGGCCAAAGTACTGGAGTTTCAGCTTCAGCATCAGTCCTTCCAATGAATATTCAGGGTTGATTTCCTTTAGGATTGACTGGTTTGACCTCCTTGCATTCCAAGGGACTCTCAAGAGTCTTCTCCAACACCACAGTTCAAAAGCATCAATTCTTCAGCACTCAGCTTCCTTTATGATCCAACTCTCACATCCCATAAACAACTACTAGAAAAACAATAGCTTTGACTAGACAGCCTTTTGTCAGCAAAGTAATGTCTCTGCTTTTTAATATGCTGTCTAGGTTTGTCATAGCTTTTCTTCCAAGGAGCAAGTATCTTTTAATTTCATGGCTGCAGTCACCATCTGCAGTGATTTTTGGAGCCCAAGAAAATAAAGTTTGTCACTGTTTCCATTGTTTCCCCATCTATTTGCCATGAAGGAACAGGACTGGATGCCATGATCTTAGTTTTCTGAATGTTGACTTTTAAGCCAGCTTTTTCACTCTCCTCTTTCACTTTGATCAAAAGGCTCTTTAGTTCTTCACTTTCTGCCATAAGGGTGATGTCATCTGCATATCTGAGGTTACTGCAATCTTGATTCCAGCTTGTGCTTCATCTAGCCCAGCATTTCTCATGATGTACTCTGCATATAAGTTAAATAAGCAGGGTGACAATATACAGCCTTCACGTACTTCTTTCCCAATTTGGAACCAGTCTGTTGTTCCATGTCCAGTTCTAACTGTTGCTTCTTGACCTCCATACAGATTTCTCAGGAAGCAGGTAAGGTGGTCTGGTATTCTCATCTCTTTAGGAATTTTCCACAGTTTGTAGTGATCCACACAGTCAATAAAGCAGAAGTAGATGTTTTTCTGGAACTCTCTTGCTTTCTCGATGATCCAACAGATGTTGGCAATTTGATCTCTAGTTCCTCTGCCTTTTCTAAATTCAGCTTGAACATCTGGAAGTTCACGGTTCATGAACTGTTGAAGTTTCACTTGTAGAATTTTGAGCATTACTTTGCTAGTGTGTGAGATGAGTACAACTGTGCAGTAGTTTGAGCATTCTTCAGCATTGCCTTTCTTTGTGAATGGAATGAAAACTGACCTTTTCCAGTCCTGTGGCCACTGCTGAGTTTTCCAAATTTGCTGGCACATTGAGTGCAGCACTTTCACAGCATCATCTTTCAGGATTTGAAACAGCTCAACTGAAATTCCATCACCTCCACTAGCTTTGTTCGTAGTAATGCTTCCTAAGGTCCACTTGACATCACATTCCAGGATGTGTGGCTCTAGGTGAGTGATCATACCATCGTGATTATCTTGGTCATGAAGATCTTTTTTGTACAGTTCTTCTGTGTATTCTTGCCACCTCTTCTTAATATCTTCTGCTTCTGTTAGGTCCATACCATTTCTGTCCTTTATTGTGCCCATCTCTGCATGAAATATTCCCTTGGTATCTTGAATTTTCTTGAAGAGATCTCTAGTCTTTCCCACTCTACTGTTTTCCTCTGTTTGTTTGCACTGATCACTGAGGATGATCAGCTTTAGAGAAATTACTTCAATGTTCTTCTATCACCCTTGTTCCTTTAAAACTGAGACACAGACTCAACTGACCTGTAAGTGTGAATGTTGTCAAAGAAAAGAAGATAGACCACCACACCACTTCTCCTTACGCCACTGAAGCATTCAAATACAAGTTTGCATAGTTTACTTTTTCGATGCTCTGCTAGTTAGATGCTGAGAACACAGACTCTCTGTGTGCGTATGTGTCTGTGTCTGGCAATTCTGAGTGTATCGAGACTTTTCTTCTTTTCTAAATGCAGTCATCTTCACAAACAACTTTGACAACACACTTTGATTTTGTCCGAGTTGCTCGGGATGAAATTCGCTCAGCCATTAAAAGGTGGGAAAGTGTCCTGCTGCTTGTGTAGATGAGAGAAGGCCACTGTTTTGTCAGATGTCAGCTACCCATCAGTTGAGGCCGAGGAAGCGATTGGTAACATGATAGGGTCGGTAAGAAGCCCTCCAAGCCTTAATTATCAGAGTGCCCCCCAGTTTCACTGGGCTTGTCACTGACTTCTGACAAGCTCAGAGGCAGACGAAAAGACAAACAGCACATCACCAACTCGTTAATTAGCAGGGAGCACAAAGCAACCCAAATTGCAAGCCCAAGAAAATACACCACAGAGTTGCTTTTGGTACACTGGATTTCATCAACACAGGCAAGGGGGAACAGGGAATGTTTCATACTTCAGAAAATATCTGATTGTTCTTTGGGATCCACTTCAGCCTTCAGGAAGGCAAGTAGTTCTTTTAATCTCTCAAAGGCTTACAGAGGACCTACTGTGTGTCTGGTTCTAAGAATATGATGTAGCAGATTGATTCTTTCTTCCTTGTATTCCTTCAACAAACATGCATTGTTGCCTCCTGTCTCCTACTGTAAGCTGGATTCTAGGTAGGTGGGTATAAAAAAAACAAAGGCACATTCTGACACAGACTGCAACGTGGATGAACCTTGGAGACGCCACATGGGATAAGCCAGTCACAAAAGGACAAATACTGAAAGATTCCACTTATATGAGGTCCCTGCTGCTGCTGCTAAGTCGCTTCAGTCGTGTCCGACTCTCTGCGACCCCATAGACGGCAGCCCGCCAGGCTCCCCCGTCCCTGGGATTCGCCAGGCAATAACCCTGGAGTGGGCTGCCATTTCCTTCTCCCCTAGACTAGTCAAATTCGTAGAGACAGAGAGCAGGACGGTGACTGCGGGGGCTGGGGGAGGGGCGGAGAGCTACTATTTCCCAGGCACAGAGTCTCAGTCTCAGAGAGCTTCCCTGGGGCTCGGCAGTAAAGAATCTGCTTGCAGTACAGGAGATGCAGGAGACGGGGGTTCGATCCCTGGATCTGGAAGATCCCCTGGAGGAGGAAATGGCACCCCACTCCAGGGCTCTTGCCTGGGAGATCCCACGGACAGAGGAGCCCGGCGGGTTGCAGTCCACGGAGGCCGCACATGACTGAGCACATGTTCAGTTTCAGAAGACGGTAAGCGTTCCGGAGATGGATGATGGCAATGCCCTTGATGCCACAGGACTCTACTCTTATAAATGGTTAAAACGCCAAGTGTCATGTTATAGATATTTTACCACAATTTTTTAAAAGGAAAATAAAACCCACAAAGGCATGATTCCTGCTGTCATAGAAATTATAGACATGAAAGAAACTGAGAAAGCGAGGCCTGGCGTGCTGCGATTCATGGGGTCGCAAAGAGTCGGACACGACTGAGCAACTGAACTGAACTGAACACATAGAATTGCTATGAAAGAAGACAAATTCCTCTCCTATAGGTCAATATGACTAATCTGCCTAAATGCAAAAATGACCATGACATTACTTGCTTTATAGAAGAATTTTTCACTTTACAAGCGGGTCCCTTTTGATATTGAACTCTTGAGTATGTTGAAGGTTTATAAATAAATCACTCACCACATAACTAAGAGGCCTACAGGCAGGGAATTTTCAAGATAAATTGTTATGAGGCAGAGCCAATTGAAGATCAATCAGAAATTACAATAAACATCTTGGTAATTACAATGAATACTAATGGAAAAAATGATTTAACTCATAAAAGTTTACTACACAGCCAGTCTTACACACACATATACCTATCAAATGATGTGATGAAAAAATTCCATACGAGTCTGCACGGTTTGCATATTTAATAGACATGGTTATTGCCTGTGAGCACAATATTCCATATTTACTTGTCCAATATTCCTGCCCCTGCTGATTATGTGAGCATTGGCATTTTTCAAAGTATAAAAACAGCATGTTGCTTCAGTACTCACAGCTATTGTGCAAAGGGTTTAAACTTTTGCATCTCTGTTTTTCTAAAAAATCCTTAGCAAAAACTTCTCATTAAAATGTAGAGAAGATAAGCATCCAAAAATTTAACTTGGAACTTGCAATTAAAAAAAAAAAAAAACCACTTCATGAAGCTTTTGGATTGAACACCGTGCTTTTATCCTCTGACAGCGTGGCCAACTTTCAGCAGTTCCTGGAATAGTTTCCAACTCCTTTAAACACCTGAAGAGTTTCTTGCATGCTGGATTAGTTGGCAGGGAGGGTGGGAGTAACAAGAAAATAGCAGAAGGGGGATAAAAGAGAAAGCAAATCTTTTAGATGAACCCACCAACTAGTCACTTCCCTTACCGGCAACTTGATCTGGTCTCAAGCAAAGAAAATACTGCCAGGATAATTAACAATTCTGGTTTTAAAAAGCTGAAGTTAATCATCTAAAGGGCAGGCTGCTCTGGAAATTAAAGATGATATCTAAGGCATTTACAGCAATATACGCTATAGTCACCAATATACGCTATAGTCACCAATATTACACATAAATATGTAGGTTGGAGTCCCCTCCTAATGGTCTAGGACAGGCAGACAGGTGAAATAATGGAGCACAGGGGGCTGAGCAGAGACAGGAGGGAACACAGAAGCCAGGCTGTTAATGAAATGGGCAGATGTTTCTCAGCCAACTGTGGCTGGGCAGGTGTGGCCCCATATGGACAGAGCCTCCAGATTTCAGAAGAAGCTAGAACTTCTCATTTTCAAGTAAAATCTCCCATGTGTTACATACTGACACACACGTAATTAATTTTTTAAGTAGTCACAATTTTATCACTGCTGGACAGGCCAAACAAAATATGTCTGCAAGCTGAATTCACTGGGGACCACAAGTCTTGACCCAAGTCCCAGTTGTTTCCAGTTCCCAAACATTGTGGCAGGAGAGCATTCTAGCCGTCGAGGCCCCCGGAAGCCTATGGAGGCAGGTCCCACTCAGAAAGCTGACGCCGTCCTAGGTACCAGTGTGAGAGGGGCTGGCCACCACCAGGCCTTCGGGAATGCTCTGCTGGACGGAGGACTCCAGCAAGCCAGCCTTAGATGTTCTGGGTGACATGGAAGATCTGCGCTTTGCTGGGAGGCATGGGCTTCCAGACTCGCCTTGGGGATGTTGCAGCACGAAAGGCATTGGGATGTTCCCAACACCTCAGGTGCAGAGGCAGAACTCACTCTTACTGTTGTTCAGTATCTAAGCTGTCTCTGACTCATGTCCACTGAGCCGGTGATGCCATCCAACCATCTCATCCTCTGCCACCCACTTCTCCTTTTGCCTTCAATCTTTCCCAGCATCAGGGTCTTTTCCAATGAGTCACCTTTTTTTGCATCAGGTGGCCAAAATACTGGAGCTTCAGCAATAGTTCTTTCAATGGATATTCAAGGTTGATTTCCTTTAGGATTGACTGGTTTGATCTCCTGGGTTTTGTATAAATATCTCCCCATTTCTTCCTGGCTCTCCACAAATAATTTTTGTCTAATAATTAACAAGAGCAAAAAGTGAATAACACTGAGGATGGGATTTCTGAAGAGGATGATCTCCAGGAAGTTCCAAGAAGATTTGGAGTAGAGTATTCTGGGCAAAGTCACTTTGATTGTGTCTGACTCTCTGTGACCCCATGGAGTATCGCCCGCCAGGCTCCTCTATCCATGGGATTCTCCAAGGCAAGAACACTGGTGTGGGTTGCCATTTCCTCCTCCAGGGGATCTTCCAGGCCTGGCAATTGAGCTCGCTTCTCTTTCTGTCTCCTGCACTGGCAGGCAGGTTCTTGACCACTAGCGCCACCTCCACCTGCTGCCATAACCCAGACAGTGTGAAGGTCATACCCATCTGCTTTCCAGGAGGTGCGAGTGTTTTCCTGCATGAAGACTCGGGTCAGGAAGACAGAAGACAGATACGAACACAAATCTTGAGACTTATCTTTGGCAAAAGAAATAAAGGTATTTTCTCTAGCTAGTTCTTGCCCCAGTTTCAAATGAACAGATTTCCCCGCCGCCCCCCACCCCACCGAAGAACTACCCTGTAGAGGAGGGTGGGAGACAAATTTGGCATATTTCAAATATGTTCTCAAATAGAAGCACTTTTCTTTGACATGCCCAAATTTTCCAAGCTCCATTACCAGACTGCCAAACTGCCTGATCTCAGGGAAAATCCGCCCTTGAGTTTGTTTGGGTTTTTTTGACTAGTATAGGTTTTATTTTACTATTTTTCATTTTGCCATGTGGGGTTCTCTCTAGTTTGTTTAAACAGCCTACCACGCCCATCTGTCTTAAACCCAGTTCAGGCGCATGTGTACCACCTTTCTGTTCTCTGGAGGGTTTGCATTTACTTTCCTTGGAAGTTTATTCCTTTTCTTTTCTTCATTCGTCTACTTACTTTTCTAAAAAGAAACACACCTTGAAATGAACTCTAAGTCAGACGCAGTGCATCTTAACCAACTGGACAAACAAAGACCGGCTGTCCGTAGACCTGCACCAAACAATGAAGATAACACCGGGAGTAAAGCTGTGGCCACGGCACTTTCCTGGTGGTCCAGTGGTTAGACCACACTTCCAGTGGAGGGGGCACAGTCTCAACCCCTGGTCAGGGAACTGAGCCCACACGCCACGTGGAGAGGCCCCCCCCCCAAAATATTTAAAGGACAAAGAGCTCAAGATCACACAACGAGAAATAAAAAGCAAACAGGCTCATGCCAACTCTAAGCCGCTCCAAAGTAGAGGTGTTTGGGTGCCACTGACGAAAGCAAGAACAGCTCCTCACTGGGTCTGGGGCTCTGGCCTCCCATCCCCTTTGGAGGCTGCTGCGTGGTTACCCTGAACCTAGTTTATCCATTTTCAATTGGTCGGGAGGCTGTAATTGGTGAAGGCCATGCTATTTGTGGGAGGTATATGGTCCTTCCGTCATCCTTGTTGGGACTGGCCATGAGCTTTGGCTAATGGGATGTGAGCCGGTGTGTCCAGGCCAAAGTTCAAGAATAATGAGGCTAATGGAGCAGAGCTGACCTGAGCTGCAAACAATCAGTGTTTCTGCTTTAACAGAAATGCATATCACACTAAGCCACTGAAATGTGGGGTTGACTGTTATGCAGCACAGCTATCTAGTGCACTAGCAGAGCTTACTAACCATTTTTTTTAAGGAGAAGAAAGGTTGACACTCTCCTATTCAAACAAGCTCCATACATCCACTGACCCACGTAGCAGAAATAAGTACCCATGACAATACAATAGAGAAGTGGAGCAAAATGAGAGGAGAAATACCAAGTTCCTCATCCCACTCCCCGAAATCCGCCCAGTCCCCCTAATTTTGCCCATTTTAGTAAAGTTAACTCCATCTTTTTCATTGTTCAGAACACTGGGGTCTTCCTTAACTGAACTCTCTCTTTCATACCTCACAGTCCAATCAACAGCAAATTCTGTTGGCTCAGCTGTTGAAACAGATCATAAAGCTGCCGCTTTCCACCAAATCCACTTTCCCCACCCTGATCCCAGCCACCATGACATCTGGCCTGAAACATCGCAATGACGCCCTGATTTCCCACTCCTGGCCCTACCCCCTGAATTCTGGGCAGTTTTCGGACCAATCTTCCTTAAAACCAAATTTATATCATGTCCTTGTTTCTTGAAGTCTCCAGTGCCTCCCATCGCATTCCGGGCAAAAGCCCAGGTCCTCACCAGCGGGTCTCCGGCCCTCCCCTCGGGCCCCTCGAGCCCAGCTCGCTGCTTTCCTCGCGGCTCCTCCGACGGGTGCGCCACGCTCACTTCAGAGCATTCCCATCCGCTCCCCTTCCACCGGGACCATTCTTCATGGGGAGCCGGGTGGTTTGCTCTCGCCTCCTACACGTCTGGGCTCAGGTATCGCCTCATCGATGCAGCCTTTTCTGAATATCCGGTGTCAAAGGGCAAGGCCAGACCCATGGCCTCCCTCCTATCTTCTGTACCTTGGCTCATCATTCTCCACAGGACTCGCCAAATCTGACAAGCTACACATGTAAAGATGTTAGTTCTCGACTCACAGACATAGAAAACGAATTTCTCGTTACCGAAGGGGAGAGGCAGGGTATAAACGAACAGTTTGGGATTAGCACATACAAACTACCATATAGAAAATAAACAATAAGGTCCTACTGTATAGGACAGGGAGCTACATTTAACATTTTATAATAATCTATAATGAAAAAGAAATATATTTATCTATAACTAAATCACTTTGCCGTATATCAGAAATTAACAAGACATTATAAATCAATGACACTTCAACTTAAAAAAAAGAAGAAGGAAAAAAAAGATGTTAGTTCTTTTCTGATTCCCTCTCCTGGAGGTAAGTCCCATGAAGATAAGGAATTTATTTTGTTCACTACTTTATCCTCAGGTCCTACAAAGTGCCAGGCACAAAATAAGTACTCAATATATATTTCTTGAAAAAAAAATATTGGAATCAGACAAAGCTCCATACATTTGAATTCCAGCTCTGACATGAGCAGTGACCTGGACAGGTTTCATTACCTCTGACCTTCTATTTAACCACCCAGTAAATGTGATACTACTCCCCTCCCTTCAAAGTCTTTGCAAGATATAGAGGTAATGCATTTTCATTGCTCATGTAGACAAAAGATACCTGCTATGATCATAGGTCCTATCTCTCACCTCTCTGATACTTTTCTTCATCCTGCTCCAGCCACACTGGCTCAAGCAACCTTGCTAAAGCATACCAAGAGAGTCTGCACATGACCTCTGCACCTGCTGTTTGCCTGGAATTCTGAGCCCCAGTCCTCTGTGTCTTCTCATCACTCAAGCTACAGCTATGATGGGGCCTCCTCATGTAAGACATCCCCGGCCACCTTGCCTCAAGTACCGCGTCAGTTGCACTCAATCACATCATCATTTTATCTTCTCCATTGACTTATCACGTTGTTATTCATGCGTTTGCTTGCCCTTTGCAAGGCTGCCGCACTAGAAGATAAACTCCAGGAGGAGAAAATTCAGCGGACATGTCTACCAGCTCTTCTGCAATGCCTGCACATAATACACACTTAATAAATATCTGTTCAACAGACAAACCAAAGGTTTAATGGAGGAAACATAGACTCAGAATAATGTATATGCCTCATAATATGTTTTTATGATCGTCGTGGTAGAGTCAGTCCCGTATGGATTAAGAATCAGGCGATGATGTGCGAAGAGGGAAAAGCAGAACAATGAAAAACTTTTGAAGGATTCTGCATCCAAAGAGAACAGACCTGGAAAATATTTTGTTTTTAAAGGAGACAGAGTAAAGTGAGAGTGTGGTTTGAATTAGGTTCTAAAATTGAAGAATCATCAGGCTTACCCAGATGACACCAAAGTCCTACGAAAGCAAGGGACCTTTGGGCAGACTCATAATTCCAGTATTTACAGAGAACGGACGATGCAGAGAAGAAGCTAGGAATCCCTGCCTAATTCATGTGTGAGCAGACACATTTGAACATGAGGAGTTGGAGAGCAACGAGGGCTGGATGATTCAGGACCTGCTCTTCATGCCACTCCTGAATGGAGACCAGCTTTGCCCTTCGGGCACAGAGACTGAAATGTCTCCTCCCCTTTGGGATTCAAAACAGAAATGAAAAACATCCCTCTAAAAATGGTCATGACTCAGGTTTGGGAGATTTGCCAGTGCAACCTGGAACCAGACAGCAGGAAACAAAAATACTGCTTCAATCTCTGTAACTGCTTGACACATCCATAACCATCTAAGTGTAGTCTCTCGCATGGACTCACCCACTGGTGAGATGGTTTACTGAGAGGATACAGCAAAACACCATCACGCAGAAGTCAAGGAAGCTGCTCTGATTTCTAAGTTAGTTCAAAGCTGTTATTTCTCCCTCTCTGGAAGAAGGCATCTTGAAACATCAGTGTCTTGCTTTAGATCAGCCCTGGGATTTCTTTGGAAGGAATGATGCTAAAGCTGAAACTCCAGTACTTTGGCCACCTCATGCGAAGAGTTGACTCATTGGAAAAGACTCTGATGCTGGGAGGGATTGGGGGCAGGAGGAGAAGGGGACGACCGAGGATGAGATGGCTGGATGGCATCATGGACTCGATGGACACGAGTCTGAGTGAGCTCCGGGAGTTGGTGACAGGGAGGCCTGGCGTGCTACGATTCATGGGGTCGCAAAGAGTCGGACATGACTGAGCAACTGAACTGAGCTGAACTAATGAGCTTACAGGGCTTCCCTGCTGGCTCAGTTGGTAAAGAATCTGCCTGCAGCGCAGAAGGCCCGAGTGTGATCTCTGGGTCAGGAATATCTCCTGGAGAAGGAAATGGCATCCCTCTCCAGTATTCTTGCCTGGGAAATCCCATGGACGGAAGAGCCTGGTGGGCTACAGTCCATGGAGTCACGAGTCAGACACGACTTACTATCTAAACTGCTACCACCACCACTATGAGCTTACAAAGAAGGTGCTAAGCAAACTGGCAAAATTTCATTTTTACACTTGTCCAAATGAAAGGCAAATACTGAGGCCAATTTCCCATCCAGGACAATCAGTGAAAATTCATCTTTCCCTTTAGTGTTTCTTATAATTCACTCTGGTTGTGGTAGGCAGCAAGACATGCCTGTAAAAAAAAAAAAGCTTTTAAACTCTTAGTTGTTTGCAGAATATTAGTAACGCTATAAAAAGTTTATGTTAATTAATGCTGCATTTTAATAGATTTCCTGGAAGTTTGTGACTGCGTACTATAAAGGCTTTCAAGATAATGTATTATACAGTGGTTATCATAAACTCCAAAGCAGTTCAAATATTCCTTTTATGTCTCAATAACTTTCCCCCCAAAGTTAGAGTATTTAAAAGATTCAAATGCAGAAATAAAAAGAAAAAATTTTCCCCACCAGGGGATATTTTAAATTTTTATATCTCTCATCATGATCAATCTCATTTCTTGGCAACACTGTACTTAAGCTTGCTTATAGGCAAAAAGCCATCTGTGTGTTCCACCAGCTCTATTAGGAAAAACCATGTCCCATCTTGCGTGGGGGTAGGTTTTCTAAAGGTCAGGCAGTTCAGATAGCTCAAACTTTCATCCTCTTCTGGATCAAGACTTTATAAATATGAATATCCCTTATCATTGCTTATCTCTCTAAGTTAGGGCAAAAATTATTACTTGCAGTTCAAAGAATCCCCCTTTTTTATGTTCAGCAGACACACCAAATGGAGAGTCTGACTGTAAGAGCTTCAAGAGAGATCAAATTCATAGTCAACTTCAACATTTGGGTTTGAGATGTTAAACTTAAGCCCCCCCCAATGCAAGATTTCCATGGATTTTTCATGCACAAGAAATGCTTGGTCTCTATTCCACTCTGAAGGTTTTGAACATCCCATTCCAATTTGAATCACCATCTCTTACAAAGGTAAACAGTAAAGATTTTTTTGTGACTTTAACAAAGAAGTATAATACATGTTGCCAAAAATAGAATTTTTAAAAATGTAAATGACTAGACTAGTGACCACCGTGGGAACACTTTAAGAACAGAAAGCTGAAATTAGTTACACAAATGAGGTTCCATTTCACTCCTTTGATAAGGCCAATGAATCATAAACAAAGCTGCCATAAATTCAGGTGGACTCTGAAAGATATGTAATACTAATACACAGGTGGACTCTGAAAGATATGTAATACTAATACACACAGAAACATCTCGCTTTTCTCCTGCCAAGTTATACACACAGCATCATGAGTGCTTCGTGGCCCTCAGGAAGGCCTTGGAAGCTACGTGTCTCTGCCTTTCCTTCACTCCCTAAGTCCCAGTTATAAAATATTTGTCATCTGGGCTCTGGGTCTGACAGCACCTGCATTATATTATGTTTAATCTCAACTCCAGGAAAGGAATATGTTTCTTGAACTTCTGAGCATTATTACAATCTCTCCATCAAAACTTTAAGCCCCATGGTGACCCTAATTGAAGATTCTTACCAGAATCTCAACATGCTTGAAATATATACATATATGCATGTGTGTATCTTTATGTATAAAAGACACTTACTCTTTGGAAGGAAAATTATGACCAACCTAGATAACATATTTGAAAGCAGAGACATCACTTTGCCAACTAAGGTCCGTCTAGTCAAGGCTATGGTTTTTCCAGTGGTCATGTATGGATGTGAGAGTTGGACTGTGAAGAAGGCTGAGCGCCGAAGAATTGATGCTTTTGAACTGTGGTGTTGGAGAAGGCTCTTGAGAGTCCCTTGGACTGCAAGGAGATCCAACCAGTCCATCCTAAAGGAGATCAGTCCTGGGTGTTCTTTAGAAGGACTGATGCTAAAGCTGAAACTCCAGTACTTTGGCCACCTCATGCAAAGAGTTCACTCATTGGAAAAGACTCTGATGCTGGGAGGGATTGGAGGCAGGAGGAGAAGGGGACAACCAAGGATGAGATGGCTGGATGGCATCACCGACTCGATGGACGTGAGTTTGAGTGAACTCCAGGAGATGGTGATGGACAGGGAGGCCTGGTGTGCTGCAATTCACGGGGTCTCAAAGAGTCAGACACGACTGAGCGACTGAACTGAACTGATCTTTATGTATAGACAGGAGCTTCACAAGTTAGTAGAGCCAGAAAGTGAACAATTCAATATTGCAAATGCTTAAGAGAATTAACAACTGCCAAAACTCAAGTAGCTTATGTGGGAATCAGAATCATCAGTTGTAAAGTGACCAAATATCCAGGATTTGATATCAGGATATTTTCAGTCCTGAAACCAGGACAGGCCAAGGCAAACCAATTAGTCACTTTAAAAGTTGCACGATCTTAATTTTTGAGAGTTTGATATTGAAACTCCAACTAAAAATCTTAATTTATTTGAAAAAAGAATTGCAATATATAGTGGAACTATATGTGACTTCGTTCTGTATTTTCCAAGTCTCTTGTAAATGCGTTATCATATTTTCATAATTTAAAAAATAAAAGAGTATGATTTATTAGAAAATAAAGTTACACATTAAATTAGCCATAGAGATATTTTAAAAGATCCCAAACCACAAAGCCCTCTTAGATATAATGAAGTTATAAGGAGAAAAAAAATGTGTACTTTGCTATTAATATTATTCATCTTTTACTGCAATCATCCTGGAATGCATATCTCCATTAGGCTAATAAATCCTGGTAGACCGCTCAGTTTTCTCTGCATCGCTATCCTCCCTCTCTTCTTTTTCTCTCCTTTCTCTCCACACTCTCTCTCCTCCCTCTCTCAATCTCTCTCTCTCTCTTTACATTTCTTTCTACCACATGACTCAGCAATCCCACTACAGGGCATATACTCAGAGAAAATCATAATTCAAAAAGGCACATGAACCCCAATGTTCATAGCAGCACATCTACCACAGCCAGGACATGGAAGCAAGCTAAATATCCAGCAACCGAGCAACAGATAAAGAAGCTACGGTACGTGCGTACAGTGGAGTAGTGCTCAGCCATAAACAGGAATGAACCTGCACCATTTGCAGAAATGTAGGTGGACCTAGAGACTGTCATCCAAAGTGAAGTAAGTCAGAAAGGGAAAAACAAATATCACACGTATATGTGCAATCTATAAAAACGGAATAGATAATCTTATTTGCAAAGCAGAAATAGAGACACAGACGTAGAAAACAAATATATGGACTCCAAAGGGGCAAAGGGGGTGGCATGCACTGGGAGACTGGGGTTGACATATATCCCCCGCTTTGCATGGAACAGATGACTAGTGAGATCCTCTCTGCGGCACAGGGAACTCTGCAGGGAGCAGGTACTGCTGGGACCTGAACAGGAAGGAAGCCCCAAAGGGAGGGGGTATGTGTGCGTGTGGCCGATTCATCTTATGTGCCATAGACACTAACACAGCATTGTAAAGCAACCATACTCCCATAAGAACTGATTTTTTTCTTTTAAACAAAAGCCTTAATTTTACAAAGACCACTTTGGATCCATACTTCAGAGCCTTCATCTAAATGTTTGTCAATAAACCTCTTCTCTGCTCATCCCCAGTCCTGCCTCTCACCCCCCAACAATGTAGATACAGTTAGTTGACTGAGAGCACATTTCACCTTTTGCTTCTCTCCTAAGCATCTCAGTTACGAGGTCCATACTGTGTGAGTCACTCACGCATGATCCTCAAGGAAGAACCGAAAGATGGAAGGGAAATACAGCCCGAGGAAAAAGTCTATAAAGATTTCTCGCTTTCCTAATCCCTTTTCTCTAATGTTTCTTTGTAAATTTGTCAGATGGGAATGAAATTGCCTCATAACTCTCCAGACGTGAAGAGCATCTCTGAAGAAAATTACGTACTTGTCAAAGCAAGGGGGAATTTATGTTGGTGTTCCTGAGATGTGATTTTATTCCTTCTATTTCCTTTGTGCACATCAGAGCAACTAGAGACAAAAAAAAAAAAAAAAAACTCGTTTTTGGATTTTTTTTTCACTCTGGTACATTTTTTGCTTCTATTTTTCCCTTTTGTTTTCTTATCCCCCCTCCTTTCGTCTATGTTTATTGCCAGTGACAGTAAACTTCCATACAACAATCCTGTGATGATAGTAGCAATGATTTCTACCAGCATAAGGCAGCTCAAACAGGCACAAGGATGATTTCCCCGTGGACAGTTCCGGAAGGTGTGGGTTACATTTTGAGTCCTACCCAGTGCTGGCCAGGGACGAGCGGGGTATGAAAGTCCTGTTAATGTTCCTTCCAGGCGGTGGCATGCTTCCTGAAATTAAATTCTTCTCCCTGGACTATGTGTTATGGCCTGCACTTCCTGAGTTTGCTTTCTGAATTGAGAAGTTGCAGAAACCTTGCTCGCTCAGTAGGTCCAGTGTAAGCTAGTGGGAAATTTGAAGGCAGGCGTGCCTGGGTTTGGGGCTTCCCTGGTGGCTCAGTGATAAAGAATCCACCTGCCAATGCAGGAGACGTGGGTTCAATCCCTGGGTCGGGAAGATTCTCTGGAGAAGGAAATAGCCACTCACTGCAGTATTCTTGCTGGGAAAGCCCCGTGGAAAAATGAGCCTGTCGGGCTACAGTCCACGGGGTTGCAAAGAGTCAGACAAGACTGAGCAGCTAAACCACAACAAATGCCTGGGCTCAGACCACAGCTCTGCAACCGGCCGGCTGGGCAAAGTCTCCCATCTTTAGGAGCTTCACTTTTCTTCTTTGTTCAGAAGGAACGCCTGCCTTGAAAGACAATTTTAAGGATAAATAAAAGGAGAATGTTCCCAAACTGTGAGAGGCTGTGTGGCTACGCCAATAGGAGACAGTCTGTGTTGTGTTCCGGTTCCTCTCCAGCCCAGCCAGGTGACCTTGGGCAAATCACTCAGCCTCTGTGTTGCATCAGTTTCCTCATCTGTAAAGTGGGGATGGTAATAAAACCAGCTCACAGAACTGTTACGAGGACCACATGAGGCTGTATAACACATAGGAATCTGCCAAGCATTTTGTAGCTGTTTACTATTCATTACAACATATGCCAACTGACTGGCACAAAGTATTTGCTCAATAAATATTTTCCCTGGCCCTTCTTTCCATACGCTCCCTCCTGAAAGCCTGTTTCACTCACTGTGTTTCTTAACATCCTGCACAAGGCCCCTCTCTCTACAGGTGTTCAAGAAATGGAGAATTCATTAATGTCAACCTGCCTTGTTATTGATGATAGCCTATATATTTTGTTCATTTTCCCATAGCTTTGTGATACTTTTTAAATACTGAAGAGAATAAGGAAAACATTCTTCTTTTAATAGCCTCCCCCCAAAAATGGTTCACTGACAATTTACGTAAAACGCACCAGGGAAAAGAAAGCACAGGAGACAATGTCGAGTCTTTTCAAACAAGCCAAGATTCTACAGAGCCACCTAAAGCAGTGTTTCAAATCTTTCTGGAAGTTTATCCTCACTTGATTAAAGAAAAATAAGATAAATATTGTATGGATGGTTTAGATAGATTGGTAGGATTTTTTCAAGGGCTTCCTGAAGGAAACATTCACCGAAAATCAGGGCAATTACTTACTTTTTGTAAGTGATGGCTAAGGAACTCTAGAACTGGGATGATTGGCTGACGGCACTTCTCCTCTAGGGAGAAGCTCATCTGTGTGAGAGAAAATATGAGTCCATCCCCTCACCTCTGAAGTCTGTCCACAGCACATCTGAAATTCATCTAGAGCACGGAGGTTAGAAACAACACGAGAGGGAGTTCTCACTGGACCCCAGACCTTCAAGGCGGTTGTTGTTCTCATTTAGTCACTAAGTCACTGACTCCTTGTGACCCCGTGGACTGTAGCACACTGGGCTTCCTAGTCCATCACCACCTCCTGGGGTTTGTTTAAACTCATCTCCATCGAGTCGGTGAGGCCATCCAACCATCTCATCCTCTGTCGTCCCCTTCTCCTCCGGCCTTCAGTCTTTCCCAGCGTCAGGGTCTTTTCCAGTGAGTCAGCTCTTCATATCAAGTGGCCAAAGTACTGGAGCTTCAGCTTCAGCATCAGTCCTTCCAATGAATAGTCAGGGTGGATTTCCTTTAGAAATTTACAGATAAATGATCACCATGACATGCACTTTAATTAACCTGGCATACGTAAACTAATTTCGGGATGCTGCGAACCTGGATAAGTGTTTCAGAGAATAGCTCGATGCCTTCCAAATGCTAACACAACAGGAAAGCGGGTCTCCCCAAAAGTGGGGCGCAAATGTGATTTGGTAATTTTGTTTTCCTTCTGTTAGCTAACGTCCAACCACTGACTTGGTGATAAGGTTTCAGAGGAGACCTGCCTTCACCCCAAGACTATTTCCTCTGCCATTCTGATCAGAACACACATTGTTTATTACCCCCTCGTTTACCCGCCCCCAAACATCATTACAGTGTCTGTGCCCTGATATATGTACGATTGTGACCCTCCTAATGGATAAAAAAAGATTTAAGTACTTCATTCTGTTGCTTTCTGACAGCTGTTAGCCATCATTTTTCCATTCACCTGCATTTAGCAATCCCATAAAGGGAGGCAATCTCAGGAGGAACATGCGCGGGGCCCTGCAAGGCGATAATTCTGTATCACTCGGGCTTATAAATAACTGCCGAGCTTTTGCTGAGTCAGCAGTCTCCAGCGGTCGTGGCAGCATGCCCTTTTATCTGTATGAGTGTCTCACGGCAATTGGACCACCAGCCCCTGCAGTGAAAATCCATAGTATCGATCAGGCCATTTCTCCACTGTAATTCTTTTGTAGGAAATCCCTGATGACAAATTTTATCTGCACCACTTTCTGATCGCTGGTTTGATGTAAAGGATCTCCAAGGGCAGAGTTAAGCGCTGGGCCGTTCCACGTTATCAAGCAGCCGTTTTATTTACTGAAACTACAATTGTGGTCACGTGCACACACAAAAAGAAAGAGAGACATGGAGAGGAGCGGGAGGAAAAAAATGGAGCCGAACGATATTTCAAAGGGAACAGAAGGTAAAGCTGGGAGAAGGAGGGGCTGCATCAGCGACTCAACTCAAACATCGGTTACAAAAGGCTGCTCCCCATTTGCAACCACAATAAACAGTGGAAATGGTGCTTTGATAATGAAGCTAAGACGATGTGAGGTTGTCTACTGAAATTGAGTAGGGCTATTTCTCCCCCTGTGGTTCTCCCTCCTCACCTCTTCTTCCCCAGACTTGTTAAGCTTCTTCACATTATGTCCTAAATACGTTAGCAGAATCTCTTTATCTGATGGTGTTTCAGCAGAGATTTGGATCAGATTAGAAACTGAGGCCCAGATGAAGTTCTGTAAAATATCCAAATCCCCAAAAGAAGGGAAAGGTTACATAAGAACCTACATCGGTACAGAATTGCATACTTGCTATTTCTGGGCACAAGTGCAAAATGCAAAGAAAAGGCAGTGTTCCTCCACAGGGTCCCTACACTGACATTTTCCCAGCTTCCAATTCAAGAGACTCCAGTGAACCCCCAGGACGCGGGGCTCTGGAGGAAAAGCTCACCCGGGTTGCTCAGGCGGGCACGTGCGCCCACACCCACTGCAGCCAGCTTTCTTGGCCTCGACACTAGGAACCTTTGGGGCTGGGAAATTCATTGTGGAGGGGAACTGTCCTGCGTGTTGTAGGGTGTTTAGCAGCATCACTGGCTTCTACCCACAAGGTGCCAGTAACACCCCATTCCCAGCTGTGGCAACCGAAAGTACACCAACATCGCTGTATGTTCCCTAGAGAGGGGGGCGCAGTCACTCTGCTTGAGAAGCAGTGGTCTATGCAGACAGAGCAGGGATGAGTATAGAAGGAGCGTGTGTGTGCGTATGTATGCTCAGTCGTGTCTGACTCTTTGCAACCCAGTGGACTGTAGCCCGCCAGGCTCCTCTGTCCATGGGATTCCCCAGGCAAGGATACTGGAGTGGGTTGCCATTTCCTTCTCCAGGGGATCTTCCCGAGCCAGGGATCGAACCCATGTCTCCTGCACTGCAGATGGATTCTTTATCCCTGAGTCACCTGGGAAGCCGCAAGTAGAGAGGGAGACGTGGCCACAAAGCAGGAGCCACCTTGACTTTTCAGCACACCTGGGCACAAACCGAAGTGAGATACACACTCATTAGCACCACAGGCCACGGAATGACTAAGCTAGCTTTTCCATTTCAGGAGTGGCTAACTGGATCCTCTTCACACAAATTCTACCCACAGAGGAGTTTAATCTGGCTAAAAACTTTTGTAAATGAATTAGAACAATTTAGTTGGGACCTAAACTCTGCTGCTCTAGGCATCCCTCCTAGCAACCCCTCCAACCCCAACACCGTGACCTTAAGCCTGACTCTCACTGGGAGCCATGCCTGGCCCTGAGCCATCTGAGACCTAATTCATCTTCATGGTGATGTTTCTAGTACAGTGATTCTCAACTGGGGGTGAGTCTGCTCCAGGATGCACCTAGCAATGAGTGGACACGTTTCTGGATGTCACAGCTGGGGTGGCAGGACACCCTACTGGTACCTAGTAGGTACCTAGCGGACAGAGGTCAGGGATGCTGCCGAACATCCTCCAACATACAGGACGGACTTGCTCTACAAAGACGTATCTGACCCCACGTGCCGAGGTTGGACATCCCTGTTCCAGCTAATCTCTCATCCTCTCCTACGAAGCCTCGTGTGTTTTCAGTGAAGGAAGCCAGAGGAGGATCTTCAGAGTGCACCCGTCAGTCCTGTGAGACATGTCACCACTTCCTTTCATCAAACAGAAAGGCTTAAGCAAGTCTCTCTTGAAAAGCACCTGCCCTCCTTGGCCAGGCCTCTCAACCTGATGTAAAGCAAACACCATCCTTCGTGTCCTGGCCCTAAAAATTGGCTGCTGTTCCCCCGGGGATGCTATCAGACCTGATTCTCTATCTGAAAGCACTCCAGTGGTAGCAAGACAAAGCAAAACGCTCACAGCGGGGCTCTGGGTTCATCTGACTTCCCTCATGCACAGAAGCGCTTGGTTAGAAAACTCACCCATACAGGGCTGAGACGGCGTCACATGACTTTATTCCTTGCACTGACTGTACCCATGTAGGCATGTAAGGCATTAAACATGAACTTTCATAGAAAGTGAAAACCACTTCAGTGACTACACTCAAGTGATGCTTGGAATTTTACCTCAAATCCTGGGGCCGTCTATGCTGATACCCTAAGAAGTCAAGGAGAGCTCATAGGCAAGGGAGCTGACAGGTCCAGGGGGTGGGAGGAGTGGAGGATGGCTGCCAGATGAAATACAGGCTGCCCAGTAAAAAAAATTTGAATCTCTTGTAAGCAACAAATCATTTATAGTAGAAACATGTCCCATACTTTAAAAAAAATATTAAAATATTTTTAGGATAAGTATGTCCAAAACATTTCATAGGACATACTTATACTTTAAAAAAAAAAAAAAGTATCCTGCTAGATCTTCTCATTTTCATAGAATATTTTTAAAATACAAAATTAAGTGAGTTTACAATGATAACTAATTTTTTAAAAATCTTAACAATGTCCCATGAAAGGAAGCAAGAAGTCTGCAGGTTGCCCTCAGCTTGGGGACACAGGCTCACAACTTGGCTGTAGAAGAATGTGCTTTTGAATTTTTATTATAAGCCAAGCACTCGCTGTTAGAAGGGGTCCATGGGTAGCTTGCTAAGTTCTTCCATCAACAGGGAGGCATGAACAACTATTTCATTTGCTGCCTGCTTTTATAAATAAAGTTTTATTTGAACATAGTCATGAACATTCACTTACTGCCCACAGCTACTTTCACTGTATTCCAGCAGAGATCACCAGGCTCTCAAAGCCAAAAATATTTACTATCTGACGTTTTACAGGAAATGTGTGCAGACCCCCACACTAAAGCAATGCATAAATGAGCCAAGTAGAGTTTAGAATGCTTTTATTTTTTGGTGGGAAGCAATAAACAACAAAAAATTCATTCCTCATGTCTTCTAAGATTGATCATCTAAGAAAGACCACAGAGCAGGTGGGATTTTGTTTATAAAACACAAGGCCAAAAAAAAAAACCAAACCAGACAAACACACACAAAGCCTTATGTCAAGGCAATCATGATGGAAGTATTAATAAATGTATCACTCACCTACAGCAGAAAAAATAGTCAGCACAAACTTTAGTCTAGCCTGTGTTACTAATTCTATTCAGAAAACGTACTCATGTTTCAGGTGAGGATCCTGACTTCAACTGCATTATTACAATGGTCAATATATGAAAATATTGACTCAACTTCAGTCTCTAATTGAAATTTACCTTAGTTTATGTGATTAAACACATCATCATTTCCTGTTTGGACTAATTACACAGACAGGAAGCCTGAGTTCAAAGATTAGCACTAACAATAAATAAACTGAACAGACTAGGTCAAGGGTTAGCAGATTTCTGTCAAGGCCAGAACATAAATATTTTCCACTCTGCAGGCCATGTGGTCTCTGTCACAACTACCTAAAGTAGCACAAAACCAGCCATAGAAAAAATGTGCATGAATGGATATGCCTGTGTTCCAATAAAACTTTATTTATAAAAATAGCTGTTGGGCCGCATCTGGCCTACAAGCCATAGTTTGCCCATCATAGGACTAAAGTTGCAAAATCAATTTTCCAGAAGGTCCAGGAAAGTAACAAATAAATGAAGTGCATTTGTGTTCTACAATTGGAAATGGGGAGACTGTGGTCCCCTGGGAGCACGTGCCCTCTCTAAGAAGGTGGCTTCTAGACTCAGGGCTGCCAGATCCTTCTGATTTCTTTCTAGTCTTTGTTTCCTGCTTTGTATGTAAAACGCCAGCAACTCATTCAAATTAAAAGGAAAAATTAACCTTGAGAGGTTTATATTCAAAACAAACATGCTTAGGGCTCAGGGTTTGTAAATCTCAGGAATATTGACAGTTTGGTCTGGATAATTCTGTACTATGATGGTGGCGGGGGGGGCGGGGAGCTGACCCTCCCACAAAATTGTGATGACTAAAATGTCTTTAGATATTTCCAAGTGTCCCCTAAGACAGCAGTCCCAAACTTTGCATCAGGGACCAATTTTATGGAAGACAATTTTTCCACGGACCAGGGTGGAGGCAGGGATGGTCCTGGGATGATTCAAATACATTACATTTATTGTGCATTTCACATCTGTTACTATTACATAAGCTACACCTCAGATCATCAGGCATTAGACCCCAGAGTCTGAGGACCCCTGTGCTAAGAGGAAGAAGTGTCCCTTGTTGAGAACCATTGTGACAGCTGATTCTGGCCATGGCTCATCTGTTGCCAGTTTGGATAATTATTAGTCTCTGCATGAGCGTCATCTCTAATACTGGCCTCCACACCATCCTTTATGTTTAAAATATATTTTGCCTTGCTTTGTTTTCAGTTTCTTTATGAAGAGGCAGAAAGTGAGAACAGGATAGAAGGAACAATGACAACAACAACAGAAACAGAAAAAAAAGAGAGAGAGACGAAAACACCATGCAGGACTGGAGGGAAGAACCGGAAGGCGTGGACAACGGAGAGGCACGGGGGAACAAGGACCCGGATGCGGACCTGTATGCAGCCGCAACACACAGACCCGAACGATCGCAAGGGAAAGCCATCCAGGAGGACGCGCCTGTGTTTAATTTAAGGTAACTCCTGGGCCCTCATGTTTAACTTGGACACACACTCTTCATACAGTGATTCACAACTAACGAAACTGGGGAAAACCAGTATTTGGATGCACCTTTATGAGGTTTCAGACAAATGCTATAGATCATTCTCTATTCATCCTTTATATCAATCACAAATTCATTTCTGCACTCAAAATGTTCTTGCTCTGCTTGGGAGTACTCATGATATTTCTGTAATATCACTGTTGCTTTTATATGGAAATACTCCATTTTCTGCACTATATTTCTAACACTGTATCTGGATGAACTATTGTAATTTTCCCACCAGTCAACTAAAATCAAACAGCTTTCCCCCTCTTTCTAAACACTGAACTTGCCTTATAAACCAAAGCTCTTGAGTTCTCACTGTGAGAGTTGAATTCTTTCAAGGTGAAATTCACAATCTTATTTGTTGGTGTTAGAAAAAAAAATGCTATTAGGTAAATTTCTAATGCAGGGGTAAGCATTTTGATACTAGTGTTAGTTGCTTCGATTGTGTCTGACTCTTTGTGACCCCTTGAACTGTAGCTCGCCAGGCTCCTCTGTCCATGGGATTCTTCAGGCAAGAATACGGGAGTGGGTTGCCATTCTCTTCCCCAGGGGATCTTCCTGATCCAGGGATCGTATCCAGGCGTCCTGCACTGCAGGCAGATTCTTTACCATCTGAGCCACCAGGGAGGCCTCATTTTGATACGAGGTGCATTTAATTCCTAGCAGTTTATGCATGACTCATGGCTCTTCTCCATTCAAAGTAGAGCTTGACCTATCTTGTTCCCAACTAGGTTGATCATACAGGATCTGAAAGACAAGGCGTCAGGCCATTCTCTACACGACCAGGAATGATGCCATGAGGCCAGCAGAGCAGAGGAACTGGCCATGAGTCGGGACAACCAGAATGCAGGAGCCGGGTGTACGAATCAGACAATGAGAAGCCGAGAGTTAGACGGTTCATTCACTGACAACAGGAGTAGACGATGGAAATTCAACTCAATGTGTTGTCTCCACCCCAACCGCCCACTGACTCTGGAGTCCTAAGTCCCTTTAGAAAGTATATGCATCTCTAGGGTGCTATAGGATGAATTGTGTCCACTCCAAATTCATCTGCTGAGGTCCTAGCCCCTCAGGATGTGACTATACTTGGTTATCTTATTAATTTTTATTGGATAGAGTTGCTTTACAAGGCTTTGTCAGTTTCTGTTGTATAGCAAAGTCAGTCAGCTATATGTTTACATACATCCCTCTGTTTTGGATTCCCTTCCCACTTAGGTCACTACAGAGCACTGAGTAGAGTTCCCTGTGCTACACGGTAGGTTCTCATTAATTATATTAATACATTCTATACACAGTATCAATAGTGTATATATGTCAATCCCAATCTACCAATTCATCCCACCCCCTCTTTCCTGCCTTGGTGGACATATGTTTGCTCTCTATGTCTGTGTCTCTGTCTCTGCTTTGCAAATAAGATCATTTATACCATTTTTCTAGATTCCACATATATGCATTACTCAGTCACTTCAGTCGTGTCCGACTCTTTGCAACCCCATTGTAGCCTACCAGGCTCCTCCATCCATGGGATTTTCCAGGCAAGAGTACTGGAGTGGGTTGCCATTTCCTTCTCTGACATATATGCATTAATATATGATATTTGTTCTTTTTCTGACTTACTTCACTCATATGACACGCTCTAGGTCCATCCACGACTCTCTAAATGGCACAATTTCATTCCTTTTATGACTGAGTAATATTCCATTGTATATATGTTACCACATCTTCTTTGTCCAGAATGTGACTATATTTGGAGATGGAGTCTTTAAAGGAATGACTTTAAAAATGAGGCTGTTGGGGTGGCCTCTGATCCACTCTGACTGGTGTCTTTATAAAATGAGATTTTGGATACATGTACCCTTGACACACACATAGAGGAAAGGCCACGTGAAGACCCAGCAAGAAGGCAGTCATCTGCAAGTCAAGGAGAGAAGCCTTGGAAGAAACCAAACCTGGCAACGTTTTCATCTTGGACTTCTAGCCTCCAGAGCCGTGAGAAAATGAATTCCTGCTGAAGCCACCCTGCCAGTGGTATTTTGTTATGGCAGCCTGAGCAAACCTAATACATTGGGCAAAAGAGCCTGACGCAGGGAAGACCCTAAGAAAGTCCAGTGACCAATCCTGATGTATCAGTCAGGATAAACTAGGCTATGCTCGGATTAGCAAAACTTAATGGCTAGACAAGGAGGTCAATGTCTTGTTCATGGAGAGCCAGCCTCAGGTCTAGACAGCACTCTGGGGCAGCTGGCCTCTTCATGGTAGCAGAGTATTCAAAGACACTTTGATTTTGCATTGTCTATGTATTAACACATCTATTCACAGTTGAAGGAAGGAAGTACATGATAATTCCATGAGCATGCTTGCTAAGCCACTTCAGTTGTGTCTGACTCTTTGCAACCCCATGGACTACAGCTGGCCAGGCTCCTCTGTCCAGAGGTTCTCCAGGCAAGAATACTAGAGCAGGTTGCTGTACCCTCCGCCAGGGGATCTTCCTGACCCAGGGATTGAACCCACGTCTCTTATATCTCCTGAACTGGCAGGTGGATCCTTTACCACCAACGCCAGCTGGGAAGTTGATAATTGTATATCAACTCCTGATGTTTCCACCCCAAAAATGTGACCCATTTCTACTCATATTTTATTGGCTAAAGACAGCTGTATGGTCATAGCTAACTCCAGGGAAATGAGGCAGTGCCATCCTCCTACGCAATCAGGAGAGAAGGACTGGACCTAGTGGTAAACAGACATAACATCCGGCCTTCCCAGGAGGCGCTACTTGTAAAGAACCTGCCTGCCAGTGCAGGAGACCTGGGCTCAATCCCTGGGTCGGGAAGAGCCCCTGGAGAAGGGAATGGCTACCCACTCCGGTATTCTTGCCTGGAGAATCCCATGGACAGAGGAGCCTGGCAGGCTATAGACCGTCACAAAGAGCTGGTCAGTTCACACGACTGAAGTGACTTAGCACACACACAGAGAGACGTAACATCTATCATACACATATGGACCCAGATCACCTGGGATCACCCAAGAATTAAATAACTAATTTCCTACCTCACAATGGGCAGGGGGTCTCAGAAGAGGAAACAAATTTAGTTCAGGAAAATTAAAGTATTTTCACACCTGAATTTTCCATCTGTGATTTGGGGGTTGCTGACATAAAATTAAGGTAAGAACAGTTAGAATTGCAGATTTTATGGAATCTCCATCTTATATCACTGTTTCCGTGAAAATCCTTATAACAAAAAAGCCACACACCCAGGGGCTTAAAGCCGTGCCCACTGGTGGTGGCTCACAACTCTGTGGGTTGGCCGAGTGCTCCTTCTGAGCTCGCTGACGCCGCCTGGTCAGCCAGCAGGGGGCTGGGGGGCTGGGGGCTAGGATGGCCACCTCACGAACTACTCAGCTCCCTGCCGTGCGAGCGGTCACCCCGGGCTCGGCTCATGTTGTGGCAGGGATGTGCAGAACTGAAAGGGGAGACAGGAAAGGAGAGGGAAACAGACAGGTGTAGACAGAAGCGGGGGAGAAGCGAGCGGCGCGGAAATCGCACCCTCCGCTCCCGCTGCATTCTATGGGCCAAAGCAAGATGGAACGGCAGCAGATATTCACGCGCTGGAGTTCTTGCTTAAAAAACAGACTGCCGGGGATGCCCCCGCCCCAGGGTTCTGACTCAACAGGTCCGAGTGAGGCCTAAGAACCAGCATTTCCAAGTAGTTCGCTGTAAAGTTAATGCTGATGCTGCTGGTTAGGAGATGACACTTTGAGAATCAGTACAGTAGCCTCCAGGAAGCCAGGAGGCTCAATGGTAAAGAATCCACCTGCCGATGCAGGAGACGCAGGTTCGATTCCCGGGTCAGGAAGGTCCCCTGCAGAAGGAAGAGACAAGTCACTCTAGCATTCGTGCCTGGAGAAATCCCATGGACAGCGGAGCCTGGCGGGCTACAGTCCGTGGGATCGCAAGAGTCGGACACAACTTAGTGACTACACAAGAGCAATGACAATGGCCTCGCTCACAAATCAGGAAAACCTGGCAGCATGGAGAAGAGCTGCCTGGGCTGCATGTCAGGCCCACATCTCCGGCCTGGGCTCTCTTTCCCTGACACCCCACTCAACTTGGCGACTCACTGCCTTGCTTTTGCGTGCCTCTGCTCTGAACATCATCGTTACTATTGTCATCATTAGTAATGATTAAGAAGATTGAGGTGTGACAAGGTGTTTAATATTCTGTCCAAGGCATGTAAAAAGCTCTGGGCCCTGTCAGAGAAGCATAGCTTCAATCCCAGCCAGACATGTAACACTCTGGCTGAGGAGCTCCACAGCACAACTCTGAAATGAAGCAGTTCCTGTCAACCACGCCATTCATCTACACAGAGGTCAAATGTGTCCCTATGAATCACAGGAGAGCTCAGGGTTCCTGGCTCAGAGCTCGGCCAGTTCATCCACTTACTCCCCAATCTAGACAGATAGGTTTCACGGCTTGTGTCGGCCAATGCGTGGAACAGCCCCTGTAAAAGTGACGTGGCATTCAGTTCTCTTTGTATCCGTGCTGCAAAGCAAATCCTCCTAATTATTTCCTCCACCGGTATGCCTTGTTCTTGCCCCTTGATAACTCTGCGGAAGGCTCTCATGGAATTGCTTTAATGCAATCAATGTTCTTGGCTTTTCTTGAGTGACACTACAAGGTATCAGTTCAGTTGCTCAGTCATATCCAACTCTTTGCAACCCCATGGACTGCAGCACGCCAAGCTTCCCTGTCCATCAGCAACTTCTGGAGCTGGCTCAAACTCATGTCCAACAAGTCGGCAATGCCATCCAGCCATCTCATCCTCTGTCATCCCCTTCTCCTCTTGCCTTCAATCTTTCCCAGCATCAGGGTCTTTTCCACTGAGTCAGCTCTTCACATCAGGTGGCCAAAGTATTGGAGTTTCAGCTTCAGCATCAGTCCTTCCAAAGAACACCAGGACTGATCTCCTTTAGGATGGACTGGTTGGATCTCCTTGCAGTCCAAGGGACTCTCAGGAGTCTTCTCCAACACCACAATTCAAAAGCATCAATTCTTCGGTGCTCAGCTTTCTTTATAGTCCAACCCTCACATCCATACACGATTACTGGAAAAACCATAGCTTTGACTAGACAGACCTTTGTCAGCAAAGTAATGTCTCTGCTTTCTAATGTGCTGTCTAGGTTTGTCATAGTTTTTCTTCCAAGGAGCAAGCATCTTTTAATTTCATGGCTGCAGTCACCATCTGCAGTGATTTTGGAGCCCAAGAAAAGAAAGTCTGTCACTGTTTCCATTGTTTCCCATCTATTTGCCCTGAAGTGATGGGACTAGGTGCCATGATCTTCGTTTTCTGAATGCTGAGTTTTAAGCCAGCTTTTTCACTCTCTCACCTTCATAAAGAGACTCTTTATTGATTAGATACTACCCAGTAAACTTAAACCCTAAGCTAAATTTCTTGGTATGTAGGGGAAATAAGAGATACTTCTGGGCGCAGAGTGTTTGAGGGAGAGGTGGAACAGGGCTAAAAAAACACACTTTTATTTCAAAGGACACAGAAAATGTAGAAAGGCAAGGAGGAGGAATTGGAAGGAAGTCTCTATGACTTTCAAAGTCACATGTGACTTTCAAACCTCTCTCAGCACCATGGCATGACCGAGAACTCCCTGGAGATGCTCCAGAAACTCCACAGCGTGTCCAGCAGGCTCTGCCCCAGCCAGGTCTCGGAGGCTTTCTTCCTTCCACAGAACTGCCCCTTCCCAAGACTCAGTAGTGCCAGATCACTCAAAAAACAGAATGTTCTGGTTTAAAAGCTCTGTACAGTGTTATATTACCCAGATGCAAGATTTATGAAGTGCTTATGAGGTTAATCGGGAACAGACCCAGAGGAAAGAGGAAAGAAATTAAAAAAAAACAAACACCTTTATTCTTACTCTAACAAAATCCAGAGAAAATCGGGTTTTTTGGTCAAAGTAGTACTTTAGATAATCTTGAATGAAAAAAGTGAATATTTTAAGCCCCGGATACTTTTCTGATGGTTTCCTTTTAGATGAGAACAGTGACCACATGTCCAGAAGGTCAAACAGCCCGTGATTTTAATTATCTAAAAGTATTTATGTGCTTCTTGGACCATTTAGGATGCAAGCCTTTCAGACATATTTTTCTCTAAACCTCACTCTGCCATTTCCCTGAAGAAGGACAGATGATGACAGCCACGGTGTGATGTAACCAGTGTGGATCATCTTGGGGCGATGGAAAAAAATGCAAATATGCAAGCTGTGGGCTGGGAGAAGCCATCATTTCTGCAGGAAGACAGAGTACAAACATGCCCAGGGGTGGTCACAGAAAGTCCTTCCTTGTCAGCGTTACAATCCCTCTGGCTCACCTCGGCCTGGGGGACGCAGAATCACAGAACAAATTGTGAGCAGCTTCCCCCTTCTGAGTTAAAAGTCATTTCTGAAGCATTTCATTAAGAAAGGGACGAGAAAAACTTCTCTCTCATTAAACATGATAGGAAGAGTTTAAGACATTCCTCTTCTACTTGCCTTCTCATCAAAAACACTTCAGCCAGCGTCACTCAGAGGTAAACGAAAAGGTCAGTTCTTCAGCAAGGAGGCATTTGTAACAGGTTAGAGAACAGCACTGATGCCTCCCAAGGCAGACGCTGGACCACCGCTCCGGCTGGCTGGCCCACGGCTTCTGCGGCTCTTCCCTCGGCAGTGGAATTGCAGTGGGACAAATGTTTCTCTTTTTTCTCATCATTCAGATTCTTTCTGTTTAATATCAGAAAATGTTAACTCCATCTCACTCCTGACCCAAGTGATCCAGCCTCATCTAAGCCCCACAGGACAGGCTGGCTAATTCCTACCATCTGTGTCTAAGTTTATCACCTCCAGGGAACTTTCTCAAGTGTCCCACTCAGCATTCCCTCCGCATAGTCTGCCAGAGGCCATTCTCCTGTCTCTAAAATTGTAAACCCCCACCGTAATACACCCATATGGTATCTGCACGTGTATGCAGATGAGTGAAAGTGGGTGCAGGTCAGCGAACATGGGTGCAGATATTGCCTAAGAATACCCAACTGTTCATTCGGTAAATGAAGATTTATTGAGTGCTATTTGCTAGCACGTTCCTACAAGCTGAGGATACTGGAAAATAAGTGATGCAGGAAGCTTACTCTTGGAAGCTTACAAACTATCAGGGGGCACAGGCATTAAATCAAGGACTCAAGCTGAGTTATCCACAGGTGTAAGAAGGGCTCCAAAGGAGAACCAAAGCCTTGAGACGGTGTCCCAGCAGAACCTGATTCATTCTCACAGTGAGGGTCACAGAAGGCGCCCTTGAGGGAGCGTCAGGTGAGCAGGTATGAGACGGTCCAGGGAGAGAAAGGAACGCTCTTTCACACAGCGTATGCCAAGGCCCTCGGACAACACGAAGACAGATTTTTAAATTTTTTTTTCAAGTTTGTTAGAAATAATTGACATTGTCATAGCGTAAGTTCAAAGTACACAGCATGATGGTCTGAACTGCATATATTGTAAACTACTGTTTATCTTCTAAGGATTGGCAATATTTTAGAATTTCTTGGTGATGACAATTACGAAACCAATTCCGTTACCCACATCCTTTTTACTTCGGCCACCAGGAAGCTCAACGTCAAGTTTAAAGGTCTGTTTTAGTTGAGCTTGGTGATATGCTTGCTAAACTCTTCTCTATAGGTTCTTGAGTTTTGATTATATTTTCCGTTTTTCTGTTTCTATTTCCCAGATTCTAACTCTGGTGATTTGTCGTCGCGGTCCAGTCACTCATTTGTGTCCAGTTCTTCTGTGGCCCCACGGACTGCAGCGCACCAGGCATCCCTGTCCTAACTTGGTGATTACCAATATACTTTTAGCTAACATTAATCATCTTGAATAGACATAATAAAAAGAAAAAAAAGAAGAAAAACATAAAGGAAAATAATTTTTCTCCTTGTGATAAGGACTTTTAGGATTTACTATCTTAACAATTTTCCTGTGTACCAAACAGCAGTGTGAATGATAGTAAGACGGTGGCTTTTGTTTTTTTAAGACTTCAAAAACCAGCAGTGCTGAAGCAAAGAGAAACTGACTGGCAGAAGCTACTTGTTCTCGTGTGCTTCGTCACTTGGTCCTGTCTGACTCTCTGCGACCCTTTGGACTGTAGCCCTCCAGGCTCCTCTGTCCTTGGATTTTTCAGGCAAAAATACCGGAGTGGGTTGCTACAAAAAGGTTCCAAATCAAAGTCACATGACTTGGAAAGTAATTGGGAGCCACAGAAAGATTCGATGACTGATTGTGATGTGATCATTGATAAGAAAATTAAATGTAGGATTTTAAAGAAAGTGAAAGTGAAGTCGCTCAGTCTTGTCCAACTCTTTGCGTCCCCATGGACACCAGGCTCCTCCGTCCATGGGATTTTCTAGGCGAGAGTACTGGAGTGGGTTGCCATTTCCTTCTCCAGGGAACTTCCCGACCCAGGGATCGAACCCAGGTCTCCCACATTGTAGACAGACGCTTTCCGTCTGAGCCACCAGGGATTTTAAAAGGCCTCTCTAAAATGGGAAGACTCACCCGGCCCTCGCTTAGCTCTCTGGCCTCCTTTCTTCAGCTTCGCTCACTGTGCCCAAGTCACCACAGTGTCCAGTGTTCCTTGAACAAACCGGGGCCTTTGCCCGTGCTGTCCCGTCTCCCCCCACACCCACCCCACATAGCCACATGGCTTCATTATCCCCTCACTCCATTCATGCTTCTGCTCAGATGTCCCCTCTCCAGACAGGTCTCCTCCGAGGACTTGATCCAAGTCCTGCCACTTCCTATCCTTAAGCTGAAGAATCATCATCATTTTAACATGAAAATCCAGATTTCGGGCTTCTCTGCAAAAAAGCTGAACCCCAGGGAATGCTCAGCCACATCGCCATGTGGCAACCACTGGCCTGAACTGAGGGCTCGTCCCCTTTAGAAGGACCTGCCACCAGCTGTCCTGCCACAGCCCCTGGGGGCTTTGTATACAGGATTTCTGCATACGGTCTGTGCTTGGGACAGAAAGAGTCTAGCTAATTTTTTTTTTTAATTTTGGCCACACTGCACAGCATGTGGGATCTTAGTTCCCTGACCAGAGATCAAACCCTTGGCCCCTGAGTGGAAGCATACTGTGTGCTACGTCACTGCAATCGTGTCCAGCTCTTTGCGACCCCATGACTGTAGCCCAGCAGGTTCCTCTGTCCATGGGATTCTCCAGCAAGAATACTGCAGTGGGTTGCCATGCCCTCCTCCAGGG
Organism: Oryx dammah; assembly: GCF_014754425.2. NCBI lineage: Eukaryota > Metazoa > Chordata > Mammalia > Artiodactyla > Bovidae > Oryx > Oryx dammah. The sequence goes on from NW_024070194.1 coordinate 3,381,774, forward strand.
GATCTTCCTGACCCAGGGATCAAACCTGCATCTCTTACGTCTCCGGCATTGGCTGGTGGGTTCACCACTAGAGCCACCTGGGAAGCCCAGAGTGTTAGCCACTGGGCCACCAGCAAAGGCCCACTTCTAGCTGTTTCAGTCTGACTTTGTTTGGGGGCAGGGGTGACTGCCTGGTACATCTCCCACAAAGAAGACCAGCTTCTCTGCAGGACTCAGCTTCTTTCCAGTCTGTACATCTTCCCTGGGGCACAGTGGCAGCCACCGCGTCTATTCCCCAGACGCAAACCCCTCATGCTTCCGTACAGGATGAGGCCCTACCATTCTTGGTTCATCCCTTCTGCCCCGATGACCTTCTGGCTGCCAGCATACAGTGGCCTGAGGGTTCTGAGAACATCCAGTGTGCATAGAACTGCCAGACGAAAACGCAGCTCTCTGTCTTCCTCCAGCCCTTCTAATGTCAACAGAGATCACCCAAAGTAATCCTCGGGGGCCCAGCTATCTCGCTTTATCTTGATATTTTTATGATACCAGGCCTCCCAAACACACACATTGGACTTCTCAGTGTAATCCTCTGAAATGGCTCTTAACTGCTACCTGCAAACACGCAGATGCTTGAGATGAAGCAGCCCTAGTTAAAATGCTTATAAATTATAAGCGAGGTTAAGCCAGGACCTACAGATGAGTGGCAGATACAGATACAAGTGAGGTGTTTGGGATGCTTCTAGGTCTTAGTTGTCATTTATAAAGAGTTTTCCAAACTTGGTGGGTAAGAAGGGTCCTCTGGAAAGAAGGGTCATCTGCTTGTGAAAAATATATGTTCTCTTACAGTTGCTAGGAGGAGAAAGGTGGGGAAGAGATAGTTCAGGAGTTTGGGATCGACATGTACAAGCTCCTGTATCTGAAATGGAAAACTACAAAGCCCTACAGTATAGCACATGGAACTCTGCTCAATGTCATGCGTCAACCTGGATGGGAGGGGAGTTTGGGGGAGAATGTTGTCACGTAGCTCATCTGGTAGAGAATCCGCCTGCCATGCAGGAGACCCCAGTTCAATTCCTAGGTCAGGAAGCTCCCCTGGAGAAGGGATAGGCTCCCCACGCCAGTATTCTTGGGCTTCCCTGCTGGCTCAGACAGTAAAGAATCTGCCTGCGATGTGGGAGACCTGGGTTCGATCCCTGGGTTGGGAAGATCCCCTGGAGAAGGGCGTGGCAACCCACTCCTGGAGTTGCCTGGAGAAACTTGCCTGGAGAGCCCCATGGACAGAGGAGCCTGGCGTGCTACAGTCCACGGGGTCACAGAGTCGGACACGACTGAGCGACTAAGTACCTAGTTGCCGTGTTGTGTGCAGTTGCTCAGTTGTGTGTGACTCTTTGTGACCCCGTGGACTGCTCCTCCGTCCATGGGATTTTCCCAGCAAGAATACTAGAACGGGTTGTTGTTTCCTCCCCCAGGGGATCTTCCTGACCCAGGGATCGAACCTGCATCTCCCAAGTCTCCTGCATTGCAGGCACGTTCTTTACCATTGTGCCAGCAAGGAAGCTGGATACAGGAATATACATGGTTGAGTCCGTTTGCTGTCCGCCTGAAACTACTGCAACACTGTTAATCAGCTATTCTCCAATATAAAATTAAAAGTTAAAAAATTATATGTTCTCAAGGCCCTCTTCAGAGGGTCTCAAAATAGAAGATGGAGCCAGGGTGCTCCTGCTCTTTAAAAACGTGCCCCGAGTGGTTCTGATCAGCAGGTAAGGCTGGGAAATACGCAGTGGATCCCAGAGCTGGCTCAGCCTCACGCTCACCTGGCATGATTCTTTAAGCTCGCAGGCGATCGGGCCCCTGTGGACACCATACTTGAGGCTGTGCATCCAAACTTGAGAGGAAGGACGGTACCATCCGAAGGCCTTGTGAAAATGCAGATTCGGAATTGCAGGTCTGGGGTGGGCCCTGAGGTTCTTGCAGGTGAGGTTACTATTGAGAATCGTAGAGGACCAGCTAAGTGATTCATGAGGTCCAGTGGAAAATGAAGTGGGGCTGCCCCCATACCAAAAGGAGGCAATCTTCTCTTCTCTAGTCCTTTTTTCCATCCGCCGTAATGTTCTCTAATTTGTGTTTTAGTGTTGTGCTCCTGTGAGCGAGGGGAGAGCTGTGGGGTGAGTCCATGAGGTCAAGGCCCCACCAGGGCTGGGGGCAGCAGCCACCATCGGGCAGTGCCTGGAAGTGGGCCACCGGGGCCCACCCAGGGAGGCAGACAGGCAGCAGGGGGAGGAGCCAGTGTGAGCCGAAGCACCAAGTCCCTCCACACAAGTGATATCCCGTCAGACTTACGGAACGCAAACTTAAAGATAAAACTAGGAATTGAGAGAGTGGCGCTGAAGCGTGCGCATCACCGTGTATGAGACAGACGGCGGATGCCTGGCGCTCGGTGATGCCAGAGGGGCGAGATGGGGCCGGAGCTGGAGGGAGGCTCAGGAGGAGTGGAGCTGTGTGCACCTACAGCCGACCCATGCTGATGTCGGGCAGAAACCAACACAGTATCACAGAGCAATTATCCTCCAAATAAAAATGAACAAATGATTTAAAGATAAAACTAGGGATTTGACGATGGAGGCCAAGAGCATTAAACCTCAAGCACAGGGTCCCCTTCTGAGTGTAGAATTTTCTGGCTCTGCACTGGTTACATGCCCAGGCAGTGACCCCCAAACCATTAGCATCCATAAAGACAAAGTGGTCTCTGCTTTGGTTACTGACCCAACAAGGGTCACTTTGAAAAAATTTTAAATATTATCTCTTGTAAACAAGTCTTTTTATATAGGTATATGAAAGAAATTAAAAGATGGAAATCACTCTGTCACAAGAAACAGCATTATTTGCACTAAGACAAAAAGAGGTAGGGTGGAATAGTGGCTAAACGTACTGACTCTAGAGTAGACAGGTTCCGGTCAAGTCCTGCTTTTATCACTTATTAGCAGTGTGACCTTGGTCAAAGTACTTCACGCCCTTGTCCCTCAACTTCCTCGTTGGTAAGGGCACATAATGTGGCTATCGACATGCCGCAAGTCGCTTCAGTCGTGTCCGACCCTGTGCGACCCCAGAGACCGCAGCCCACCAGGCTCCCCTGTCCCTGGGATTCTCCAGGCAAGAACACTGCAGTGGGTTGCCATTTCCTTCTCCAATGCCTGGTGAAAGTGAAAGTGAAGTCGCTCAGTCGTGTCCAACTCTTCGCGACCCCATGGACTGTAGCCCACCAGGCTTCTCCGTCCATGGGATTTTCCAGGCAAGAGTACTGGAGTGGGCTGCCATTGCCTTCTCCTATCAACATACCTACACATAAATCCTTACTAAGATTAATAAATTAGTTCTCGTAGGACTAACTATGAGCTTTACTGAGAGATGGCAGAGCAAGACTGGCAAACTCTAGGCCCCCGGCCCTCCACCTGTTTCTGTCAATAAAGTTTTATTGGAACAGCACCTTGCCCATCTGTGCTCCTATCATCTATGGCTATTTTCATGCTACAGTGGCAGAGCTGAGTAGATGTAAGGCTGAAACATATACCTCTGGCCCTTTATAGGGAACATTTGCTGGACATGGTCATCGGAGTCCAGGGCTTCACCTAGGTGATCTAACCTTCAATTTGTTTACATTACATCTAAGTCCTCTTTAAAGAGTGAACATACACTCTCGGGTGTATTGTAGATCACCCTGTAACACTTCTGAGGCCACATCTTTCTAATCTGAATGGCCAGAATAACTCAGTTTTGTGCAGACCTTGGAATAAATCTTCTAACTCTGGGAACATATCTTGAAGTCCTTGTAAAGGCAAAGCCTTGTTTGAAAAGGCTATAACTCTCTCCTGTTCTTTTTCAAAAGTTCTGGGCTAAACGTGTCTACTTCATAAATCCATGCTCGCGAATGCACTGGCGTGGCACATGTAGGACATCAGGGGTTAAATGCCAGGTGAAGGCCAGGTGCACTGCCCAAGATGGGCACAAGGGCACAAGCAACAAGCCACTCAGAAGGAAGAGCGTTACCCACTTGGAGCTAAGCTGCTCATCAGGCCACCACCGACTTGTTAAGATAAATATGATTATAATCTTCATTTTATATGGGAGGAAGCCAAGGATCAGAGAGGTTGTGTAACTTGCCCAAGGTCACTCAGCTGGTAAATGATTGGAATTGGCAGTCTGGCACCAGGAAAAACCCTCTCACCCAGGGGTTTACAAATGTTTTCTGTAAAGGGCCACCAGATAGTAAGTATTTTCAGCTTTCCATATGGTCTCTGCCACAGCTCCTCAATTCAGCCATTAGAGCAGAAAGCAGTCACAGACTCTATGGAAATAAATGGATGTGGCTATGTTCCCATAAAACTTTCTTGACAGAAACAGGTGACGGGCTGGATTCGGCACCGTGGGTTACCTACTCCAACTCTAACCACTAAGTTAGAACCGCTGCTTCTAATACGTGTATTAGAATAAATCATCATTAATTGTATGGACTCCCATCATGAATATGAGAACAACGGTGTGTGTCTTGGATCGCACAAGAACAGTCTACTCAAGCTGTCTCCCCCGGCCCCCCACCACCACAGGGCTATATTCACTTCTGAGATGAAAGGCCTCTGGAATTTCATCTTGCCGCCCTCCAAGAGGCGGAAGCTACAACAGAATCCTCCTCTCGGATGGGATTTAGTCAATCATGTCTACAATACAGCTTGACCTCTGCTTTCGACTCAGGCAGGCGCAGACGTCTGGGACAGCTCCCGGGGCGCAGCGCAGCAAGCTGCTGCCATGCCCAAGGCAGCCATCAGCTCACAGATTTAAGCCCAACTCCTGGGGGCAAGGGGTGCTGAAGCATGCCCCCGAAATACCTGTCAGCAATTAGGAGCACAGAAAACAGGGATCAGGTTTGCTGACCAGAGAGACTCATGAAGCATCCGGACAGTTGGCAAAACTCAAACAAAAGGGCCTGGCGTGGGGGCAGCAGAAGTGTGACTCATCGCCCATCTCAGCCCGTGTGGATGGTGTGACGCATCCCTTGATAAAGAGGGACCACATGTAACAGGAGCGGACAGAAACTGAGAAAAACTCGTTTTCAGGTTGAAAAGCAGCCATCAGTCTCGACAGGATCCCTTCTACTCAATTTTATCCCCTGTGCTTTCTGGAAGCAAACACCAGCCAGCAGTGTTTTTTCCTTTCCCCCCCAAAGTTCAAAGGGTGAGATGTGAACACAGCCAGTAAAAAGCCCTGAACGGCTGTGGCTTGTTGGGGTCGTAATTCTTTCCCGCAAAGTTACCTTTCCTGTTTCTATGAATTACTCTTACATTCTTGTAAGAGATATGGTTTGAGGTATTTATGGTGCATTCAATTCTGCTATCATTGATTTATTGAACGAAACCAGCTCAGGGATGTGATGGAAAGGCCCTAATTCCAAAACCTCTTCCATCTCGGCACGAAGAGTATTTTCTGCCCTGCTGGCCTCCTGCAGATGACCAGCCGAGATAAACAGAGGGCACTCCACTCCCTGTTGCAATGTGCGTGGTGATGTGAAGGAATCAATCAGACAAAAGCAGATTATTACAGTGTCTGAGAGAGATCAAACAGAGCTGGCGTCCGCACCCACACACGCCTGATTTACAGGCCGGCTGATAAAGTGCCGCAGCTCACTGTCAGAAGAACACGACAGCTCCTTGAGCTCTGTGGATAAATTATTGCTGAAGCCCATGGTAACATTTCTCCACCTAGCAACCAAACATAACAGGATGTGGCTTTTAGTACTAGGAGCCAAATGATACAAAGACGAGACGCCCGACGCCCGGGAGCTCTCGAACCTCTGAAAGCATATTCTAAGATGGAATAGGAAGACAGCAGTGTCGTGAAAACCCACATGAAGTCTACGAGTAATTAATAACTCTACAGACGATTCCCAGACCTTTCCCATCCAGGCAGGTGCACAAAGGCACGTGTTCTGTTTTATAATGAATATTCCTATGACCAAAAGGTACCTTCGCTGAGCATTTGCTCTGCTAGGAACGGGGCTGAGGGCATAACGTTGCCTCCGAGGGGTGCCTGCAAAGGCGGACTCTATATGTGTGCGTGCTAAGTCGCTTTAGTCGTGTCTCACTCTTGTGATCCCATGGACCGGAGCCTGCCAGACCCCTCCCTGCCCATGGGATTCTCCAGGCAGGAATACTGGAGTGGACTGCCACGCCCAGTGATTAAAGGAGTCAGCCTGGACAACAGAATGGAGACACGTCAACTCCCCCCCTGAGAAAAGTTACCCCGTTTCTGGTTCTCTATCTTACTCCCAGTTACATCAAGGAGAACCCTCACGCAGTCCTAAGCTGTCTCACGCACCTCGCTAACAACCGAAAACCTCTTTTGCAAACAAAGAAAGAGAAGGCAGAGCCAGCTAGATTCTATGAGGCCACACTGCTTTGCTTTTACTATTTTTGCGTTTTAAATCACCATCTTTTTCAACAGAGAGAATAGGCCTGCGGTTGCCAAGGGCGCGGGGGTGAGGGGGTGGGGCGGGCGTCTGGGGTAGGCAGACGTAAACTGTCACAGGACTACGTGTCAAAATTTCGACTCGACTTATTAATGAGGGAATCAAAATGATGGCGAGAGCGGCTCAGAGGAGGAGCTGAGGAATGCAGCTTCATATTGTGAGTGGCTCAAACGGAGCTGAAGTAAATTTGCTGGGCCGTGTCCTGTAGCCACTGAGCCACAACTGTGTGGGTTTTTCTTTTCTCCAGACAGAAATATACGAGTTAACATATAACTTATGTTTTCTGGTTCCAGCCAAATGGCAAAGAGCAAGTCAAAGTTACAGGAGCATTCTCCTCAATATTAAATTAACTCTTGGGTGAGTCTGATCAGTCACAGTGAAAGGACATGGAGTCATTCTTAGCTTTATCTGCAGGTTTCAGATGATTTTTTTAACAAGCTCATCAAGTTTATGCTATAATGTCTGATGCCTTACTGTGTATGAGTGCCAGTGCCTCTCTAAAATTCCAAATTAGTGTTTACAGTGGGCCCCAGAATACGTGTTTTAATAAACTCCTACAAAGGGGAGAGTGGGACGAATTGAGAGAGTAGCATCGACATAGATACACTACCATGTGTAAAACAGACAGCTGGTGGGAAGACGCTGTCTAGCACAGGGAGCTCAGCTCGCTGCTCTGAGATGACCTAGACGGGCGGGAGGGGGGCGGCATGCAAGGGAGGTTCAGGGTTGGGGGACATATGTATACTTACAGCTGGCTCACACTGTTGTACAGCAGAAACTAACACAGCATTGTTAAGCAATTATCCTCCAGTTTAAAAATTAACTAATTAATTAAAAAAACAAACTCCCAAGTCCAGTAGAGTTCAGTTCAGTTGCTCAGTCGTGTCCGACTCTTTGCGACCCATGAATCACAGCACGCCAGGCCTCCCTGTCCATCACCAACTCCTGGAGTTCACTCAGACTCACGTCCATCGAGTCCGTGATGCCATCCAGCCATCTCATCCTCTGTCGTCCCCTTCTTCTCCTGCCCCCAATCCCTCCCAGCATCAGAGTCTTTTCCAATGAGTCAACTCTTCCCATGAGGTGGCCAAAGTACTGGAGCTTCAGCTTCAGCATCATTCCTTCCAAAGAACACCCAGGGCTGATCTCCTTCAGAATGGACTGGTTGGATCTCCTTGCAGTCCAAGGGACTCTCAAGAGTCTTCTCCAACACCACAGTTCAAAAGCATCAATTCTTCAGTGCTCAGCCTTCTTCACAGTCCAACTCTCACATCCATACATGACCACTGGAAAAACCATAGCCTTGACTAGAAGGACCTTAGTCGGCAAAGTAATGTCTCTGCTTTTAAATATACTATCTAGGTTGCTCATAACTTTTCTTCCAAGGAGTAAGCGTCTTTTAATTTCATGGCTGCAGTCACCATCTGCAGGGATTTTGGAGCCCCCAAAAATAAAGTCTGACACTGTTTCCACTGTTTCCCCATCTATTTCCCATGAAAATGGGACCGGATGCCATGATCTTAGTTTTCTGAATGTTGAGCTTTAAGCCAACTTCTTCACTCTCCTCTTTCACTTTCATCAAGAGGCTTTTTAGTTCCTCTTCACTTTCTGCCATAAGGGTGGTGTCATCTGCATATCTGAAGTTATTGATATTTCTCCCGGCAATCTTGATTCCAGCTTGTGTTTCTTTAGTCCAGCGTTTCTCATGATGTGCTCTGCATAGAAGTTAAATAAGCAGGGTGACAATATACAGCCTTGACGTACTCCTTTTCCTATTTGGAACCAGTCTGTTGTTCCATGTACAGTTCTAACTGTTGCTTCCTGACCTGCATACAAATTTCTCAAGAGGTAGGTCAGGTGGTCTGGTATTCCCATCTCTTTCAGAATTTTCCAGTTTATTGTGATCCACATAGTCAAAGGCTTTGGCACAGTCAATAAAGCAGAAATAGATGTTTTTCTGGAACTCTCTTGCTTTTTCCATGATCCAGCGGATGTTGGCAATTTGATCTCTGGTTCCTCTGCCTTTTCTAAAACCAGCTTGAACATCAGGGAGTTCACAGTTCACGTATTGCTGAAGCCTGGCTTGGAGAATTTTGAGCATTACTTTACTAGCATGTGAGATGAGTGCAATTGTGCAGTAGTACAAGTCCAGTACAGATAGGCTATAATGATATATTAAGGAATGGCCAGTTTAAGTCATTTAAACCATAGCTGTGGGGAGGTATTTTGGTTAAATGTGCTCTCACTTGCAAGAAATAAGAACTTGGAGCCAGGGTGGTTCCAAGAATGAAGATTTAACGACAGAAAGAGAAGAGGCAAGGCTGGTCCTAGGGTGGCTTGAGTCTGCTCAGTGATGTCTGTGATCACAGAGAACTGTCCACTTCTCACTTCTCAGCATGCACGTGGGGCCGTTGACAAGATGCGTCTAGTGATTCCGTGTGTCTCTTCCTGGTTTAATATAGAGAGGATAAGAGAGGATTCCTATCCCGTGAAGTGTGTCTTACCATAGCACTGGGGAACCCTTTTCCAGAAACGTCCCCCACCCACAACCCAGCAGACTTCCCACAGTTCATTGTCCAGAATTATATGAAGTGATCATTCCTGAGTCAACTGCTGGCAGGTGGGGTTTGAATGGAAAACCTCACACCTATCAGGCTTACTGAGGCACTGGAATGGGGCTGGCCTCCCCTAAGGCAACTGGTTGAGTGGGGAAGGTGTGGATATCTGAACAAAACTAGGATTCTACGGAAGAGAAGTAGAGATGCGGATATGAAGAAATTAGCTCAGCAGCCAACAGGATCCAGCATGAGATGAGTTAAAAAGGAATTACAATCAGCATCTTAAAATTAGCTTGCATTAAAGATGTATGGGAAACTGCCTTAATGCCATGGTCATCTCCAAGCACATTGCCAGGCGAGCTAACCCAGTTACCCCAGAACAGAAAGGTTCACAGACCAAATTAAGACGCTGGAATCACAGTTTAATAGATCGATTGAAAACACATATCCATAAGTGAGGGTGATAGTGAAGAAGGAAGGATGAGTAGCTGGAGCACGGAGGATTTTTAGATATAAGATATATAAATTGATACGCTGCTATATCTAGATTTCCCTGGTGGCTCATTCAGTAAAGAATCCACCTGCCAGAGCAGCAGACACAAGAGACACAGGTTCAATCCCTGGGTCGGGAAGATCCTCTGGAGGAGGAAATGGCAACCCACTCCAGTATTCTTGCCTAGTAAATCTCATGCACAGAGGAGCCTAGTGGGCTACAGTCCATGGGGTTGCAAGAATCGGGCATGACTTAGCAGCTAAAACCTACCAAACCATACTGATATGTAACATAACAATGAACACACAACATCAGACGTCTGTCCAGACCCACAGAATGCACACTACCAAGACTGAACTCTGATATAAATGATGGACTTTGGGTGACAAGTATGCGTCAAGGCAAGCTCGTCAGCTGTAATGAATGCATCACTCTGGTGGGTGATACTGGGGACGGGGAGGCCCCCACGCGTGATGACAAGGAATACATGGGAAGTCACCATGACTTCTCCCAAGTTTTCTACGAAACTAAAACTTCTTTGAAAAAGAAAGTCTTTTTTAAAAAATTAAGTTTTTAGAAAAAGAAAGAAAGGGAAATAAATGGATATGACATGGATAAAAATGCAAGCGAGTCGTGAGACCACACCACTCTAGTCAGAGATTAGAAGTCACTTGTTGGTGCATCCTGTCTCCTTCCTGCATCATCTGCAAACGCCATAGTGAGGTGACCAGGACCAGAACTGAGGTCTGAGCAAGGCAACCACAAATGGAAGATGCTTGGGGCCAATGACACATACTCGCTCTATCTGGCAAATGCACCTGTCCACAGCTACCTCTAGTCAGTCAGCCTGCTGAGTCACTATGGGATTTATCTGCATTTCTAGGTTGGAATGAGATCATGGCATCTGGTCCCATCACTTCATGGGAAATAGATGGGGAAACAGTGGAAACAGAGTCAGACTTTATTTTTTGGGCTCCAAAATCACTGCAGATTGTGATTGTAGCCATGAAATTAAAAGACGCTTGAAGGAGGTTTCACTTTCTTCTCTCTCCTGACAAGTGATGGAGCTGGCAGATAGGGCATTGTCTTCCCTAATCTCCTGTCTCCTTCCTCCTTGGAAGGAAAGTTATGACCAACCTAGATAGCATATTCAAAAGCAGAAACATTACTTTGCCGACTAAGGTCCGTCTAGTCAAGGCTATGGTTTTTCCAGTGGTCATGTATGGATGTGAGAGTTGGACTATAAAGAAAGCTGAGCACCGAAGAATTGATGCTTTTGAACTGTGGTGTTGGAGAAGACTCTTGAGAGTCCCTTGGCCTGCAAGGAGATCCAACCAGTCCATCCTAAAGGAGATCAGTCCTGGGTGTTCTTTGAAAGGACTGATGCTGAAGCTGAAACTCCAATACTTTGGCCACCTCATGTGAAGAGTTGACTCATTGGAAAAGACCCTGATGCTGGGAGGGATTAGGGGCAGGAGGAGAAGGGGACGACCGAGGATGAAATGGCTGGATGGCATCACCGACTCAATGGACATGAGTTTGAGTGAACTCCAGGAGCTGGTGATGGACAGGGAGGCCTGGCGTGCTGTGATTCATGGGGTCACAAAGAGTCAGACACGACTGAGCGACTGAACTGAACTGAACTGAACCAGGTTGGAGTACAGAACAGGAGCACCTGGGGGTCTCCAATGGGGGCTGATTTAAGGATGACATAACTGTCGGCCCAGAGCTGTCATAATCGCTCACTCTGACTTGGTCTTTCCATCCATTTCTGGCTACAAGTAAAGCTCTTGCTTGTTCCATCAAGTATTCCATCTCTTCTGTCTATCATTCTTATGGATTACCAGTTTACTCTATTATTTAGCATATCTCATGAATTCCACCTTTGTCCCACAAGCTCTTTCTTATATTCTTAACACAGCCTGAGAGTATCACCTACATTTCATAAGCCACTAGCTTACTTACCATCAATGCTTACAATTTCTTATGAGTTTCATCCATCCCATTTGCCTTCTTATCTTGTCTAGTAGACTTAAATATACACAAATAATACAGCAAACCCATATCATAAAAGACCTGAAGTGTTGTGATGAGGGTGAAAGAGAGAGGAATGACTAATAGATTAAAGGAAATGTAAGAGAAGTCGGAATCAGACACAGTTTTGTTTTTTAACATGCGTGTATTTGGCTGCTCTGGGTCTTACGCGGCATGTGGAATCTTTAGTTGTGGCATGTGGAAACTAGTTTCCTGGCCATGGATTGAACCTGGGCCCCCTGCGTTCGGAGTGCAGAGTCTTAGCCACTGGACCACCAGGGATGTCCCAGAATCTCTTAAAAACTATAAGACAATTGGGAGAATTAAACTCTGTCTGGATACTTGATACCAAGAAATTACCATACATTTTAGGTATGAATATTGTATTTTTAGGTATGAGGAGCTAACGAGTTTTATGCCTTAGAAATGCATACCAAAGTATTTATGGATCAAGTTACATGATATCTGAAGTTTGCTTCAAAATAAGCCAATGTTTTGCAATTCATATCAACAAACAGTTCTTGAGCTTATGCTAAGCAGAGTTTTGCAAACTGAGAGTCGTGAGTCATTAGTAAGTTAATTGGTTTGGTAGGCTTTGGCCAGAACATATGAATAATGAATAGAAGAGAATACAAAATATCAGAGTGTGTGGCATTCCTTCGTGGTAAACCCTGTTCCATGAAACTGTTGTTTCAGCTCTGTGAGTGTATGTTATGGACATACAGACTAGGTCATGATGCAAAACGTGTTTCTTACTATGGGTTACAGTTCACGAGGTTTGAAGAACATGGTTGAAAGCAGAGACCTGATCACTGACAGGCAGAGCAGACCCAGGAAGAATAGGATGCAGTTTCCAGTTTTCCAAAGAGACAGACGTGAATAGGCAGTGTGGACCAGTAAGAGCTCTGCTAGCAGTGAGCTCCAAGGACGGTGGGAAGACAAAGGAGGCATTGACTAACACTGGCACGGGCTTCACAGAACAGGCAACAGGTGAACTGGGTGTTGAAGATGGCAAAGGGTGAAAGGGCATCACTCTGAAGCAACAGAGTGGCACAGCGGTGCAAACGCACACGTGGTCTATATGGGCAAAGGAACATAATTTGGCGAGGCTGCGACCCGGCTGAGAAGTGATGATGGCATGGAATAAAGCTGGGGGTGAGGGGGTTGGGATTCTGAGTGTTTCATTCTTCCCAAAAACCCAGCGATCATGACTCGTCTTTTCCCCAGGACCCCTCCCAAATTCCTTTCCTCTTCCTATTATTTTTTAAAATATTTGTCTACTTGCTTCCTTGTCTGGCCACACTGGGTCCTAGGTGCAGCACATTCGCTGGGTCCCGTGGGACTTCACTGTGGCGCACAGACTCGCTGGTTATGGCCTGTGGGCTCTCTGGGTGTGTCACACAGGCTCAGGAGTTGCGGTGCACGGGCTTCGCTGCCCCGTGGCATGTGGGACCTTAGTTCCCCGACCCCGGATTGGGTCCGAGTCCCCTGCATTGCAGAGCAGCTTCTGAACCACTGGACCACCAGGGAAACCCCCTTCCCCCTTTCCCATGATGTCCACTGTCACCGCACAGGTCAGCAGGCTCACCGTGATGCCGCCCTCATGGTGATGGGCTGTGGGCACTGCACACAGATGCCCTCTGACCCTCTCTGTGCGTCGTTCCCCAGCCCGGGGTGCTGCAGCCTCTACCCTCTTGGAAGACTGCCGTCTGATCGCAGAAAGCTGGATGCGCTGGAAGGTAGCAGCCCCTTGGCGATGACTGGCTGGTGTAGGGGTGTGAAAGCCTGGCTCCCTTGACTCAAACTGTGATTGACGTGGAGGTCTGAGCTATGCTCCATGGCTCCCCTGTGGGGTCAGGCTTCAGTTTCACTCTGGGGGGTTTCGCTCGGGGGACTTTGTCTGAAATCTCTCCCTCACTGGTGTCGCCTGGGAGCAGACCCTAGTAAGTCACTTGCCCGTGGACTCTTGCCTTGGGGCTCTGCTCTAGCAGACCTGGAGCTAATGCACATTCTGTAGACAGAGTCATGAGCATGTACAACTGATTCACTTGGCGGTACACCTGAAACTAACGTAACACTGTAAATCAACTATATGCCAATAAAAAAATTTTTTAAAGACATGAAGTTCTTTTAACTCTCCACGTTCTCACTGCAGCAGCCTAGGTTCTATACTGAAAGCAAAAGAAGAGGGTGGCAGAGGATGAGATGGTTAGATGGCATCACCAACTCAATGGACATGAATTTGGGCAAACTCTGGGAGTTAGTGAAGGACAGGAAAGCCTGGCGTGCTGCAGTCCACCGGGTCACAAAGAGTCGGACATGACTTAGCGACTGAACAAACAACAGGTCTTATATGGGTTCCCCTGGTGGCTTAGTGGTAAGGAATCTGCCTGCCAGCGCAGGAGACAGGAGTTCAGTTCCCTGGGTTGGGAAGATCGTCTGGAGCCGGAAGTGGAACCCTGCTCCAGTGCTCTCGCTTGGGAAATCCCATGGACAGAGGAGCCCGGCAGTGTACAGGCCACTAGGTCGCAAAGTGTCAGACACGACAGCTAAACCACAAGACTGTACATATGTGTTTTTACTGTCTAGGTTCCTGCAATGGATTTCTACTTTAATTCATTTATTCAGAAAATAGTATTGTGCCTCTATTATAATCTAGGCATTGCTGATGTCTACTTAAATTCATCTTCCGTTAATTTGTCTTGAAACATCATTTTCACGAGATCACCTTATTGATCAAAATCTTCCGAGGGCTCCCAATCACCTCAAGAGTTTTTCCTTAGACTCAAGTCATCTCCTTTATAAAGGAAAATATAGATATTCTCATGGACCTTGGATGTAATTTTTTAAATTCATTATAATTTAATTTCAATATGTATAAACATAAGACTAGTTATAAACTCCTTATAGTGATAGCTTTGATATAACTGTAAATTCAGAACAAATTTTCAAATTATATTCAAACACAACTACAAAACCAATAAAATTTAAATTTCCAACATTAATTTAATGTGACAGATGATGGTATTTTGCTGGAACAAAAATCACTGATATTTGGTTTAATAGCAGAAGGATGTAATCTCAGGTTTGTTTGTATACTTAATCTGTTTCTATATTACAGCTTCAATAATGCTAATGTAAGGAATAACGCTTAATGTAACGAATAGTCATTCTCACAAGAGCAGTATCTAAAATTGGATTAATCACCGAAATTTTTTACTTCTAATTCAGGATCAAAACCAAAATCTGCCCAGGACTAACCCTCGCATGCCCGCTACACTAAGGCCCATGCTGATGACTCTGCAGAACGGCTCTGTTCCCTGAAAGAGAAGGTTGGCTGCTATCGTTTAGCCACTAAGTCGTGTCCAGCTCTTTTCCGACCCCATTGACTATATATCCTGCGAGGCTCCTCTGTCCATGGGATTTCCCAGGCAGGAATACTACAGTGGGTTACCATTCCCTTCTCCAGGGGATCTTCCTGACCCAGAGATTGAGCCCTGCATTGCAGGTGGATTCTTAACGGCTGAGCCACCAGGGAAGCCCGAAGATAAGGTTAGCACTGTGCTGTTCCAGGAATCTTCATCAAATGACTACTTATTCCACATGCTTTGGAATCAGGATCAGGCTTGGCTTCCTAGAAGCAAATCTGAGACAAAGATTTGGATACAGGGGTTTCTTTCAAAGCTGATCTTAGTTACCCACTTGTAAGCAATGTGGGTACAGGATACAGAGAAGGAAAGGTCAGCATACCATGCCATGACAGACAGGCGTGGAGCTCATTGCCACGGAAACCTCAGAACTGCCCACCAAGCAGCGAGGCACCTAGGATATTTATCCCCCAGTTCCCTTTTGTCATTGGCGGATGGCTGCTCCCAAAATTATCTCCACCCACATCTGACCTGCCAAGAGAAAGCCGTTAGGCAAAGACTCAGAGGTGTTTGTAGCTGGACCCCTGGGCACAGGCCAGAACAGTGACTGCCAACCAGGTACGGGCAAGGCACCAACAGCATCTGTCTCAGAAGCAGATTCTTTCTTTCCTGGGTGTTAACAGCTGGACTGTCCAATATCGAAGGGTTTCAAGTTGATAAGTTCCATAACAAAATCTGCTCGCACGGGTAGGACACTCACTCTGTAGAAGTCTGGCATGTCCATCCTACCGGATGCTGTGTGCAGATTCAAATGGCCAGAGTTTCTTCTATGCCAACAACCGGGAGATCCTTAGGCATTCAACTGAGGTGGCATTGTTTACCCACCACTTGGGAAGACCACCACAAGAGATACACAGTGAGAGGGTTGATTTTCTACGTATGCTTATGATAATTTTTAATTATCATTAAAATTTAGAAAAGTTTCATGTAGAACTTCATAACCCCTGACAGTGAGTGTTGAGACCCCCCAAGGTGGTGGGAGAGGATTTGGGGAGGAGGAAATGAGGGAAGGGCAGAGAGAAACTACCCTGCATGAAAATGTACACAAGCCTGGATTTCACAGCCCACTGAAATCTACCCTCAAGCTTCCGTCTAAACTTTCCATCGTCAAATGAGTCTACTAGCTATGTGATGAGCATACCTTGGGCTTATCGCCTACAAGATCCACATCTTTCAGCCTCTCTACAATTCATGTGGACCTACCTAAGTCCTGCAGAGAGGCCAGGTCTTCCCAGGTTGCTCTGGTTCGTGACAAATTCACAGATCCTAACTCTCACTTGCCGATTAACCACATGCTGCAATCTCATGTCCTTGGTCTTGTAGTGCTTTCTAACCTTGCATGTGTTCACATCACACACCCCCAACCAAGCTGTGACGCTACGATGAGACTAAGCCAGCACAGCTCAGTGGAAGGGTGCAGCTCCTGCAATCTGCCCACCTGCTCACAGACACGGGCGCAGCTGTGTACTAGCTGTAACCTTGACCCTCCATTCCTCCATCCAGAGAAGAGAGACCCTGGTACCTTCCTCACAGCGCTGCTGTGTGGATGAATATCTGAAAGCATTTTCCAGAACGTCTACACTTGAGCAGCTGCCCAATAAAAGGGGTTCCCTCTCTCATTTTGCAAACATGCATTTTCAGAGCATGGCTCTTTCCAACAGCCTTGAGAAATTTCCAGTATCATCTTGAAGGTCTGCCTCTTGTGATGAGTTGAGAGACCTTTGGTTGCACTGTGATTTGCTAGTAATCTAAACACATTTTTATAAGCCACTATTCTAGGGAGAGAACATCTGGATCTCTCTCATCTTTCTCTTAAAAAATTTTCCTGTCTGTGCCTGTAGAAAGATAGAGAATTGATAAAGAGATTCTCACGGTCATGGTTACATTTTGTTGATAAGAAACTTCCTTATTTGGCTGAAACAGATGTTCAGCTAAGAAATGTCTTGCCAGTGCAAACCCTATCCCACAAGCGTGTTATTGATTCACACAGAGCAGCAATATAGCCAGGATTATGCAGACTTAGATCTGTCCTCAACATGGGCTAGTAGAATTAAGAGACCTGGTTTCCATAACCCTGGCCACCAATAGCAAGTGTTAAAAATTCTATGAAGCTGACTCAGCTATCATTCACAATTTTTTGTTTTCTTTAATATAGGCTGTTGAATTTTGCTTCTTATGATGGTTTCATCTTGACCCTATTCACAAGGACAAGACCTAGGGTGCTGCCATCCACCCACTGAGGGCAACCCTTTAAAGTCATCTGCGTTCCATGTTGCTGTTCAGTCACTAAGTCACATCTGGCTCTGTGCAACCCCATGGACTGTAGCCCACCAGGCTTCTCTGTCCAGAGGATTTCCCAGGCAAGAACACTGGAGTGGGTTGCCATTTCCTTCTCCAGGGAACCTTTCCAACCCAGGAACCGAACCCTCATCTCCAGTATTGCAGACGGATTCTTTGCCACTAAGCCACCAGGGAAGCCCAGGGATCAAGAATAAAACTACGGTTAATAACAGGCAACTTTTAAGAGTGAGATTCTCCTTGCACAAACGCGCTTTTAATTCTACAGTAAGTGCCACAGTCTCTTGCTTTTTCGAGATGAAAACCAGAAGCAGCAGGAGGTGTCTGCAGTTCACTGAGTATTTATACCATTTAAACTGCAAACAAAAAATTCCTCCTAAATGGGATGCGCCTTTGAAGTTGAGGTTATTAGGACCTCCAGGTGAATTGCTTGTGTGCTCTGCGATAGAAGTCTCTTCATGAGGCACTAAATACAAGGCATTATGTTAACACTGCCACTTCATCTGGGGCCAGTAGCTGAAAAGCAGCTAAGTGCTAAATGCTAGAGGCGAAGTTTTGTTTTAGAATGACAGTGCGGATCCCTAGAGTTCCTTCTATTCCAGACACTCTCCCAAGATCTTCCCATACTCTCCCAAATCTTACAGAGAGTTTTCATAGACATATTCTTTGAAAATATACGCTTCTATATGACCAGTTTTGTTAACAAAGTCTGACTTGAACCCTGTGGTTAGAAAAGTGTTTGGCTGCAAGTAACAAAAAACTCAAATAACACATAGGTCTATTTTTTTTTTCAGGTAACCAGAAATTCAGTGGTAAACAATCCTGAGCTGCTTCAGTTGCATGTGTGTATCAGCAACAAGCAAGGCTTCTACACCTTGCTCCTTCATTCTTAGAGTGCATGTTTTGCCCACAAGGCTGCTGAATCTCCAGAGATCATGTTTGTATTCTAAGAAGACAGTAGGGGCAAGGGCTTATAAAGAATCTGCCAATCAGGTTTAAAAATTTTTTTGCAAAGCCTCTCAGCAAAGCCTACTGTCTATATCTCACTAGATAAAACTGGGGGGATTGGCCATCCCTCTCTTCAAGGAGGTCTTGGATGTAAGTATTTTAGCTGGGCATATTTCTTCTCCAAAGAAAATCAGAATTTTATTAGTACAAAGGAAGGGAATATAGGTAATATCCAGACAACTAGCAATATCTATTATATTAGGGTCTAGGAATGAGAGTCATCCCTGAATAGAAAATCGTTTGCCTTAAAAATACTAAAACCTCTTTTTCTGGAGACATGGCTACTTTTAAGAGGATCATAAGCCGAGTTAGCCAAAACATATAAACAAGAACACTAACTTGGTCGTAATCAACGAGCCTTGATCATCAGTGAAGTTGAACTTTGGGTTGTTGTGCCTTTCCTGGAGTCATTAATATATCTCTGAAAATATTTTGATTTATGTTAAGATTGGTCTTTTCCATCACAAAGCAAGTTCTTTCTGGAAACTACTTTCTTTAAAGCACGATCCTCTGTGTTACATCTTATCATCCTGCCGTCTTCCATTTTAAAACTAGAGCTCTATTCTAAAAAGAATGTTGGCCACCTGAAATAACATCCAAGAAAACAGCAAACTTCAAAAAACACCCTTTCTTTTCTGTCTTCCCCTACTAGATTATTAAATTCATTAGGGAAAGAACCATTTCTTTGTTCTCTATTGTATTCCAAACATTCATCACAGGATCTGAATGTATAAGGTAGTCAAGAAGTACTTTATAAATAAATGTTATATATTATTTTAAAAAATATTGTTTTCCTAAGAGCATTATCACTGGAGCTCAAAGTAAATTTATAATACAAACGTAAACCAGAAAAACATAATCCCAATTATCTTAATCTGAAGAGACACTAGATAAAATTCAGAATTAACTTCTGAATGAACAGTAACAATAAACTCAATAAATGTGAACCTCTGAAGCATGAAGAATGTCTCAAATCAACAGACAAGATCACACTTTAGAAACCCTAAAAGTCGTCCCACTAAAACCAGAAGTGGGATAGAAAAATAAAAGAAGATTCTCTTCTTGCCAATATTATTAAACTTTCTTTAAACTCAGCTAATAAAGTTAGACTAGAAGATAATTCTAAGTACAATTATTGGAAAAGACAAGACAAAAGCATTGGCTGATTATATGACCATCTTCTAGGAAACTCAGAGGATCAATGAAAAAACAATTAGAAATAAAAGTTCAGTAAGTTGATGAGTTACAGAATAAATTCTGAAAGTATGCCATCAATAATTAGAAAACGGTTGTGATATAACGTTGATGTAAAATGCAGGCTTCAAAATACACACAAACACACACAAACTACTATCTCTACTTGATATAAACATGGAAATAGATTTATAGCTATTGACACACAAATGTAAGCAAATTGCAATATAGATATTGACACACAGCATTAGACCAATGACACTAAATGAAGAAATCGCTGCTTCTGTTCACCTATGAGTGTTCCACTGAGTAACCCATGTAAGAAAATCAAATCAGAAGAATCAACACGGAGCACAGGAGTGTGTGTAACTGAGACCTTCAGCCAGGGACCCATATTTCCATGTTCTCTGCCCACAGTGTCTTGATAAATATGTATCTCTCTTAGTCAATGCTCACTCAACGGTTCATTCTGCCATAGTTTCAACTTTCCTAAACCGTGACCACTGGCTTTGTTGAGTTGTCCTTCAAAAATGAATTTTGTAAATAGTACACAGCCTCTATTTTATGTAAAGTCATCCTAAATCCACCCTCCAAATCTGGTTTAAATCAATCCAGACCAAGAGTCAGAACATTCATTTTATTTTCATCGATATATCAAAGCTTAAGAGGAAATATACTAAAACACTTTTTAATGGGATAAGAGGTTTTTGTATGCTTTTATTATATCTTCAGATTTTCTACACTGAATAGGCATTACTTTAGATTTTTTTTAGATATTTTTTTAAATCTTGATTCAACCCTTTTCTAAATCCTTCATTTCCTATCTCCCAGTACATCTTTCCAAGAAATATCTCAAATCTTCAAAATATACCTTGCGTCTGGGCTAGTGCTCTTCTCCATGGCTATCAGCCTGGTCCAACGTAATGGTTTTCCTTCCTGGCTAACTCTACTGAACACCAGGTCCGTCTCCTGCTGCAATCAGCTCTTTCAACCAGCATAGATCAAGAGAGACCCCACGCAGGACGTCTGTACAAGCTGACAGGAAGTGAACCCTAGTAAGTGAGCAGCCCCAGGCAGAGGGGGCTAACAGTTCTGCCAAGAGACAGACTGAGACCCGGGGAATGGTGAAGCCCTTTTCAATTCCAACTCCAAGCTACAAACATCCTCCTCATCCATCCCCTCATTCTCAGCATAATTTCAATATATCTCTGAGCCCAATAAAATCAGTCTAGAAGAATAACGCAATGAGTAAAGATAACATGTTCTTGAAATATTAATAGAAGAGTCATAAGCGAGCTCAAAGAATAACTCGAGGTGATGGTTATTGCCAGATCTGGATAGGCAGCCCATGAACAGCTAGAGCCTATGTATAAATTTAGTGCACAGTTAGGCAACATTTAAATCACTGATCCAATCAATGGAGACTCCCAGGTGGCTCAGTGATAAAGAACCCATCTGTTATGCAAGAGATACAAGTTCGATCCCTGAGTCAGGAAGATCCCCTGGAGAAGGAAATAGCAACCCACTCCAGTATTCTTGCCTGGGAAATCCCATGGACAGAGGAGCCTGGTGGGCTACAGTCCATGGGGTCACAAAGAGTCAGACACAGTTGAGCAACTTAGCATGCATCCAATAAATATATTTTAGGAAATTGGGAAGAGGAGGCATTTTCAAGTTAAACCCATTCCGTAAAACACAGTTGAGATTTTTTTTTACTTTTAATTTAATTTATATTTATTTTAAAATTTATAACTGTGTGATTCAAATAATTAAAGTAGTATATGTCAAAAATACCATCAGCAAAAATAAAAGGCAAACTTCCAGGTATTAAATGGCATTGCAATATCGTGATAAAGGTTATAATCTTGATAAAGGTTACTCTTCCTTATCATCAACTAGTAAAAGAATGCCCCCTTTGAAAAATGAGTAAAGAACATGAGCAGACAATTTATAAAAGAAAAAACACATGTGGCAAATAAACATGAAAAAGCTCAACCTTCTCTGTAGTCAATAATTACAAAATAAAAGAATGTGAACAAAATTGGCAAATCTGAACAAAAAAGATGATATTTATTACTGTTGAGGGTGCCATGTGAGACAAGTATTCATGCTCCGCTAGTGGAAGCATAAACTGGAGCCATAATTAAGTATCACTTTTCTTAAAATATGTTAAAATATTTATATACACTCCTACAAACTTGTGTGTGCCCAACACAAGCAAGGATTATTCACAAGAATGCTTACTGCAACATTACTTCTAATGGTAAGAACCCAGCGACAATCAACAAAATTAGTTAATGAGAACAGTTAAGATATTCTAAGTCTATTTAATGACATTGGAAAATTATCACGGATAATTTGCTAGATTTTCAAAACAGCTTAAAAAATAAAAAATTTAGTTTGATGCCAATTTCATTAAATTTTATACATTTCTATAATGAGAGAAAAAACTTGGACTGAAATAAAATATTAACCATGGCTATGTGGCATTATCATGGGTATATATTGTATTTTTCCTATTTTTTTCTAATTTTCATGAAAGTGACCTGCTTCTTGAGAAATCTGTATGCAGGTCAGGAAGCAACAGTTAGAACTGAACATGGAACAACAAACTGGTTCCAAATAGGAAAAGGAGTACGTCAAGGCTGCATATTGTCACCCTGCTTATTTAACTTATATGCAGAGTATATCATGAGAAACGCTGGGCTGGAAGAAGCACAAGCTAGAATCAAGATTGCTGGGAGGAATATCAATAACCTCAGATATGCAGAAAACACCACCCTTATGGCAGAAAGCGAAGAAGAATTAAAGAGCCTCTTGATGAAAGTGAAAGAGGAGAGTGAAAAAGTTGGCTTAAAGCTCAACATTCAGAAAACGAAGATCATGGCACCTGGTCCCATCACTTCATGGCAAACAGATGGGGAAACAGTGGCTGACTTTATTTTGGGGAGGGCCCAAGGCAATGGCACCCCACTCCAGTACTCTTGCCTGGAAAATCCCATGGACGGAGGAGCCTGGTACGCTGCAGTCCATGGGGTCGCGAAGAGTCAGACACGACTGAGCGACTTCACTTTGACTTTTCACTTTCATGCATTGGAGAAGGAAATGGCAACCCACTCCAGTATTCTTGCCTAGAGAATCCCAGGGATGGGGGAGCCTGGTGGGCTGCCGTCTATGGGGTCGCATAGAGTCGGACACGACTTAAGCGACTTAGCAGCAAAATCACTGCAAATGATGATTGCAGCCATGAAATTAAAAGATGCTTGTTCCTTGGAAGAAAAGTTATGACCAACCTAGACACCATATTAAAAAGCAGAGACATCACTTTGTCAACAAAGCTCCATCTCGTCAAGGCTATGGTTTTTCCAGTGGTTATGTATGGATGTGAGAGCTAGACTATAAAGAAAGCTGAGCGCCAAAGAATTGATGCTTTTGAACTGTGGTGCTGGAGAAGACTCTTGAGAGTCCCTTGGACTGCAAGGAGATCCAACCAGTTCATCCTAAAGGAGATTACTCCTGAGCGTTCATTGGAAGGTCTGATGTTGAAGCTGAAACTCCGATACTTTGGCCACCTGATGCAAAGAGCTGACTCATTTGAAAAGACCCTGATGCTGGGAAAGATTGAGGGCGGGAGGAGAAGGGGACGACAGAGGATGAGATGGTTGGATGGCATCACTGACTCAATGGACATGAGTTTGGGTAAACTACAGGAGTTGGTGATGGACAGGGAGGCCTGGCGTGCTGCGGTTCATGGGGCAGCAAAGAGTTGGACACGACTGAGCGACTAAACTGATTGAATACCTGCTCATAATAACCCAGAGAAAAACTACTCTACAAATATATGTGAGATATATGTGTGTATTCTCCTAAAAATCAATAAACAGGATTGTCAGAAATGATCTCATGAAGAACCAGTTTGTTTTTTTTTAAAGATTTATTTTAAAATAAATGTTGTCCTCTTTATTCTAATCATGTAAAGCCATTTGGGAGTTGTCTATCCGCATACTCCTGTGTGAAACACCTAACAGTGGGTCCTTTAGAAATATCTGTTGAAGGAATGGATAGACGCTGCAGCACAAATGAAGAGGGGGGCCTCTCATTCTTTGAGGATGATTTTCTTGACACAATTTGGAACCCGTCTAAATAGATATGGATCCTGCTGTTTCACTGCTTTTAGAAATGTCTTAATATTCACTACCCTAAAAACAAGAATGATTATGTTTGACAGATGCTCTCTACAATATAATTGGTTTAACACCTATCATCCCATATAGCAAGTTCATTTGTGTAGCTACTTGGGGGCACATTTTGCAATTAATTCTTTCAGGTGAGCTCACTGTGATGTTCGTTGCTTAAATCTAGACGATTCACAAGAGCGCCATTGAGATTTTCTACCGCTGCACTAAGTGGCAGTAATGCCCGTGGTGAAAATGTCTCCAGATGAACCACCTGGACCTTGCTCTATAAAGCGGGAGTTTCAGGAGTTCACTGACCATTCATTTATTTGCAGCGATGATGCCGGAAACTGTGAGGGGGCGACAGGGGAGTTCTGGTTTTGCTTATGGATTCTAAGGTCCACATTATAAGATAGTGAGAAAGCCTGACAAAATAATCACCAAAAACGTAGAAACATGATGCAAAGCTTATCCCTGCTTACCTAGCAAAACATGCGAATCCAATCACAACAACTTAGAGAAACTTCACAGCAGAGTCTCATTAGAAGATATACTCGCTTCCTATCTGTGACCTACTTCCTAACACAAACCTATAGAGAGAAATGCATTGTACAGACTTTACAATCAAAGATACACCTATAATTTCCTCTATTTCCCTATAACTGAGCTTAACCCAGAGCGATGAGAAAAACTAAACCTGGTCACCTGTGGTAACCAGCTGCCAAGGCGAATGCCAGTGGGCCTTGCCTCCTGCGTGGTCTCCTCTCAGACAGAATTCTGCTGACTGGCTGACCGGAAAGACACTGTGGAAATGAAGCTGTGTGCCTCTCGAGACGAGACTCTGAAATACACTGCAGTTTCTGCTGTGTTCTCTTGGAATACTTGCTCTGTGGGAAACCGCACGCCATGCTGTGAGGAGACTCAAGTAGCCCCTGGGTGTGCGCTCCGGGGGCAAGGGGTGGGGAAAGGGAGCCTCCGTGTCTGAGAACCTGAGGCTCCCAGGCAGCAGCCCGTGAGGGAGCCAGCACGGAAGCAGCTCGCTCAGCCCCGGCTGTATTTCAGATGACTGCAGCCACGGCTAGCGTTTTGACTATAATTTCGTGACCATCTCTGAGCCAGCACCAGGCCGCTAAACCACAGCTCAATTCCTGACTTTCAGAAGCTGAGAGAGATAATAGCTGTGTTCTGCTTCGCCTTAAGCCGTGAACTTTTCGAGTCATTTGCTATGCAACAATAGATAATCAATGCATTCCTTCTAAGAAAATTCACTCAAACCAGTGACTAATCTGTCATTTTAGGATTTAAACTCAGCAAATTCCAGATTGTCTACTTCTTTCTCTCTGGAAGTGGGTTGGAATCTAAATTTTAGAAGACTTTACCTAACTTCCTACTATTAGGGAAAGAGATTCCAGGCCATTAATTTCTGTGTCAATAGAATGCTTTTGGCAATGGCTCAAATAATGCACATTTTTATCTCATACAGCAGTACATGGTACTTCCAGAGGCAAATAATTTGGGGGCTTCACAGTGTCGAGACTTCTGCTAGCTTCTATTCTCTCAGCTGTCCTTTTATCACATTACTTTTTTCTGTCAACAGCCTGTTCATATCTTTTAACCATTTTCCTCTTAGGTCACTGGTCATTTTCTTATTCAATTTCTAGGAGCTTTTCATATATTAGGAAGTTAGCTTTTGGCCTGTGTTCTAAGTTGAAATATTCACCATTTTACCTTGCCTTTGGATTTTTTTTTCTTTTTTCTAATTGAAGTATATCTGGTTTCCAATACTGTGTTAGTTTCTGGTGTATAGCAAAGGGATTCAGTTGTATATGTATATAAATATAGTTGCACATATATATACGGGTGTGCACATACAAACAAGTGTATATATATTCTCTTTCATATTTGTTCATTATGGTTTATTATGGAATATTGAATATAGTTCCCTGTGCTATGTAATAGGAACTTGTTGCCATTCTATCTTAGGATTTTTGATAATGCATATTTAGTAATATCCTTAATTTATCCATCTTTTTTTTATACGGTATCTGGATTAGAAGCTCTGCCTCTAGCCCAAGTTCACAAAGCAATTATCTCGTGATATCTTCTAGAGCTTTGTGTGTGTGTGTTTTACATTTAAATGTTTAATCGTTTGTAATTTATAATTTGAGATGTGGATCCAATTAAATTTTTCCTTCAAAGCCCCCACACCATCTATTGAGTAGTTCATCTTCCCCTTTGTGATCAAATTTTACTAACCTATAAGCCCACCTCATTTCCCTATAGCAATCTGAGGGGCTAAATAAATGAACGGTAGTTATCTACCACTTTCAACGCATTATTTGAGCTCAACAAAGCCACATCATATGCTTTCGAACAGGAACTGGCAAACTATAGCCAGTGAGCCACATATGGCCCTCCACTTGATTTTGTAAAGTTTTACTGGAGCACACCACACTCGTTTATCTATTTTCCATGGCTGCTTTTGCGCTACAAATGCCAAATCGAGTTGTTACAACAGAGAAAATAAAAAAGTTTCAAACATTTACTATCTGACCCTTTCAGAAAAAGTTTTCTAACTCCTGCTTTAGAATTTACAGAGCGCTTTAACATACATTAGCTCTAATAAGGGCTTCGCTGATAGCGCCCTTGGTAAAGAATCTGCCTGCAAAGCAGGAGACCTCGGTTTGATCCCTGGTTTGGGAAGATCCCCTGGAGAAGGGATAGGCTACCCACTTCAGTATTCTTGGGCTTCCCTTGTGGCTCAGCTGGCAAAGAATCCACCTGCAATGTGGGAGACCTGGGTTTGATCCCTGGGTTGGGAAGATCCTCTGGAGAAGGGAAAGGCTACCCACTCCAGTATTCTGCCCTGGAGAATTCCAGGGACTATTCAGTCCGTGGGATTGCAAACAGTTGCACACAACTGAGTGACTTTCACTTTCAACTCCAATAAAGTCTCAATAATCTAATGAGATGGTATTATCCCCATTTCATCTGTGAAGAATATGAGACTTGGGGAGGTTAAATAGCAGGTGAGGGACAGACCCCAGGTCTAACGCAAGTCCCAGGACTCAAATCCCGCAAATGCTAAATTTTAAAATTCCATAAATGTCTTCTATCATCTACACGGTGCTCACAGAGCTTTGTGATTTTCCAAGTCCTTCCACATCTTAATTCTCTTGATATTTCCGATATTCCTATGAAGAATAAATGAATCTCATTTTATATATGTGAAAACTGAGTTATAGAGAGGATAAGGAAAAGTCTGCTGTGCTCACAGCTTTTAAGTGGTGGAGTTGTTATTCAAGCCATGATAGTGTTAGTCGCTCAGTTGTGTCCAACTCTGCAATCCCGTGGACTGTAGCTAACCAGGCTCCTCTGTCCATGGAATTCTCCAGGCAAGAATACTGGAATGGGTAGCCATTCCCTTCTCCAGGGGCTCTTCCCGCCTCAGGAACTGAACCCAGGTCTCCTGCATCGCAGGCGGATTCTTTACCGAGCCACCAGAGAAACCCAAGCCCTCTAGTATAAATGAAAACACAAAAAAAATCTGCTTTCTCTAAAATACCTCCTTGCTGATATTGTAATGCAAATCCTGTTCACTCCAGCCCAGAATGCTCTGAGCATTCCAACTATTCTTTAGTTAATGGTACTATAGCCATCTTTTTTTAATGCTCATGATTTGTCAAAAAGAAAACAAAATTAAGCCCCCCAAAGGGAGAGATTGGCAGGAAGGACAGGGAGAGCCTGAAACTCAGACTTTTAAACACAACTAGATTAAATATGTGCCTCCTCTTCAAAGCAAATAAGGATCTTTTGAAGGGGAAAATTGGCAGAGCGGCACTGAACCTCCTCTGGCGTGCGTTGCCCATCAGCACAGCTGCAGAATGCTTGCCTGCTCCTCCAGCCAAACGGAGAGTGCTGCACCACTGCTGCTGAACTCACTTTCTCGAGGCAGAGCTTGTCTTTTCGCAGGAACTAGCAGGGTTCGCACTGAGCCCAGAAAGAGGGATATTAAGCACATTTCTTAAAAGTGATCTTTTTAATGAACTGTCTCCATAATATCTAAGTTTTATTCCCCCACAGACTATGTTTCTGCTCCACTGACCCACTGGCTCTGTAAAGTTGCATCTTTCTGTTATTAATAAGGCAGTTCACCTC
Organism: Oryx dammah; assembly: GCF_014754425.2. NCBI lineage: Eukaryota > Metazoa > Chordata > Mammalia > Artiodactyla > Bovidae > Oryx > Oryx dammah. Next base: position 3,409,622 of record NW_024070194.1, read on the forward strand.
AGGTACTTCTTTAATTTCCTGTATGTTTTCCAACACAAAGTTAATTTACTTTATCCCTTATCCCAAGAATGATAACAGGGTTTCTATAAAAGTGAACATCCATGATCAAAGGGAAGCTTGTATTATAAACAAATTATTACAACTGGGCTCTCTTTGAAATATTTTAACTTAATTAAGCTCAAACACTTTTGGCAAAGGTTTAAAAACGCGAGAGTAATTGAAGAGCCATTCCAGTTTGGCAGGATCTTTCATTTAATGTTAGGGTGGGGGAGGGTGGTCTACATGGTTATAGCATGAATGTGGCATTGATATTATGTTTTAGATGCTACTTTTTTAAACAAAAGATATTGGGCAAAATTGAATTTGTTTGGGGAATGGTGGAATTGTTGCACAGCTTGATTACAGTGGTAGTTACACAACTGTATACATTTGTCAAAACATAGAATTGAACATGAGAGAGCTGAATTTTACTGTACGTAAATTATTCCCTATAAAACTAATTTTTAAAAAAACTGGGTTCTCTCTACTCAGCTGAGTTGAAAACATTCTCAAGATGCTTTTTGAGGCATTGCCTGTAGTAACAACAACAACAAAAAGGACCTGGAAAGTGTGCAAATATTGATCAGTTGAGAATTTGATTGATTTTTTTAAATGACTTAAATCTATATATCTTGACCTGGAACACTCTATGTAAAACACTGTTAAATGGGCAGGGGGAGGGGGAGACAAAAGGCAAGCTGCAACTAGCGTGCCCATAAAAACAGTGACAGCAATCAGTAGCTGAAATCGTGGTTTAATCTCACTTAATAAATAAGTAGGAAAAAACTGGGGGAAGAGTAATGATAACTAATATTTATTATTGACCACTTCAACGAGGCATGATTCTAAGTATTTTACAAGTATTTTCTCATTTATCTACCCTAAAAACTCTACAATCTAGGAAAAGGAGATCTGCTTCCCACTGAATCCAAGAGAGAATGAGAAAGAGCACCCAAAAGGGAAATGGCATTCCACCTAATCGAGTCTCAGAAGTGAAGTCCATCCCCTCGGCTAAAGCCACGTGTCAGAAGCAAGTCCATAAGTCCAGCCTGCACAAGGGCAGGATCACCATGGTCCCGGAGACCAGGGACCCTCTTGGAGGCTGCCTCCCCCAGAAGCACAATCATGTATTACCTAACTCCAGCAGAGGGGGCTTGGACAACACTTTTCAATGTTAGAAACTTGATGTTTCTGCATCAAAACATTTGAGCACTCATGCTAAATGGTATAAATAATGACCATAAATAGCCTCATATCAACATAGGGCAGATTTTGCCTCCAAATGAATGATGAACATTTTCTTATTTTCAGAACTTTTGAGGCCCAGAATTATGGAAAAGAAATTGGAGATCTATCTATCCCCTGCTTTACAGATAATGAAACTAAGGCACAGAGAAGTTATGTATGTGTATATAAGTTTGTGTATATTTGTATGAGCCCAGACATAAACAGACCCATAAACATCAAGCTTTATACACAGATGTTCTCATAGCATTGATGATGAAGGAAAAAGTGGCTTTTAAATATGTCTCCATGACTTTATTTACCTATTACAAAACAAGCAGTTAATTAGTTAATTTATTAACTCTTATTAAGGTTCAAATTAATAAAATAATTTTTAGAAGGATAAAATATCACTTCTCCCACAAGGCAAGGAGTTTACATTTATGTTACAAGAGCCATAGGATCTATTCATACTTCTAACCTTCAGCTGTGTTTGTACCCTGTGATGTCACAAAATGCAAGAATTAGAGAAAGAAGTAAGAATAACAGAAAAAATAAAATAAAAATAAAGATTAATTTCCTCAGCTTACATATAGTTGGGAGTAGTCAAGGGACAGAAATGAGCCTCCAGGTTTAGAAAACAGCTAGGTATAATCTGGGTGTGTGAGGAGAAATTTCAATTTGCTACGGTCTTGGTGTAAGTTAATGAAAAACACTGCACCATTTACAGGTTGACCAACCTTGACTAGAACACAAATGCCAGTCAGGCTAAAACTTTTTTCTGCCTTTTAAGTTATTACCTCTCATTCATGGCTTGCACTCATTTCTAATCAGAATTTTGAACATGTATTAAATATAATTGTAAGGAGTTAGTCCTTTATTTCAGATTTTACTTTTTTTATGACCTGTTTACACAGATAAAAACTAACTTTAATAACTGCAGGCAATATTAGATATACTGAATGGCCCTACTTCTGATGCTGTATATGTCTTACAAATTAAGCATTTCATCATTACGACTAAAAATAAAGTGTTTAGCAAGGCAAGCTGAGAAATTTTTATCATCTACTTTAAGAGGTATGAATATGCCTGAACATCATTGGTTTCTATTATAATACTGAAACTTTAAACATAACACCTGAATTCCAAATACACTGATGTCAGAATCTGCAATGGCTTTGAAACTACGACACGGCAAACATCTTTTTTTAAGTGAATTTTAGGAGCCGGAAGAGAAAAGGGAATCCACAGCAGATTCCATACATCTGGTCAATGCGGTCTTGCCGTGATTCAGCCTACCACCAGGTGGCGATGCTTCTCAACGGCAACTAGATATTTTTATAAAATAAAAATGGGCTTTTCTTGGCATTTGTGATATCGCTTTGCTGGCGTGAAAGAGTTCGCTAGGCCTGCACCCTCAAGAACCACCTTTATTCCCAAGAAGAAAGTAATCCTGAGTGGGTTCCCTTTATCAATATATTGGTAGGCATGGCCAGGAATGAGACTGATAGCAAAACCCAACCATTTACTAAGACAGTTCAGTTCACGGGAAGAAGGCAAACTCTAGAGCCAGACTGCCTGGGTTCAAACTCCAGCTCTGCTACGTGCGGCTGTGCTAGCTAGGGCAAATTACTCGACTTCTCTGTGGCTCCGCGTTCTCATCTATAAAACAGGTACAGTAATATTACCTAACTCAGAAGGCTGACGGGAGGCTTAAATGAGTTGGTCCAAGTAAAGCCCTGGAATATGACAAGCACCGCTGAGAGGGAGCTGTCGTCTGTATGAACAGCCCAAGAACGCAGTGCTGGCTAATGCCCTGGTCCATACACTGAATCCTGTCAACAGTCCTGGGAGCAGGTTGGCTCTAACCAGCATCAGATCCATTCTACAGATGAGGAAACAAAGGTCAGAGAAGTGAAATAAAATTCCAAAAGTCAAAATTAAGGGGAGAACTACAACATGTCTCTACCTTACCTAGAACTAGAGTACGACTTACACTCACCTGACTCTAAATCCACTGTTCCACCCACTCTGATGTGTATACAGGTCAGAACTATTAGCGATTTAAAAAAAAAATCATGAAATGTGTAACTCAAATGAAGAGGCAGGAGCAACTACACTCCCCGAAAGTGGGTTTTCTCTCCAACATAATTCTTCTGCCTTTCCTTTACACAGTTTGTCAGTTCAGTTCAGTCGCTCAGTCATGTCCGACTCTCTGCGACCCCATAAATTGCAGCACGCCAGGCCTCCCTGTCCATCACCATCTCCCGGAGTTCACTCAGACTCACGTCCATCGAGTCCGTGATGCCATCCAGCCATCTCATCCTCTGTGGTCCCCTTCTCCTCCCACCCCCAATCCCTCCCAGCATCAGAGTCTTTTCAGATGAGTCAGCTCTTCTCATGAGGTGGCCAAAGTACTGGAGTTTCAGCTTTAGCATCATTCCTTCCAAAGAAATCCCAGGGTTGATCTCCTTCAGAATGGACTGGTTGGATCTCCTTGCAGTCCAAGGGACTCTCAAGAGTCTTCTCCAACACCACAGTTTAAAAGCATCAATTCTTCCGTGCTCAGCCTTCTTCACAGTCCAACTCTCACATCCATACATGACCACAGGAAAAACCATAGCCTTGACTAGACGGCCTAAAAATGAAATCTTTCCCTTAATATTTATTTCTAAACCAGCAAGAGCTACTAATAACCTAAGTCTTTAAAAACTCTCGAGATATGGCTTTAAGGTGAACTTAAGACCTCACTTAAGTGAACTCCACAAAAAAAGGTTAGATTATTTAAAAGTCAAGAAGAGAGGATTCCGCAATTCTGCACAAAGATAAAAATAGAATTCCAAGTCCTCTACCCAAAAAACTCCACCACCTCCCAACTGCTGTTTTTTTCCCTGTCAGTCCTTGAAATGACCTTGGTTTAATTACCTGCATCTCAATGAGTGAATCTACATAGAAAGTGAAGGTTAATTAATGAAGGATCGTTTTCTTTCGCTAAGCCCACCAGGCAGTGGCTGACAGCAAGGCTCGTCCACACGGTATCAACATACATCTCATTAGAAATGGTCAGATTGATGTGTTCATTTTGGAACAGGGAAATGAAAGAAAATAGTTTACTAACGATGACCCCTCCCAGGGTGCGGTCACAAAACTTCCCACCTGACACCTCTCACTTTGAATGGCACTGCTCCTGAACTCACAGAATGCAAAATGCTGGGCCCAAATACAAACGCAGAGCTCAGATTCCAATGAGACCTGGACACATGCATACCCACTGCACGGTAACATTCACATGCCTCCTATACTACTGCTTTTCGCAGCGTCCCTGTCTTTATATATTATTTTAGCCCAGAGCCATTCTAGAACAGGGTTTATAAAGCTCAGAATTGATGACATTTTGGACCTGATAAATTTCTGCTGCAAGCGCCTGTCCTGTGAATTGCAGGATACTTAACAGCATCCCTGACCTCTGCCTACTAGATGACGGTAACATCCTTCCCTAATTGTGACAACCAAAATTGTCTCCAGATGTTGCCAAATTACAAATTTATTCCTACTTGAGAATGACCGATCTAGAGAAAGTATAATTCTAGAGTTTTGGATTTCCAACATTTTCTGAAATGTTGAAAATGTTTCAGACTTAAGGAAAAAAAGCTGCAAAATAGTATACATACCCTTTACCCAGTAACCCCAAATGCTTCCATTTGACACGAATATAGTTGAGCTACTAATGCAGAAAATTAACATTAACAGAATACTATTAAATGATCTGTAGGTCTCTTTCAGATATCACCAGTGTCCTCCCCCTGCCCCAACATCTTGGTCCGAGATCTAACACAGGGTTGCGTAGTCCATGTAATTCTCAGGGTCTCTTTAGCTCCCCGCAGTGTGAAAGCGTCTCACTTTCCTGCATGACCTTCACACGTTGGAAGAGCTTCAGCAGTGAGTTACTGTGTAAAGCATTGCTCAGTCTAGGCTTCCCTCAGTCCTGCATTTCTGAGAAGACAGCGTCGTGTCCTTCTCAGTGCATCGTGTCACGAGGTGCGTTACATGCTATTAACTCCGATCTCTAAGCATGAGGCAGCTTTCTAGTTTCCCCACTGTCAAGCTACTTTCTCCTCCTTTGTACCTAGTTAATGTCATGTGGGGAGACTCTTTGACAATGCAAATGTCTTGCTTCTCTTATTTTTGCCCACGAAGTTTAGTGTCCATTGATGACATTTGCCTGCAATAATTATTGCTGTGGTGTTTTGCCAAACTGATTTTCTATTTCCATCATTCTACATTTATAATTATCATCCTGTTGCATTGAAGAGCTGTTCTTTTTACTGCACTTTTTAGTTATTTTTAAAGGAAGTTTTGTCTCACTGCCATGAATGAAAAACCAGGATTAAAACAAGAGTTATAATGAAAAATAATAACATTAAAAAATAAACTCAGGGAAGAAAAATGATACCGTTTTCTGGATAGATACTACAGCCTTTGAAGGCTCCAATCTGATGTCTTCTAACAGGCATTATAAAAGTACTAAAAACATCCTAGAATCAAACTGACTTCCTTCTTGATGTATAGTCAGGAGAACTGGAAGACAACTAGAAAGAGAATCACTATGTCATTTAATATTATTCAATATTGGCTCTAAATCATACTTAAGATCTCATCATTTTCCAGTTGATTCATATCCCACATTTTGGAAAATACTCAACAGTTTCTCCCATTTTACAGATGAAGTGACTGCAGCCCACTGAAAGTAAATAACCTGCTCGACATTCACTGATAGAAGATCTTTGTTACAAAGAACGGTAATAATTCAAACAAGCCTGTAACTATGATGCCAAAGCTGAAATGGGTTGGCTGGAGGCTCAGTATCAGGCTGCCAGCATGTTTCCTAAAACCCTAGGGTGAGAATGCAGCCAAGCGAGGAAGGGACAGGAACCTGGAAAGCAAGAGGCCCTTCTTCTCATGTTTATTTTCCTCTGTGTTCCTATTATTTTTTCTCCCAGGCTTCCTCTAGTACAACTAACCCAGCCTGTCTGTCCCATAGCAAAATACAGCAGCTCCAAAGAAGCCACCTTCTTAGTCCAAACCATACTCAGAAACTCACTGGGTCTCCCTGGATCCCTAAACTTTTAAAGGAGAACCTGACTGGCCCAGCTTAAGTTAGGAGCACACCCTTGATCCAGTCAACTATGAAGAGGTGGCCACTTCACAAACATTCAAACGTGAAGGATGGCCATTGTTAGGTAAGCAGTTCTCCAAAGCAAGTACCGAAGCAAGTACTATAGTACAAGCTCATCAACCAAAGAGCTAGAGAACTGGTTTCTCAGTCACTGGTCCAGGTCCTTAAATTAATGTTTTCCCAGCATCAATTATGAATATACCAGCCACCTAAAGACCACATGTACTATTTTTCTTACAGTTTTCCTTTGACAAGATTCACGTTTTGCCCCTTAAAGCATCGAATCAGGAAAATTATGGTAGTATGAACTTAACTAGGAAAATCAGAGGTCTTCCTAATATCCACTCAAACGCATGCATGTTACTAAGAATGATCACCCTGGTGCCTTATAAAGCCCCAGGGTTCTGCACCCTTGACTTCAGTACATACCAGGCCCTTTATACTCTGGAGTTCGTGCCCCACTTTCTCTGACCCCTGCAGTAAAATATTCTATATTCAAATCATTCTGATGGTTCTCAATCCATCCCTGCTTTATTCTACCTAAAATTAAATTTTCTGGCTTGAAGAGTTGCACGTTGTTAAGAAATTGGTTGTGGTGTTTCTCTGAGCTCTTCACTTCAGCTATTTTAAAAAATAAACCTGCTCAGTGTTTTGACTTAGTTTCACTTGTACGGCCTTTAGTGGGGGATTCTTTTTTTTTTTTTTTTCTTAATTGGAGACTAATTACTTTACAATATTGTGATGGGTTTTGCCATACATCAACATGAATCAGCCATAGGTAGATGTGTGTCCCCTCCCTCATGAACACCGCTCCCTCTCCCTCTCCACTCTATCCCTCTAGGTTTTGCACCAGCTTCGGGCTCCTTGCATCATATATCGAAGTCCCACTGGTGGCCTCTTTTACAGACACGACTGAGCGACTGAACTGAACTGAAATGAACTGAATGTATATGTTTCAGTGCTGCTCTCTCAAATCATCCCACCTTCTCCTTCCCTAGTGGACAATAGGTTTGATCCATGTTTTCAACTTTGGTTTTAAAGATCAATGCAGATAATCACCTAATACGTCTCTGGAAGATCCTGAGTTCTGCGGATACAGATCTGCCCTCAAGGAGCTCCCAGAATCTTGAGGGGGAACAGAAACCTAAATAGACAATCACGGTGTGCAGGATAAGTGCTAGGCAGAAGTCCACCCCACACCCTGCAGCTCCCACAAGATGTGGAGTGAAGGTAAGGGAGTGCTTATCCATCCTGGAAGTCTGGGCAGGCTTCCCGGAGGAGGGGACATTCAAGCTGAGCCTTGAAGAATGTTTATAAAGCAGGAAAAGTCAAGAGAGGAGGGCCCCCTACAGAGGAAAGATCTATTAAGTATATGTGCAACAATTCAGGAAAGAGTCACTGGGCAGGTGAGCCTTGAGTCAAAGGAGAAAGGTGGAAAGAGTGGAGTCCTTGTCTCCAGCTTTAGCGCAAAGGCTATACTGGAATGACTCTTAAAACATTTTTTTAAATCATAAGATATCTAGAGAGAAGCCAAGGGAAGAAAACCAAGGGTAGAGATTAGGGAAAGGATTTCCAAACTTGTGCCCAGAAATGCTGGCCCTCACGGCGTTCACTGCGATTGCCAAAATAAGCTTAAGAGGCACTCGACCTGACGATGTTTTTTTAAACGCCACAAATCCAGGACTTCTCAGAGCCCGAGACGTGGAAGTGCCTTGTGAACTTCTAAGAGGCGGAAAGAGCACAGAGCTCCCAAACTCTCCTGGCCCCTCTGATTCCTAGTGTCTCAGGATCCAGCAGTACCAGCCTCACTTGGAGCTTGAGGGAAGCGTAGGACCTGCATTCTAACAAGGTGCCCAGGTAGTTCGTGTGACTGGTGAACTGGAGGAAGCTCTGGCCTCCATCATGCTCAGATGCGGTTCTCACTCAGTAGGTCTGGGATGACCCCAGGGATGCTACATCTCTACCTTTGGGTAACAAGACTCTAAGCCACAAACACTCGTGTTCAAAGACCATATTGGGCGATGCTCGGCAGGAACCCCCTGGGTAAAGGTGAAGAAATCAACCAAACTTATTATCAGTAAAGTACCTCAGGATCATCTTTGCACTTGAACACAAGGAAAGTGTCAAAGAATCTGTACTGGTCTCTGCCCTCAAGGCACTTTGGTTTAGTTGGGAAGCTAATACTTAATGATGAGATATAAGTACTGAACAATAAAATTGCAAAGATATATATAACTCATTTTTGTTCAACAAATCTTCATGGAGTATCCACCATATGCTATTCTTACTTGATGGCTGGGTTTATATAGCACCGAAACAAACAGTCCAAGTCTTTGCCCAAATGCACTTTATATTCTGGAAAGGGGAAAGATGGGTGGCATATAAATAAATCAGGAAATACGAAGTAGAAGCAACCATGATAGGGAGATGGAGAAAGAGGAAGCCAAGTAAAGGAGGCAGGGCATGTGGGTGGGAGTTCAGGAACAGGGTTATCTAATGAGGCAGGAAAGTTGAGGAAGTCCTCAGTGATCAGCTGACATTTTAGCAGAGACATGGAAAGACTGGAAGAAGATGACACAAATTCTCCAAGTTGGAGGCAAAGCAAGTGCAGAAGGCAGGAGCCTGCCTGGAATATTCAGAGGAAGGCAGGAGCTGCCTGTGGCTGGAACAGAGTGAGCAAGGACAGAGCAGCAGGAGACGGAATCAGGAGAGCAGCTGTCGGGATGGGAGGCAGGTCACGCAGGACCTTACGGAAGACGTGGGCTTTTCGCTGGCCTAAGATGGAAACCACTGGGGGCTTTGAGAAGAGGAGTGACTTATTTTTAAAGGCTACTTTAGCAAGCTCTGCAGAGAGCATAGCGGCCAAAGGCAAAAACAGAAAGCCCAGTTAGATCTACGTACAATCAGACAAGCAATAATGGCAGCTTGGGTCCTGGTGGTACCAGTGGAGATGATAAGGTTTGGGTTGTGTGTGTATGTTGAAGATAGCACTAAATACAGAGAGTGAGGTAAGCCAAGGATATACTTAAAGTTGACTTCCCGGGTGCCCTAGTGGTAGAGAACCGGCCTGCCAATGCAGGAGGCATAAGAGACGTGGGTTCCATCCCTGGGCTGGCAGATCCCCTGGAGGAGGGCCTGGCAGCCCACCCAGGTATTCTTGCCTGGAGACGCCCATGGACAGAGGAGCCTGGCGGGCCACAGAGTCGCAGAGTCGGACACGACTGAAGCGGCTTAGCACGCACGCGTGCACACGTACGTAAAGATGTGCCTTGAGCAATAGACTAGATGGAGCTTCCAGTTACTGAGGTGAGGAGAGAGTTCTGGAAATGTTAGGAGGAAGCCTGGCAATCACGGGTTCCTTTTGGACATGTCAGGTTTCAGCTGTCTGTGAAATGTATCCATCTACGTGGAAATACCAAGGGGACAATTGGAGAAATAATGCTGAAGTTCAGGTCCACAGTGAACATATTGGGGAGTGTGGACTCTCTTAGTCTGTACCTGGCACATTTAGCAGGAATTCAGTAAATGCTAAATGCATAAGTGCCATGGCTTAGATCAGCAGAAATATTTGCTTATTTTTGGAAAAGAACTAGACTTTCACACCCTACTAATGGTGAGTCAAAAGATTTTCACAGGAGGAGAAAAGCATTTTCTTTTCTTAATCCAAATGATCGGCAAAATAAGATAGCGTGGTTTCATTTAGGTCGTTTTTTAATCTCCAAGATAACATTAATAAACAAATGTGAAATCACACAAGTATGAACGTAAATTATTTACACTGTGCTTGAAGAGCTCAGAAGGGCTTTGTAAGATAAATAATTTATAAACTCATAGAAAGAGTTCCTTTTTTCACTAATTAAGGGTGAAAATTTTACCAATAAATCATGAGAGGTTTCGGGAAGCATGCAGAGTGGAGATCAATTCAGGGCAACAAACGTTTACTGAAAAACTGCTATGTGCCAGGCGCTTGGCTGGAGGTGAGTGGCTCAGAGAACTGTGTATGGAGTTTCTCCTTGAAGTGGCTTTCTGTGCCACGGGAGAAGCAACACCCTGAGCGCCAAGTCATGGGTGGTGGTGGACATCGGTGCTGCCCACCACTGAGTTCTGACTCTCAGCTTTGCAGGCACCCAGTAAGGTGACAATTCCCCACCCCTCCGGGCAGGTAGGACCATGTGGCTTGCTTTAGCCAATTAAATGTAAACAAATGTTTCCTATGTTACCAAACAAATGTTACAAATGTTACAAATGTCCACTTACAAATGCAAGTGGAAGCTTTGCTAAATCACTTCAGTCCTGTCCAACTCTTTGCGACCCCATGGACTATAGCCTGCCAGGCTCCTCTGTCCGTGGGATTTTCCAGGCAAGGTTACTGGAGTGGGTTGCCATTTCTTTCTCCAAGTAGAAGCTTTAAGAGGTGCTAAGTAACTGGTCATTCTTATGGACTGAATACTCCTGTCCCCCCAAAATTCCTATGTTGCAATCTAATCCCCAGGGTGCTGTTGTTGGGAGGTGGGGTCCTTTAGGAGGTGTTTAGATCTTGAGGGTGGTACAAGCCCTCCTGATAGGATTACTGGCCAGAGAGCTTGCTTGCTGTTTCTGCACTGTAAGGATGGGACAAGAAGTGGGCAGTCTGCACCCTGAAAGAGAGCTCTCACTAGAAACTGACCATGCTGATGCCCTGATCTCAGACTTCCAACTTCCAGAACCATGAGACATACAGTCATAAGCCACTCGGCCTTCAGGACTTTGTTACAACAGGTTAAACTAAGGCAGACGTGCCCTGGTGCACTGCTGCAGTGACAAGCATCAGTGTGGAAGTCTTGCTTCCTTCTGCTGAGGCCCACGGACGACACTGTGAGCAGAGCCTCCCCACCCTCCCGAGATGACCTGCTGAATTTACAGCCTGAACAGGAAGCTTTCGTTGTGTTACGTCATTGATATTTGAGAGCTGTTAGGTATTACACATGGACTTTCCTGGTGGCTCAGATGGTAAAGAATCTGCCTGCAATGCAGAGACCCAGGTTTGATCCCTGGGTCAGGAAGATCTCCTGGAGAAGCTAATGGCAACCCACTCCAGTATTCTTGCCTGGAGAAGTCCATGGACAGAGGACCCTGGCGAGCCAGTCTGTGGGGTTGCAAAAAGTCAGACATGACTGAGTAACTAGCGTACATAATCTAGCCTGTCCCAATGGTACCAACCCTATATTGATGGAAAATATTTCCTTTGTGAATTTCCATTTCCCAAATACCCTCTTTATCCCCCATCCTTTGACCTTTTAGTAATCTGTCCCCTTTTTTAGAACATAAATTCTGTCCTGACTAGGTCTCCCAAATAATTTTTCTAGGACCATTTATAGAAACAAAGGCATAGACCCAAGCCATCATTCAAATGCTTTTTTCCACTCTTCAGTGTATTTTAAATGCCATTTTCCGGCTGGAATCACCTCTTTCTCTCTCCAGTTGCCTTCTACTTGCATCAGCTGGAGGCTTTCTTGGCCACACCATATGTGTCCCCAGAAGCAAATCTGTAGGTTGTTTTTTTTTTTTTTTTTCATTATTGCTGTTAATTTTACAAGCATTTCCAGGTATGTAAGAAGAGCAGAGGTCAAGAGACTCACGTGAAACCTGGACTGTAACTGATTATGTGGCTCCCTTCTATATCTGAATTTACTTTAATAAATGGAAAACAGACCTCTGTGAAGGTTATAAATGACTGTTCATTAAGTACCTTTCAGGGGCAAAGAAAAGAAAAGTGAAAGTCGCTCAGTCGTGTCCAACTCTTTGTGACCCCATGGACTGTGCATGGAATTCTCCAGGCCAGAATACTGGAGTGGGTAGCCTCTCCCTCCTCCAGGGCATCTTCCCAACCCAGGGATCGAACCCAGGTCTCCCACATTGCAGGCGGATTCTTTACCAGCTGAGCCACCAGGGAAGCCCAAGAACACTGGAGTGAGTAGCCTATCCCTTCTCCAGGGGGTCTTCCCCACCCAGGAATCAAACCGGGCTCTCCCGCATTGCAGACATATTCTTTACCAAATGAGCTATCAGGGAATTTACTTTAATAAATGGAAAATAGACCTCTGTGAAGGTTAAAAATGACTGTCCATTAGGACCTTTCAGGGGCAAGCAAGTTGCAAAACTATGAACTGGTTACTACTTTTGTGTGTTCTGTTGACTGCCAACTTCCTATGACTAGAAAACCTGCAGCAGAGCGTAAGATGCTAAATAAAAATTGAGTTGCAGAGGGGAGAGGCATGAAGTGTGATGGCTTCCTGAAGAACACAAGAAAACAAAGGCCAGGAGATACTTTGCTCCAGTGGTTCTGGGAAAGCTCCACCCTCGTTCATTTCAGACCGTGAGGAGAATCTCTGCACAGGTCAGCAGTTGCTCTAATAGTTTGGAAAATCTACTCTGGATCAAGAGCATAGGCTACCTTATAGCAAAGGTATAGGGTGTTTTCCTTAAGAGCAACCTAGTGCCATTTCAGCTGTTATGGTAGACTGAGCTGGGAAAGGTCAAGGCAAAGAGAAGGAAGAAAAAATACGCTTATGTAGCAGTGGAGGGGCCAAGACAGAACAGGGGGCCGTGGAGGGCTTGAGACTGCCTCCCCCACATAAAATCCATTATCCTCAAAAGCCACCCCAAATAAACAATATTGAAATTTATTTGTTTTCACTCATTGACATTTTCTTGATCTTAGGAAAATATGACTACTTTTCAAAATTCATACTGATTGTAATGCAAGCAGAATCATAGTATTCTTTCTGTACAAATCCAGCTTTGGGACAAATCCCAGCACTGTTACCAGGTTGCTGTTTTACTGAATCTTACAACAGACCCTGGCTTAGAATATACTATTCATTTCCAGCATCAGCACCAATGAAAACAGTGGTCCCATCCTCAGAGGCCCCCCCACCAAACTCCAACAGCTGATATTACTACATGCTGACTTCCACCACTGGCTTGTGCAGCTGCGGCTTGCAAAACTCAGTATCAATTTTCACTTGTTTACCTGGAGACGATAGAAAACCACCCTGTCTTAGTTAAGATGAGCTTTTGACTACAGGAATAGGAAGCCCAAAATAACAGTGGGGGAAGTTTCTAGTCTAGTACTAGGAAGCTGAGGGTTGACATACGACAGGGCTCCCTCTGTTTTGTTTCTCTCCTACAAAGAGTTTCCACTCTCATAATCACTTCATAGTCCAAAACTGTTGCTGGAGCACCAGCTGTTGTACCCACATTCCCTCCAACAGGAAGAAATAGGGGGAGAAGGGAGGCAAAGAGGTACCCATCATTTCCTTTTAAATGCATTTTTCAGAAATCCTTTCTCCTACAATTAATTAGACAGGAACTCAGGTTCACAGTTCCACTTAGAAGCATGGGGGAACTGGGAAATCCTGCTGTATTGGGGGCTTACGTGTGCCACTGAACAATCAGTCAATTACTAGGGAATAAGAAGGGAGTAGTATTGGGGAGTAATTGGCACTTCCACCCACTCCAATATGGTTTATGCCAGGTTTTAATTTGTCTTACTCTGCCTCTCCTCAAGTGCTAAGAAAAATAATGAGATATATAAAGTTTTCTGAAACCATGAAACCGAACTCATTTACCTTTATAATTTTCTATTAATCTACTACCAGAATTCATTTTACATTTAATTCCAGCCTCTAACACTTTAATGCCATCTCTTTAGTCTTTACACATTAGTGGTCTCAGTCATGTCAGACTTTTTCATCTCCTTTATGTTCATTTATTTTAACTTTTAGTGGTCTTCTAGCCAATCCTTTATCCTTTTTATTACAAGAGCATGAAATTTTATAATCCCCTAGAGCTTTGTTAGTCAGCTGCTACAAGGTTCTTAACCTTCACTAATTTATTCCCTCATTTTTGACTTTCCTATCTGAAGCATGCCTTAATATTTTGTTTTTGAATACGAAAGTAACTTTTATTAAGTAGGTTTATTGCATTAATAGATTTTTATTTCAGTTTTTACAGTTATATTTAAGTTCTCTGCTAGTTATGCTGCAGATCACTTTAATAACAATTTATAATGCTGTGTAATATAATTTATATTTTAATATAACAAAATGTACCTAATATAATAAAGCAAGAGTAATTTTATAAAACTTTACCTGGAAATCATTTCAAATAAGCATGTATTTTTTTTAACTCCCTAACAAACAGTTTTATTGATATTTATTATAATAGAAACTCCCTAAACATAAGAATAGATTCTCTTTTTCAGGAAAAAAAAATAATAATAAAGACGGTGCCTCTTAAAATACCACACATGTTTTGATTTTTTATTTGCCTCATCCTTTCTCCTCACTGCTTTGATTTCTCAAAGGCAGAGAGGGAATTGTTTTCCCTGCGTCGTACAATTACATGAATGATCAATACCCAGCCATGAAAATTCCTAATTCAGATTACAACAGCAAGAACAATCATGTCGGCATTAACTGAGATATATATGTGCCAATAAAATAATACTAATAATTATAAAACACTCTCTCCTCCTCCACTGAAAATCTGGCAGGGAAATATAGAAAGACTGATCAAAATGCAAATGGTAGACATATATTTGCACACCAAGGGAAGGAAAAACCCAAGCATGAACCTGAGGACTTTAAAGCTTCTGGGCTTTAAAGTAAGACCAACACAAGAGAAAAAAGATTGGTCATCCTAGTGTTGAACTCTAATAATACTTCTCTTCAGGCAAGAACCTAACTGACCATATCAGTGAGCGTGTGTTACCTAACAACCTCTCCCCCAAAACTCATGGTTTAAAAGAATTTTTATTTAGTTCATGAGTCTACAAACCGGCTGTCGTCCTTGGGAAGTTCTGGTGACCAAAAGCCTGTTGGGTTTGCCGAGCCTCTGGAGAGTCTGTGCCTGAGGTGGCTGGAGGCTGGCCGTGGGCTGGCCGCCTCAGCTCTCCACCCCAGGGTCTCTCGGGCCCCAGCGGGCACCTCAGGCTCCAAATGGCGGCCGAGCTCCAAGAACAGGATGAGAGCAAACCCGAGGCCCCGGTGCTTTTCAGCCTTCAGCTTGCTCTGCCCGTTGTCCAAAGCAAGTCCTATCTCAACCCAGATGCAAGTGGGAAGTGGGTAAAGGGACTCCCTCTCTTTATGGGAGGAGCAGACAATTGTGGGCACTTTATAATCTATTGTGCTGGCCAAAAAGTTCATTTGGGTTTTTCTGCAAGCTCTTACGGAACTATTTGACCAACCCAATACCATACCACACCCAGGATGCCTATGCTCTTTGCTGTCACTTCTTGAATTCCTCTGAACACTCCATTTTCTCAATCAATGAGTACTTCCTTTGTGACAAGCCCTATTTTAGAAGTAGTAAACAAAATAAATAAATAAATAAATAACAAAACAAAATAAACAAAAATCCTGGCCTAATGAAGTTTACCTTCTAGTATCAACAGAAGTCCCCTGTTTTCTAAACAAACATTCTTTTTGACCCCAATGTCTCTGCCTCCTACACCCAATGACAGACCTCTCTGGATTTTCCCCATTCACTGTCCCTTCTCTTTCCTTCTGAGAATTTCTCCTTCCACCTCCTAGAGGACTGTCAAACACAGGCTTCCCCCTCCCATTCCCACCTATCTGATCATAAGATCCAGGTGGGCCAATCAGAATACTTTATCCTGGACACAGGGATTGGCCCACGGTTGGGCCAATGAGCCAGGCAGGACTAATCAAAGACATTCTCAGGAACTGATAGGAAGCTGTTTAAGAAAATCTGGTAACTTTACCTATAGACAAAATGTGAACTAGAAATGACAATATCTTAAATACCCCCATGAGAATAAATCAACCAAAGGAAAACAGAGCAAAATAATGGAGAGAGAGACATTCCTTGCTATGTCTTTTGCACACCTGAAACCATATGACTTCTGCTTTCAGTTATACAAGTCAATTGATTATCAAGTTTGAGTTGGGTTTTTGTAATCCACAACCAAGTGAATTGGGATTCACTCAGTCCTCCAGCATTGAACACTGCAGTCGAACCTCCCTAAAGCCAGCTACAGCCCCTGAAAGCCCTGTGTACTATTTACAGAAAGCCATGAAATACATTATATATAATTCTACCATAGAAACAAAGAGCAATCTACTATGCAGAAAATAGCTACACCATACAACTACAACGTAACAACAATAGATGCACATTTTCTCTTTTTAAAACATGCTATTAAACTAAATAAGTCCCACCATTTCCAACTTTTTGTTAATATTTAATCTTCTTTATCCTTTGGGTCACTTATGCCAATTTATGCCAAGTTGGTACTAACAGGCTCAAGGTTTAGAGGAAGGAAAATAAAAATGAACAAAATTCTATCTGATAGGTCTCTTTTTTTTTTCCCCTTCCAAGTCAAAAATGATTAGCTTCCATCCAGGTCATGCAAAACTCCAATGATCCTTTGAACCACAGACTGAGAACCTTTTTCTAAAGAAATATTAGAGATTCTGTTACAACAATCAATTCTAAACTACAAACGGTAAATTCTGCTCCTCTCTAACCACCTTCCCAAAGAACAGTCAGGGATTCTAATGGCAGTCTTTTGGAAATATATTTCCCCAAATCATAACCCAATTCAATCTTTGTCAAATGTGTCCTCTGAAATCACACACACACACACGCACGCACACGCACGCACACGCGCACACACACGCACGCACACGCGCACACGCACGCACACGCGCACACGCACACACACACGCATGCACACGCGCACACGCACGCATGCGCGCATACGAGTTCTGAGTTCAATTATGCCGCGTATATTATCACCTTCTTGAAAGAGAAACTGTAGGCATCAGCACATTCAAGGCTTCAGAGAAGAGCAGGTTTCAATTTGTCTGAACAACATTCCTCAAACGTGTCTGATCACAGACTACTGGGTACTTTTTTTATCATACCATACCTGTTAATGTTCATGAAACATTATGTGTCCCATGTTACCCAGGGAGTCAATATCAGTCTATCATCTAAATAGGAGTCAATGAACTTTTCCTATAAAGAGCTAAATAGTGTTCAGCTGGGTCATTGCAGCATGGAAACGGCCATCAGTTCAGTTCAGTTGCTCAGTCATGTCCAACTCTTTGTCACCCCATGGACTGCAGCATGCTAGGCCTCCCTGTCCATCACCAGCTCCCAGAGTTCACCCAAACTCATGTCCATTGAGACGGTGATGCCATCCAACCATCTCATCCTCTGTCATCCTCTTCTCCTCCTGCCTTCAATCTTTCCCAGCATCAGGGTCGTTTCCAATGAGTCAGCTCTTTGAATCAGGTGGCCAAAGTATTGGAGTTTCAGCTTCAGCATCAGTCCTTCCAATGAACACTCAGGACTGATCTCCTTTAGGATGGACTGGTTGGATCTCCTTGCAGTCCAAGGGACTCTCAAGAGTCTTCTCCAACACCACAGTTCAAAAGCATCAATTCCTCGGTGCTCAGCTTTCTTTCTGGTCCTAGACAATATGTAAACAAATGGGCATGGCTGTGTATCAATAAAGTTTTATTTATAAAAACAGATGGAGGACCAGATTTGGTCTGTGGGGCACAGTTTGTTGGCCTATGTCTAAGCTAATCAGAGATTTCAAGTGTAGAAGAGAACAGATGAGACCATGAACTTAATCAATGTCAGAGTCCCCACTCCATGCACACGTCACATAACCCTGAGCAGCTTCCTGAACCTTTTTGAGCCCTGTTTCCTAGCTGTAAAATGAGGATTAAGTGTACTTTTTACACCTTATGCAATGAATTTGCATTTCTACCTGATTTCTCTGAGTGAAGGGTGTACAAGTGTATGTAATTTCAAAAAGGGGCGGGCCAAGAGGTGTCAAAGCAAGGTGGGCAGATGAAACGATTCCTACACTAAAGTCACACAGCAAACACAGCACTCAGATCCGAGGATGACAGGCTTAAACATATAAGCCTCCTGGGAATCTGTAAAATTTGGGGAGACAGTTCTGAACTTCTAGCATATGGAGTGAGGCTTGAGCCAATCTTACATAATTCTCAGGGGCCAGGGAGGCTCAATTAACATCTTGCTTCCATAAACCAATCAAAGGCTATATTTGGGTTTATAATGTGTCTAAAGAGACAAGAGAAAACTGCTACCCAAGCCACAAACAGGCATTTTCACTTCAATTTTCAACCAGAGCCTCTGATGACCAAACAAACCACTGGAAAGTTCTGTTTTCCTTTTATTAGAAGGACAAAATGGAGATCAAACCAGAGTTAGGCTATAACTGGTGCTCTGATTCTAAGAGATTGGACTTTTCACCCAAATGTTCGCTTTCATCAAACCTTCTTTATATTCATACTAGCAAAATTATATTTTTATTTTGCCACACTGTATTCATAATTTCAGCTTTTCCTGCATAATGCAGACGGATCTTTTCCGTTCATTTTATTGTTTTACATACAGAGGTGATGGAAGGGAAGATAACATTCAAATCCCTCCAGAATTCCCCTTTTGCCCCATAGGGACCTAACATTTATCATGATTAATTTTTCTCTGGAAAAAAAAAAGAAATGAACATTTCTTTGTCAGGTAGAAGCTTTTAGTCATCCTGACACCAGGCTTTCATGCAGCAAAAATATTACTAATACTATTTTCCCTCTGAAGTGCATTTGTTATCAATATGCACTTAAACTGGTGATCAAGTCTTGCTACAAGAGACACCTGCTCTGCATTTTCTATCTGTTTAATACCTTAGGGATACATCACTTAATAATTTAGTGCTAAACCATTTAGCATTTTAGCCCATCATCGCTTATATTACACACAGGATTTCAGTAATGTCTGATAAAATTATGTGTTAGCTGCCTTATGTGTGTGTAAAACTTAATAAGTCTTCTTTCCCCCCTCAAGTTTAATAACTGATTTTCTTACATTTATGGATGTGAAATTTTATTGCTCATGGATATAGTTTGAACCTAAATCTTCATATCTTATAAATTGATTTTTAGTTTCCTTTTTGACCTTATGAATTTCAATCAGACAGTGACCTCTTGTTGCTCATGAATCTGACTGATTTAATGCCTTATAACAATAATAGTAGAGAAAAAGCATTATCATAAGAGCCCACAGGGTTTGCAGAAACCCATAACTAGATCTTGGAGGCCTCAAGCAACAATAATTCTTGACCTAAGACCATCCTCTGAAGTCGGCATTCTTCAGTGTACTGGGTTGGCCCATCCTTGTGGCAGCATAACTAGGCTGAAGCAATGGGAAAGTCCCAAGAGGAGGCTGGCTAAAAAGATTGTCTCAAAGACACAGACTTGAAATAAACCAGTAATAGAAAAGGTGCAAAAAGCTAATTTTATCTCAAGGATACGATTGGAAAGATAAAAAGAAATAATATACTGGTGCTGTCTTTGGGGGGAGAGAGGCATTATAAATGTTTTAGCTTGATAAAAAAATGAAAAATTAATGTTAATTGTCTGTACAGGCTGTATTTTACTACTCTGTCTCATATTGTGACTGCTGAGTCTATAGTATAAATGGAAGAGCTGAAGGAGTGTTCCTTTGTTTCCCTGGCTATGCTAACTTCATTTAATTGGTTTACTGAATAACCATGTGTTGATGCTCATTATTCCTTATTAAGAAAGACTCTTAAACCCAAAACAAAAGCAGCTCCTTTTCTCTTATTCTTTTTCTTTCTTTAAATGAACATGGGGGTCCAACTTTTCCTACATGGTGATCAACACTTCTCAAAAGATGAAGCCCGCTGAAATGTGGGCTCACCCCACAGCTTCCATTCTCTGAATCCTTGTCACAAAAATCTAAAAATCCTCCCAGTTGCTCAACAAAATGCTGGCAATGGGATGCTGACTAAAATGGAAATCACTTGTGAAGAATAGATTTTTTTTTTCTGCTGAGAGAACTTAAGTAGATGCCCTGTTTAATTCACATGCTTGGTAGGTAGCTGCTTAAAAAGAAAAGCAGACCTTCAAAAATCTTACTCTGAACGAACCCCCCTTCCCGTCCCATGCTGAGGTCAACTATTAGGATTCAAAACTACCTAAGACAGTAATGAAGTGAAGTGAAGTGAAGTCGCTCAGTCGTGTCCAACTCTTCGCAACCCCATGGACTGTAGCCTACCAGGCTCCTCTATCCCTGGGATTCTCCAGGCAGGAACACTGGAGTGGGTTGCCATTTCCTTCTCCAATACTCTTCTCCCATTTCAACCCACCACTATACCAGAAACGAGGAATGGAGCTGTTGGTTCTGTTGACCAATATTTTCAATACTCTCCCTTCCAGGCATTTGACAAGATTAACATTTGACAGGATCAGTCCTTCCAGTGTTTTTAGACCAATGAGATCTTGGCATGAAAGCCTGTTGTGACTGATACACCTATCCTAGTTATCTCCATTTGGGGGAGAAAGCATCCTCTGGATAAGGGAAGTAGGGTGTGGACTATATGGAATCAAAGTAGAAATGACCACCTGATCCCAAATAGCAATCTTATCTGTGACACATCACTAAGCTAAGACATTGTCACAAAAGGATTCTACTGAAGCAAAATGCAACAATAAATAAATAAATACCAATGAGCAGCTGTTAACACATCACAATGCATTAGTGAAGTTTTCTATTAAAAAAAAAATGGTTAGGTCCTAAGATAAAAAGGGCAGAGCAAGATAATGCTGTCTTTCAGTTCAGAAGTCGAGGAACCCTAGTTCTAAAAATACAAGAGGCCCCCAAAAGGAAAAGGAAAATGAATGGAAATAAGAGGTGAAGTCAGTCATCATTTCATAAGCCTAACTTTTGAACTGTTTGTCCAGTAATTTTTGTAGTCTTTTGTTGGGAATGCAAACTTAAGAGTTAACAACATGGCCCCTGAAAGAGTGAGTGGCAGTGAATGCTTCATTTATTCCATGAACAAGTATTTATTGAACAATAAGAGGGCTGAGCAGCTTCCTGCCATGCAGTCAGGGTCTTGCACACAGACTCTGGCCTCCACCCTGACGTCAAGGAAACCCACCAGATGAAGGATTTTTCTCTAAAGTGCTAGCAACACGTCACCTCGTTCAAGGGTGTCTTGAACAATGTGAGTCTCCCATATCCATTTCGTCTTCAACAGTGATGAAACACCCAGGGGGCTTACAGATGAACCAGTTCCTCAAATGGGATCAGATTTGGGGGAAAGCAACTCCATGAAAAAGGCTTAGAAAGCTTTCCTAAGTTAACAATACGAAGAAATAGAGGAAAACAATAGAATGGGAAAGACAAGAGATCTCTTCAAGAAAATTAGAGGCACGAAGGCAACATTTCCTGCGCAATAAAGGACAGAAATGGAATGGACCTAACAGAAGCAGATGACATTGAGAAGAGGTGGCAAGAATACACAGAAAAACTACACAAAAAAGATCTTTATGACTCACAGATAACCACAATGGTGTGATCACTCACCTAGAGCCAGACATCTTAGAGTGTGAAGTCAAGTGGGCCTTGGGAAGTATTAGTACAAAGCTAGTGGAGATGATGGAATTACAGCTGAGCTATTTCAAATCCTAAAAGATGATGCTGTTAAAGTGCTACACTCAATATGCCAGTAAACTGGGAAACTCAGCAGCGGCCACAGGACTACAAAAGGTCAGTTTTCACTCCAATCCCAAAGAAGGGCAATGCCAAAGAATGTTCAAACTATCACACAAGTACACTCATTTCACGTGCTAGCAAAGTAACGCTCAAAATTCTCCAATCCAGGCTTCAAAAGTACGTGAACCAAGAACTCCGAGATGGTCAAATTGGATTTAGAAAAGGCAAAGGAACCAGAGATCAAATCGCCAGCATTTGATAGATCATAAAAAAAGCAAGAGTTCCAGAAAAACATCTACCTCTGCTTTATTGACTACCCCAAAGCCTTTAACTGTGTGGACCACAAAAAACTGTGGAAAATTCTTCAAGAGATGAGCATACCAGACTACCTTACTTGCCTCCTGAGAAATCTGTATGCAAGTCAAGAAGCAACAGTTAGAACTGGACAAGGAACAATGGACTGGTTCCAAATTGGGAATGGAGTACGTCAAGGCTGTATATTGTCACCCTGCTTATTTAACTGATACACAGAGTACATCATGCAAAATGCCGGGCTGGAGGAAGCACAAGCTGGAATCAGGATTGCCAGGTGAAATAGCAATAACCTCAGATACGCAGATGATACCACCCTAATGGCAGTGAAGAGGAACTGAAGAGCTTCTTGATGAAGGTAAAAGAGGAGAGTGAAAAAGCTGGCTTAAACATTCAGAAAACGAAGATCATGGCATCCGGTCCCATCACTTTGTGGCAAATAGATGAGTAAACAATGGAAACAGTGACAGCCTTCATTTTCTTGGGCTCCAAAATCACTGCAGGTGGTGACTGCAGCCATGAAATTAAAAGACACTTACTCCATGGAAGAAAAGCTATGACCAACCTAGACAGCATATTAAAAAGCAGAGACACTCTTTGCTGACAAAGGTCTATCTAGTCAAAGCTATGGCTTTTCCCGTATTTATGTATGGATGTGAGAGTTGGACTATAAAGAAAGCTGAGCACCGAAGAATTGATGCTTTTGAACTGTGGTATTGAAGAAGACTCCTGAGAGTCCCTTGGACAGCAAGGAGATCAAACCAGTCAATCCTAAAGGAAACCAACTCTGAATATTCATTGGAAGGACTGATGCTGAAGCTGAAGATCCAATACTTTGGCCACCTGATGTGAAGAGTCAACTCACTGGAAAAGACTCTGATTCTGGGAAGATTGAAGGCAGGAGGAGAAGAGGACGACAGAGGAGAAGATGGTCAGATGGCATCACTGACTCAATGGACTTGAGATTGAGCAAGTTCCAGGATATGGTGAAGGACAGGGAAACC
This sequence comes from Oryx dammah, assembly GCF_014754425.2. Taxonomy (NCBI): domain Eukaryota; kingdom Metazoa; phylum Chordata; class Mammalia; order Artiodactyla; family Bovidae; genus Oryx; species Oryx dammah. The sequence goes on from NW_024070194.1 coordinate 3,432,944, forward strand.
TGGCGTGCTGCAGGCAACAGGGTCGCAAAGAGTCAGACACAACTGAGCGACTGAGCCACCACCACAACAACTCCACAGAAGGAAAGCGTTGTTTTCAGAATTGGCTATGACATGGGGACACCAGAACTTATCATCAAAGCTATTAACATTGTCAGTAGTGATAAAGGATAACTTCCTCCTCTATTTTTCTCTTATTTTTATAGTTGTCATATTTTTTAAAACATGCATTGCCTTTGACACTATATAAAAGGAAAACTGCTACATTTAAAACCACATTATCCTCATATCTTCAATCATTTCATCACTAAGATTATAGCATAAGATAAAAAAAATCTCAAATTTGGAGCAAATCAAACCACTGGGCTTGATATTCTGAAGTCTGACCATTTATTCCAAAGTTACTCAAATGTCTCCGGCAATCATACGCTTTAAAAAAAAAATGTTTCAATGGTTTTTCTAAAGCACATCAAATAGTTTTGCAAAAGACGGACATAAGTTATGAAGATATCTACTGATACTATTTCCTCTGGTCTTCCAAGAGCCTTTCCCGCTTCTGTTTTCTAGGGTTCATTGAAAATAAGTTCTTTGGGGTGAATCTCACGGGGTCTCAGATCTTTTATTTTTTTTCATTTTGTTTCCTGTTTAAGTCATATTTCTCATCATAGCAGAGAGCTAGCTGACTATATAAATTTGCCCCTTTCTGTTTATCCTGTACTTGCCTGACAAAGCAAATAAGCCTGCTTTGCATTAGAGCTTGGAAATTCAATTGTGGAAGAGTAAGTCCCTCCAATGAAGGTAAGCCAGAGTGGTGTGAATTCATACCCAAAGGAACCCACGGCCAGAACATCTGCATCTGAGGCAATTAGGCAACCCCTCATGGGGTGGGAAGGAAATTTTTTCAAGGCACATTTATATGCCAAATAAAGTCAACCAGGTTTCTTTAAAAACATCTGCTTTTTAAATATCTTACCCTATCAAGACTGTGACTGTGAAAGTTAATTCTCCCTGATGCTATTAACATAACTAAGGAGAAAATCTCATTTCCTTCTTAGCTTCCTCTACCACTGGGTCATAATCTTAAATGGAACTCAAATCACTAAGAGATTCTTCCTTAAAATATAGAAAGTGCAGAAACAGGTACACATGATTATGGTTTCAGTTCTTAACCTTGAATATTTCCTGGAACACTTTACGTTGATCACAGGTTAATAGTAATAAATATCATCGAGTTCCTGTTATGAACTTTAAATTGTTTGGCCTTTGATATGTATTATCTTTTTTGATTCATGCAACTCTAAGAGGTAAGCATTCTTATGCTTATTTTATGAATATCAAAACTGAGGTACAATTAAGTGACTTGTCAATTACAATTGATAAATTTTGTCCAAATATACATTAAAATACACACATAATTTTAAAAACACATCCACGCACTATGTAAAATTTCTCTCTTACTATCTCTTAAATATGTACCTCAGTTTAGAAAATTTAAGAAACAAAAAGCTTGTGAAAATCTCAAAATGCCGAGAACTGCCTTTTCACTTTCCAAATTGTTTCTGTGTTTGGTCTGCACAAACAAAACCAGGCTGCATTACTAAAACCAAGTGCAAGCAAGAGGCAGAGCTAGGATTGGAACTCAGGTCTCTCTCAGGAAGGTATAGGAGGCAGCATTAATCTACAGGCTCTGAACCCTGCCGTGTGAATGTCAAGCCCAACTCCACAGCTCAGCAGCTGTGTGGCCTGAGACTCATCCGTCGAACTAGCTTGTTTCCACTCCTGACAGTAGTAGATTGCCGCTTGTATTGCCGCTCTTCCACTGAAGAGCAAAGGAATAAAGCTCACAGAGGCAGTGTCTGATGCAAGCTCTTACGGCAACCCCAGCCTCCAAGATGACTAACCTCCCGATAGTCACAGCCTGTGCGTGCCCCTCTCACATTCAAAAGCGCTGAGCTATATAGAGTATTATGGAAATGACCGTATGATTTCTGAGCCTGGGTCATAAAGGACTTTGCTGCTTATGCCTTGGTCTCGGCTCACTCCGGAGAAGCCATCCATTATGCTGTGAAGACACTCAAGCAGACCCCTGAGAGCGCCCATTAAAGAAAAGCACGGCCTCCCACCAACAGCAGCTCGAGGGCTGTGGCCTTCTGATAAGTGCGGTCCCCTGGATGCAAACCTTCAGTCCACAGTCCCAGCTGACATTTGGACTGCAATCTCAGGAGAGACCTCAAGCCACATCCACCAGTTAAGCCACTTCTGAATTCTTAACCCATAGAAACTGAGATAATGCAAGTTTATTCTTGTTTTAAGCCACTAAGTTTTGGAGTACTCAGTTACACAGCCACAGATAACTAATACAGTGTTCAAAAAACCTTAAGCTCTTACCAGAAGCAGAAGTTCATGTTCGTTCTGTTTCGCCAAGAAACCTCCCCTTTCATGAAGGAAAGACTACCTTTGCAGCAAATTTTAAGCCCTCTATCTCAGGACAGGAGAGGCAGGTAATGAGGAATATTTTTTAAGGGCTGGAGGGGGAGGCTGTTGGGTGGTACTATTAGGTGACCTCAGGACTTCCCAGGTGGCACTTGTGGTAAAGAAGCCGCCTGCCAATGCAGGGGACATCAGGGATGCGGGTTTGACCCCTGGGTCGGGAAGATCCCCTGGAGGTGGACATAGCAACCCACCCCAGTATTCATACTTGGAGAATCCCCATGGACAGAGGAGCCTGGCGGGCTACAGTCCATAGCGAAGCAGAGTCGGACATGCCTGAGCTACCCAGCACGCGCGCGCGCACTCCCTGAGGTGACCACATGTCTTATTCCCATGCACACTGCATCATATCCACTGAAAAGCTCAAAATTCCATTACTGATGCCACCAGCTGGGGCACGTGCCCTAACACAATCACAAATCAGTAGGCTAGTTTGCATTTTCAATATCCATTTGCAGACCCCAAATATGCCACTTTCCCCATGATTGCCTCCACTCACGGCCTTGTTTCTTCTCTGTGTTCTCCCAGCAACAGAAAGCACTGAAAGAGAAGCATGCAAAGCAATATTTCTAGTAAAGAATCTTGTTTTCCTATATGTTGTATCTTTCCCATCAGAGACACGCAGGGAGCAGGAGTGGGCTTAATATTTTTGTATTAACAAGACTCATAGTAGTAACATCCCTCTGCAGCCCCTGCCGTCACATCAAAATCAATCACCATCTTATCAACCCATCCAAACGCTCCAGGTCCCATCACCATGAACAAAACTCCTCATCTATTAATAGTTGCAGAAAAAGTTTCAGAACCAAAGGGAAGCCCTTAACTTTTCCCCCAGGTTCTGTGATGAGTGGACTGCCTTCTCTCTAATTCTTTCCTAAATGTTGGGACACAGATGAGTAAGTGGTCAAACTCTGGCAGTCAGACACTCTCTGCAGATACACTGATGATGGGGATGTCATTGGCTACAGCCATGTTAGAGATGGCTTAGTGACACAATGGCTTTGCATCGAGCACTAATTTACCACTGACTTTAGATCAGAATGCACACGTCAGATGCAATCTCACTGTAAGACAAGGGGTCATGAGAGCAACACCAGGGGTATGAGACAATGGGAGCGGAACCCGGAAGTGCCAGTCAGGAAACAGGTAGTCACGCAGTTTCGTGCAGGACCTATGTCAACTCACGCATTCAACAAAGCAGATGTATGCTGAATGCCTACCATATGCCAAGGTCTCTGCTAGGCTGCCTTTGCTGATGTCACGACCTCCTCGGTCTTCAGAGCAAGCCCATCTCCCAGCACGTGTTTCATTGCTAGAATGGCATAAACCAGGGGCGGGCAAACTATTGCCCCAGGGCCAACCAGCCTGCTGCCTGTGCTATAAGTAGTCTGCATTGGAATATAGCCTCATCCACTGCCCGCACATCATCTATGACTGTTCGCACACAACAGCAGAGCTGGGGAGCTGGGACAGAGGCTGCAGCCCACGCAACGGACTGAATTGTGCTCAAGTCCCAACCCATAATATAACTGCATTTGAAAACAGGGTCCTTAGGAGGTAATTAAGGTTAAATGACATCACAAAGGTGAGGCTCTGATCCAATAGGACTGTGGCCCTGTAAGAAGGAAACCCCCCAACCCCACATGAGAAGCACAGTTACCTTTGAGAACTCGGAATGTGGACACAGCCAATAAGCCCTCGTTCTGTCAGTAAGGAAAGGGGCATTTAGCATTCTCTGCCGCATCCCTTGGTTTACAAGTTCCACATCTGAAAATTTCTTACAGCACATGGAGACATGAATAGGAGAACATTCATCACAGCAGTATTAATACAGAAAAGAGAAAACTGGTAGCCACATAAATATATGTACCTGATGCTGGGTATCCACCCAGATCCCTTTAATGGGCTGGCATCCCCACACACAAAGGGCAGTAAGAGCTGGCCACTCATGGCTCAAATCTGAGTCTCCTCTGGAGGGGCTGCCTGGGTACCACTCCACTGATAAACCATCTAGCAAACGCCTAGCACAGGCACTGCTTCTGGGAAACCCGAGCTGAGACAACATACATCAACAGAAGAATGACCGTTCAGATTAAGACATAAGCATATAATAATGAGTGCCAGTTAGAATTAAGCAAAGCTATATACAATGATATCGACAAGATGTCTGAGATTTTTCAATGACTGCAACAAAAAGCAAGTTGCAGAACATTATGTGTAATCTGCTCTGATTTGTGTAAAATAAGAATATACCTCAATAGGCTTAAGTATTTTTAGAAATTTTCTAGAAGAATACAAAAGAAACTGTGTGTGTTTCCTCTAGTTGCCTTTTCTTCTTTAACTCTTCTATATTATTTACATTAAGAAAAATATTTTTTTCTTTTATGTCTTGAATTTTTTTCCTTAAAATATCTCCATTACCCAACAAGATCAGAGGTTGAGATTTTTGCTCAGCACAGTATCTACTACCAAATGATTTCAAACTTTAGAAGCATTAGATAGAAGGCTTAGGTTCTAGTCCAGCTCTGCTATTTACTAGTTAACTTAGGTAGGTCATTCCACCTCTTAGATGCTAACCTGTAAAATATGAGTTAAAGTAAATATATTAACCCCACAGTGCTATTTGAGGAACAGATGAAATAATGCATGCATAAGTATTCTGTGAACTATAAATCTTTACACAACAGTTATGTTGCTATCAGTAATGATAGCAACAGTACATCAAGACCTTAAATGTCCACAGATACAAATTAAATATTTTTATGTGGTATGCCCCAGCCATAGTTCTGTGATACAGATAAGAAAGACTGATTCTGGTTGATTTATATGGAGAAGGTTATTGGGAAGCTCACAGAAACATTCAGGAAGCCTAGATAAAAACAGTTGGAGAAACGGCAGTACAAAAGGTGGTTTTTCATTTGGAATTACAGAAAAAGCACATCATAGCTTTTGTTATTATCTGGTTAGGACGGGCTGTGGCCACATATGCTGGAGACAATAGCTTATTCTCCTATCCACACTGACCCTGCTGATTCTGAGCCCTGGAGAGAGGTCATTCCCATGAACTGCTCTCTGGCACTGCTGTACCAGAAATATGAATACAGACGCAGCATCGTTGGAAAAAAATCCCTCTGCCACGATGTCATCACCATCACTGGCTACCAAGGCAGAGTCCAGAAGGAGTTTTCCCACAGAGCAGTTCAGGACATCCTAGCTGCAAGAGAGTCTGGGAAAGTGACCATCTGGCATATTCAGTTTTGAATCAAAGAATCTGATGCTGAGACTTTCCTGGTGGTATAGCAGATGTAAATCCACTAGCCAATGCAGGGGACACAGGTTCGATCCCTGGTCTGGGAAGATCCCACACGCCGCAGAGCAACTAAGCCTGAGCACTACAGCTCTGAGTCCACGAGCTGCAACTACTGACGCCTGTGCACCTGGAGCCCTTCTCTCCCACTCTGCAGCAAGTGAAGCCACCACCGTGAGAAGCCCCCACTCGCCACAACTAGAGAAAGTCTGTGCACGGCAATGAAGGCCCAGTGCAACCAAAAAAAATAAATAAATAAATGAAAAATTTTTAAAGAATCTGATTCTAACCAAGATTTATATGGTAGAAAAATTTCTTCCAACATTAGAAGGGAATTCAGATACCAAGAACAAACACACAAACAAAAAGATAAATGTTACCTATATTGTATCAGCATAGAAGTCCTTGTGAGTAGCCAAAACCCATGCCATCTGTATCTATATATTTACAAATACATTCACATAAATTGAGTTCTCCAGGAAGCTGATTCTGCAATAGAGATTAGCTTGCAGGGATTTTATTAGGAAGTCTTCTTAGGATCAACATCCTTGAGGGAAGAAGAGAGCAGGGGGATTAGGCACAAGGAGAAATTGGGTTGCTGTGCAGTCTCAATGCAGGACTTGCAACTCTGTGGTAACAAAAGGGCTGCCACAATCCCAGCCATCACAACCACATGCAAAGAAAGGACATTGGAAATATAAAACGCGGAAAGGTCAGAAGTCTGCTCCTCAAATGGTTTTCTTTCCCAGATTCCAGTTTTGTTTTGTTTTTTTCCCCCATAAGTTCTAGAAGACTACATCTCACATTTCATTGGCCAGAACTAGATGATATGAGCATTGTTAGCTAAAAGAAAGGCTGGGAAGTGAGTTCCTGGCAAAGAAGAGTCAGCCATGTTTGGGTTAGATTCACAGGCAAATAACAAGACATATACAGTGCACACCTTCACGTTACTTACAACCTGGTGTCGCTCACGGAGCACTTGCTCAGAGCCAACATTTGAGCTCAGACTTTTTACATCAAGCATCTTGAGTCTCACCTTGGCCCTGTTCGGTGAGTTCTGTCATCATGCCTATATCACAGAAGAGGAAATTGAAGTTTGGAGCAGTTTTATGTCCAACGTCAACACAATTAGTAAGCAGCAGAGCTGCAACTTAAACCCGAGCCTGATGGACCCCAGAGTCCGTGTTCATTGCCGCTTCACAGCATACAACCACGGGTACAGTTACACCCGAAAAGTGGACCAGGGACAAAACCAAGGGACCTGAGAGATCAGGAAGGTGTGTGGGAGTCCAGGACCTAGGCTGGGCCACACGTGGCAAAGAGGAGCAGATAGAAAGCACCACTTCTTCTCTGAACCTGCTTATGGATGCAAAGGAGAAAATCAAGTTGGAATTAAAATGTTTGCACCAAACTATACTTGCTACTCAGTGTATGGCCCCCAAATGAGCAGCATAAGCATCTCTGGAGAGCTCGTGAGTCATGCAAAATCTCAGGTCCTTCCCAGACCGAGCCAGAATCTGCATTCAGGAAGGTCTCCGGGCTATCCACACGCACTTAAAAATTCGAGGACATTGTTCTAGAGGCTTCATTGAGAGCTCAGGCTGGGAAGTAAGCAGAACAAGCCCCGAAGGCTGGCTTTGAAACCAACGCTCTCTGTAAAATGGACTGAGTTTAATAGTAAGAAGCCAGTCGCCATGTTCATACAGACCATCTCATCTTGTCACCACAGGCCATCAACAAAGCTATGGGTTAAGTACTGTTATTACTGACAGAGGAGGAAACATTTAGTACCTCGAACTCATTTCACATAACCAATAACTTGGCAGAAACTAAGATGTGAAACCTCCACAGTTTGATTCTAGAAGTTTCCTCCTTCTGCAGCACACAACATCCCCTAATGGCAGATGGGCTGAGGAAAGAATGAAATCATTTGCGTAAAAGAGTTAATACGGTGCCTGGTACTTAACACACATGAATAATGAAGAGAAATAATCTGACTCCCTTTAATGAGATTTGAGCCATGAACTCTCAATCACCTAAAAGTAGCTATCTGTTGAAAACTTCTAATACCAGCTTCTACCAACACCCAGAACACGTTTCAACAAGTTTCCTTTCCCATCAGTTCATGTATTATCAAATGAAAATAAATTTCCCTACTAGCCTAAAGCAAAATGTAATTAGAAAGGTGAATCTGCAGCTCTGAGTCAAAAATGGACCTCCAAAGTCACACTTAAATGATTTTGGGTTTTCCACTGTTTCGAATTATCCATGCCACTGCTCCCCTTATTGGCACTGATAACAGAGTGTTAACTACATTACATGCAATTAAATTCAAAATATTTGTGCAGCAATTATATGGATTCATCAAACCTAATGGTGCAGTCACAGTTTTGTGTGTACTCATCAGTACTGCTCAGGAATTAAAAAAAAAAATTGGCATATAGAGATATATTCCCACAAGCTGATAATTATAAAACAAACATTGTGTCCGATGTTCTCATAGTAGCTGGCATCTATCAATAGTAAACAAATTAGAAGTTTCTCACAATGTTGACCTTACTGCTATCAGTATTTTTACACATCCTTCATTAGGGACCGGATATATCAAGACTCATTGGAAAAGACTCTGATGCTGGGAAAGACTGAAGGCAAAAGGAGAAGATGGTGGCAGAGGATAAGATAGTTAGATAGCATTACCGACTCAATGGACATGAATTTTAGCAAACTCCTGGAGATAGTGAAGGACGGGGAAGTCTGGCTTGCTGCAGTCCATGAGGCCACAAAGAGTCTGACATGACTTAGCGACTGAAAAACAACATCAAGAGGGTGTTTGCTCAGCAACCAACAAGTTACCCACACCTGTGTTTATTCTTTTGTTTACAAAGGTAAACTTCTTTGTTTGAAGTCTTCCCATCCTGTTGTGTTTGGTTAGCATATAAACTCACGGTTGATCCCTAACCCCTTACTCTTGGTGATGGGAGCCAAGATGGACATTCCCTGCACACAATGACAGTTCCTCCTTCAAGCATTCAAGACTCTTTCTCTCCCTGGGAGCTTTCTCTGGTACATGGAGAGCTTACTCAGCTGGGAGTTTAAGGGCCCTACTGGGAAAACCCTCAACCGAAGAAGAAAGGCAGTTGAAGGAATCACACTCTAGCTTTTCCACCACGTGGTGGGTCATTTCTGAAGCTGGCCCCACACAGCTCCTCGGAGTGTCCCCAGTGGGAATCCAGGTGCCCACGGTGGTAAGCCACTGGTTAGCACTTCTTTTATTGACTTTCCTCCCTTCTTTGTCTCATTTTCCCTACTCTTTCACTTGTGCTTCCTGAAATCACCTTCCAAATACACTCCCTGGACCCAAGCTCTTGGTAAAGTGTCTGCTCTGGGCTAGTCAACGCAACCCATTTTGTAGATACTTGATCTTACAAAACTCCCACAGCTGACGCTATAATCTCACTTTCCCAGACTCCTTGAGAATAAGGATACATAACATAGGCTCCAACAATCAAGTGAGCCTTGGAAGTTTGTGACACAAAGAAGCAGGGCCTGTGGACAGTCTACTCCAGCAAAGGGAGGAGCAGCAGTGACTGTCTTCCAGTGGCTGCATAACTGGTTTCCAGAAATTCCCATTTCTGGTGAGAAGGGACGCCCGGCCGAGGCAGCAGCATCGGGCCCAGAGTGTCTTCATGATACCAGTTCCCCCACCTGGGGTGATTCTGGCCCTTTTCCTGGCTTCTCTGGCCCTCTGCAGATCCTCTAATTAACTCCTTTTCTGTTTCAATAAGCCAGAGTTCATTTTCTGTGGCTTGAAACTGAAAAGACCAACTGATACGGTTATGTTCTCCTAATGTATAAAAAGAACAGGGATATTCATTATGACATCATCTATCAGAGGCAAATATTGGAGACAAGCTAAATATCCATCAGGAGGAAACTGATCAATTACGAAGGATCAAGTCAATGGCTAAAAAGTAGCAAGACAGCTCTGAATGTGTGTATGTGGAATTATCCCAAGATTAAGTTTAAAAATCAGAACCATGTATGTAGTTTGCTATCCTTCCTGTTTTTAATATGTATGCATATAAACAGATGTGTTTATGTATGTACAGTTCTTCATCCAGAAGATAGATAGAATGTCTGACATACATGCACAAGCACCCGCTGTCTCTAGAAGGAGATGGTTTATATCTCGGAGGAGAACAAGGATCCTGAAAAATCAGGCATGGACCAAGTCTTTGCCTATACATTCATCCTGCATGCGTGCTAAGTTGCTTCAGTCGTGTCTGACTCTTTGTGACCCCATAGACTGTAGCCTGCCAGGCTCCTCTGTCCATGGGGATTCTCCAGGCAAGAATACTGGAGTGGGTTGCCACGCCCTCCTCCAGGGGATCTTTCCGAGCCAGGGAGCGAACCCGCATCTCTTGAGCCTCCTGCATTGGCAGGTGGGTTCTTTACCATTAGTGCAACCTGGGAAGCCAAATCTTTACCTATATATCTTTTACATCTTTTGAGTTTATACTTAGGAAGATTTTTCATCTATGCAAAAATAAATAAAATTTAAATGAACTCAACAATCTGAAGAAGAAGCAAAAGGCAAACCTGACGCACTTAGTCTGAGGCAAGACCAAATATTCTGCATTTTTTGGCAAATAGTTCCAGCACCTCTGACTCCAGGTGCTTCCAAAACCCTGGTCTACATCATCAGGGATCGGGAGTGGTTTGCACTATTCCACACCATCCAGATCTCAGCACTAAGCCCAAATTAATATTGTATTTTTTAAGTCAATACTTGTTAAAAAGGGTTCATGCTGGGAAGACACGCATATACTGGCGTCCGAAGATTTCACCAGGTGTGTGAAGGGCACACCAATATACTGACAACCAGCAGGGTTTCCTAGACCCAGACCAACCACCCAAGAGCAAAAGTTCTGACCTTTACCTCCTTTTCCATCCTTCTTGAAATATTAAGTGGATATGATCCTATGGTCATAACGTGCTTTTATTAATATGTCTACATCATCGTACACACACTCACACACACCTGCACACTGTTGTCCACTCTCATAAACCTGAAAGTTCTTAGAGTGTTTTCCACCAGAATATATTTTGAGCCTGAGGACAAAGGTCACTCTTTAAAAGTTGAAAGGTCACTATTCTCATTGTGTATGAACATGGTTACTTTTCTCGGCTAAAAGGCTTCCTGCCTGATGCCAACTTTTGCCTGTTTCTTACTTTTTTTTGCTTTCTTTCTCTGGGCATCATGCCAAACATTTAAGGAGGTGACCCACTTGATCAATCTATTATAATCTTTTAAAGCCTCTGCCATTTCAAACTAATTTATTTTTACATGGCATCTTCCGTAAAAATTATCTCAAAATACTTTGAGAAGAAGTAAAATTACAATGAAAACAGTTTAAGCGTTTAAAAACTTTTGGTTTTGAGGATCAAGAGTTAAGCACATTTCGATAATTTCTTGCAAGTTCACAGCCCTTATTGTTTTAAGAGTTGTATCATTCTTAGCAATCCCCTTTTCAGACAACAGTGGCTGGCAAAAACTGAAACTTAGGTCTCGATTATTCAGAGCGTGAGAAACATACAAAAGCTGAACCGGGAAAACACAGTTGCACTCGATTCAGACCTGCGGCCATTCAGTTAGGCCAGCATCCCAGCCTGCTTCCCACTCTTCACCTCTGCCTCGGTTTTCCCCTCTGGTTCTCTCAGAGACATTTGACTCTAGTCCTTTTTTGCAACTCTTCCCTCCTCTGGCCTCTGTGACTCTTAACGCTACAAGTTCTCCTCCTAACATTCTGGCCGTTTCTTTTCCCTCATTTTTTCTGGAATTTCCCAGCTGTCCCCTGGTTTTCCCCCAAATCTGCTTTAAGGAATTGGTAGGAGATCTAAATTCATACCAAAGCTACTTCTGATCTCCGTTCTCTCCTTTTCTTGCTGCATCTTCAAGCAAGATGACAGTTTTATTACCAAGGGAGTCATCTGTCTCCCTGACAAATACATAATATTCTTCTCTAGTCCTGCTCAGAATCTACTCTTTCTTATGTTGATAATTACCCCCAAGATCTCCTTTGGGAAACAAGACCTCCGCCATCTGTGGTCCATGTGTTTTAACGGGGGTCTCCACCAGGCCTGGGTTAGAGGTGGGCATAAACCCTGGACAGACACAATCAGCGTTTTCCATCCCCCTGGTCATGATCAGTTCACGGATAAGTGTGTGGCAGTAGGTTTCTCTTTGTTTTTTTGAGTGTGACCCCAGGAAACACCAGTAGCAGAATGGGGGACACGCGACAGGAAAGGGGAGGCAGCCTAGACGGGGTCTGTTATCAAGGCAGCTACCATGCTGAGTTGTGTTGTTGTTTAGCCGCTAAGTCATGTCTGACTCTTTGTGACCACGTGGACTGTAGCCCACCAGGCTCCTCTGTCCATGGGATTCTCTAGGCAAGAACACTGCAGTGGGTTGCCACTTCCTTCTCCAACCATGGAGAAGGAGATAAATCTTTCTCAGCCATGATGGCATCCAGTGTAAACCAGTATCCAGAAGTGAGAGAAAGCCCTTGGGCCACGAAATGCGACCCTGGGTGTTGGAATTCAGGCCAGTGTCTAATGAAGTGGCGAGGGCATGGGGCTGGGACTCTCAAGAGCACCTGCTGGGGCTTATAAGGCCTCGTGGCCATTCGCCATGCTTCCTGTGTGTGCGTGTGCCAGATTGCTCAGTCGTGCCCGACTTTTGGCGACCCTATGGACTGTAGCCCACCAGGCTTCTCTGTCCATGAGATTCTCCAGGCAGTATTCTCAAAGAACACTGGAGTGGGTTGCCATGCCCTCCTCCAGGGGGTCTTCCCAACCCAGGGATTAAACCCAGGTCACCTGCATTGCAAGCAGATTCTTTACTGCTAAGCCAGCAGGGAAGCCTTTGCCATGCTTCCTAGCCTGTCCCAAATACAAAGCCTCTTTCATAGACTTGGGTGAATTCCTGCTAATGAGTCTTGATGAAAAATAGTGACTACCTACAACTATAGACTAAAATCTATTTATTCACATTCTTGCAGCTAGGATGCAGTCATATGACCTTCTCCAGCCAATCAAATGCACCCAAACCAGATGTAAATAGTCACCTTTTGGCACTCGGTACCAGGAACCTATTCTGGCAACATTATCTGGGTCATAGGCTGTGCTCAACAAAAGTTAGCTGCTATTAAGATTAAAAGGAATATTTCCAACTCAGTTCAGTTCAGTCGCTTAGTCGTGTCCGACTCTTTGTGACCCCATGAATCGCAGCACGCCAGGCCTCCCTGTCCATCACCATCTCCCGGAGTTCACTCAGACTCATGTCCATCGAGTCCGTGATGCCATCCAGCCATCTCATCCTTGGTCATCCCCTTCTCCTCCTGCCCCCAATCTCTCCCAGCATCAGAGTCTTTTCCAATGAGTCAGCTCTTCGCATGAGGTGGCCAAAGTACTGGAGCTTCAGCTTTAGCATCATTCCTTCCAAAGAAATCCCAAGGAATGCATGTACACCCGTGGTGGATTCATGTCAATGTATGGCAAAACCAATACAGAATTGTAAAGTAAAATAAAAAAGAAAGAAAGAAAGAAAAAAAAGAAAGAAAAGAAATCCCAGGGTTGATCTCTTTCAGAATGGACTGGTTGGATCTCCTTGCAGTCCAAGGGACCCTCAAGAGTCTTCTCCACCACCACAGTTCAAACGCATCAATTCTTCGGTGCTCAGCCTTCTTCACAGTCCAACTCTCACATCTATACATGACCACAGGAAAAACCAGAGCCTTGACTAGATGGACCTTAGTCGGCATAGTAATGTTTCTGCTTTTGAATATACTATCTAGGTTGCTCATAACTTTTCTTCCAAGGAATAAGTGTCTCTTAATTTCATGGCTGCAATCACCATCTGCAGTGATTTTGGAGCCCCAAAAAATAAAGTCTGACACTGTTTCCACTGTTTCCCCATCTATTTCCCATGAAGTGATGGGACCAGATGCCATGATCTTAATTTTCTGAATGTTGAGCTTTAAGCCAAATTTTTCACTCTCCACTTTCACTTTCATCAAGAGGCTCTTTAGCTCCTCTTCACTTTCTGCCATAAGGGTGGTGTCATCTGCATATTTGAGGTTATAACTATTTCTCCCAGCAATCTTGATTCCAGCTTGCGTTTCTTCCAGTCCAGCATTTCTCATGATGTACTCTGCACAGAAGTTAAATAAGCAGGATGACAATATACAGCCTTGACGTACTCCTTTTCCTATTTGGAACCAGTCTGTTGGTCCATGTCCAGTTCTAACTGTTGCTTCCTGACCTGCATACAGATTTCTCAAGAGGCAGGTCAGGTGGTCTGGTATTCCCATCTCTTTCAGAATTTTCCACAGTTTAGTGTGATCCACACAGTCAAAGGCTTTGGCATAGTCAATAAAGCAGAAATAGATGTTTTTCTAGAACTTTCTTGCTTTTTCCATGATCCAGCGGATGTTGGCAATTTGATCTCTGGTTCCTCTGCCTTTTCTAAAACCAGCTTGAACATCAGGGAGTTCATGGTTCACGTATTGCTGAAGCCTGGCTTGGAGAATTTTGAGTATTACTTTACTAGCATGTGTGATGAGTGCAACTGTGTGGTAGTTTGAGCATTATTCCTCGGCATTGCCTTTCTTTGGGATTGGAATGAAAACTGACCTTTTCCAGTCCTGTGGCCACTGCTGAGTTTTCCAAACTTGCTGGCATATTGAGTGCAGCACTTTCACAGCATCATCTTTCAGGATTTGAAATAGCATATTTCCAATTATTTTCTTATATTTAAAATATGGGATGCATCTCTTTAACAACAACAAAAAAAAACACCATATGCCCTTCAAAATGCTATTTGACATACAAACAAAATTAAATATTATTATGGACAAGAAACCAAAACAATGGAGTAAAACGCTACACTGTTAGAAAACCATGCCCGGCCTTATAATCTGGCAGTAGGTTGATACGCCCACCTCCAGACACTTTTCCCCAGTGAAAAAAATGGAAGGATTTGAAAGATAAATTATTATACTGACTAAACTGTCTAATTGAGCCTCACCATGTCCTAGACTCTGCAGATCTCAGGGATAATGAGATAAAAGACCAACCTCCACCCTTCCAAAGAGCACAGATTAGGTGGGGTGATGAACTGGTAGAACAGTAATTACCAACATGTTACCACCAAGATATTTCCAGAGGGCAAAGAGAATACCAAAGGGCAGCACCTTGTTGCTGGTTGCTTAAGCTGCATCTTGAACTTCAACTAGGATTTAGCCAGAAAGAGAGAGAGCAGAAACACAGTCCAAGAAGAGAAATCCATGAGCAGAAGAGACAGATGAAAGGGCGTGTGAGCACCTCGAGCTTGATTAGAGGAGGAATGAGCAAGGAAGGACGCAGGGACCTCTGGGAGCCCCAGGATCCACTCCATGGTGGACAAACCTGACCCTGGCTTCCTTCCTCTGGAAATTAAAGGGAGGAAGGAATTTCAGAGAAAAGATCAAGGCTGGTGCTTGCAGCTCTCCTTAGAATCAACATTACCCAATACAAGAACCACCCCTGGATCAACACGTGCAAGGACATTTCCGTGATTCACCACCTGAGCGAAAACACAACTGACTAGAAGATCACATACATCAAGAACCAAAGTTGCGAGTTTATCTGTGTGTGTATTTAAAGAAAGGTTCTGAGTCATCATTTATTTCTAAGGAAAACCAATGCAGAGGTAGATTTCAAAGTTATTCTTTGAATAAGTCACTGTAACTATTCTACAGTTTTCTCACAAACAGAAACACAAACTATTAGTTCAGATAGCTTCAGTTTTCTAAGAAATACCAAAACTCCACCTGGAATCACATTATATTCTAGTACATATTTAAGTATTTTCCATTATTAAGAAATTAGGTGACAGTTTCCATATCATAGATGTGTCTTCCTGGTATCATATTTGGAACATTTCTGGTCTCCCTTTAAAATACATATGCAATTGTCTTTTAAAGTTTGACCTTTATTCAGCTTCATCAGAAATTTCATTTTGGTCTTTGTGGTAGTCATCAATATAAGAAATGCCAACTATTCATTTCTCTTCTCAATTCAAATCGAATCAACAAGCCTTATTGAATACTGGTGACTAGTACAGCACTTAGTACAGAGAAACTAAATTTTCCTCCTGTCTTTTTGTATTTACAACCACTTTTTACCTATGAAATCCACTTGGGAATCAGAGAAGGGAATTCTATTCAATTTCTTATGATTTAAAGTAGGTAAATCATAAATGGATGCTTTAATTCTGAAAAGCCCAGTATTGTTCAGCCAACAGATCAAACATACAATTTCGTTATCAAATGCATTCTATTTGAAATCTAATTAGCGATCAAAATTTTAGATGGGGTAGTAGGTTTAAAATCAGATTTGTCCAAAATATTCAAGCCCAAAACATAAAAAAAAAAAAGATTGAATACCTACCTCCATAGTAGCCCTTGTTCTGCAAATAAATCTAACATCAGTCTTCTCCTTCCAGATTTGTGAGAAAATGTATCTGGATGAAAGACTAACTTAAACCTGGGTATAATTTTGGGTTTGTTTGCAAGTGGGAAACCCAGATGTTAAGGGACCAAGAGATTCCTTTGGGAGGTGTGAAGAGAATGATCCAGATGTGAGACACACAATCCATATTATTTCTACTCCAGGGGCACAATCAGAACCACCAGAAATGTGAGGTTATCTTCATTTATTATCATGGGAAGAGGTAGGATGATGAAATGTGAGGATTATTTAGTCTAGAAGCCCTGAGAAGTAACAAGTGACCTTAAGAAGAGGATCCTTTTGAATGGTCTCGTGTTGACTTTCATTTCCTAGACTGGTGACTAGTGTAATAGCACAGGGAAGCTAGAAGGCAGATTTACACTCCTCCCTAGATTTGAGTCATGCTTAGTTAGCCAAGTACAAGACGCAAACACAGTCGCGACAACTTGCACAAGAGCTGAGTTCTAGAGGCAGCACAGAAAGTGCAAATTACAAGTGGTTCCAATTATCCTTAAAAGAATGCCATGTCTACACCTACATACCATCTATACCTTACACCATATCCCAGCTAGCCCAGGGCAGACCCTTTTTCTAAAGAACTGAAACAGATGGTTGATTTTCTGGTCCATTCTAAAGCTCACTTACACGTAAAGGCCACATTATATGACCAGTATGCTTCTTTAAATGCTAGAACCATAGCAAACAGGGTGAGCTGCAGGAACTGGGATCAACCAAAGGAAAAGCAAATTCTCCTTTCCCATCTCACACTGTGTGGGACCTTAGGAGTGAGTGAGTGAAGTCACTCAGTCATATCCGACTCTTTGCGACCCCATGGACTGCAGCCTAACCAGGTTCCTCCATCCATGGGATTTTCCAGGCAAGAATACTGGAGTGGGTTGCCATTTCCTTCTCCAGATCTTCCTGACCCAGGGATTGAACCCAGGTCTCCCGCATTGTAGGCAGATGCTTTACTGTCTGAGCCACCAGGGAAGATGTATGGGACCTTAAGCATTAAGTAAACTGAGGAAATGTCAATAATCTCAGATATGCAGATGACACCACTCTTATGGCAGAAAGAGGAACTAAAGAACCTCTTGATGAAAATAAAAGAGGAGAGTGAAAAAGCTGGCTTAAAACTCAACATTCAAAAAACCAAGATCATGGCATCTGGTCCCATCACTTCATGGCAAATAGATGGGGAAACAGTGGAATCAGTGACAGACTTTATTTTCTTTGGCTTCAAAATCACTGCTGATGGTGACTGCAGCCATGAAATTAAAAGACGCTTGCTCCTTGGAAGAAAAGCTATGACAAACCTAGACAGCATATTAAAAAGTAGAGACATTACCTTGCCAACAAAGGTCCGTCTAGTCAAAACTATGGTTTTTCCATTGGTGATGTATGGATGTGAGACTTGGACCATAAAGAAATCTAAGTACCAAAGAATTGATGCTTTTGAACTATGGTGTTGGAGAAGACTCTTAAGAGTCCCTTGGACTGCAGGGAGAGCCAACCAGTCCAACCTAAAGGAAATCCGTACTAAATATTCTTTGAAAGGACTGATGCTGAAGCTGAATCTCAAATACTTTGGCCACCTCATGCGAAGAGTTGACTCATTGGAAAAGACCCTGAGGCTGGAAAGATTGAGGGCACGTGAAGGGGACAACAGAGGATGAGATGGCTGGATGGCATCACCGACTCGATGGACATGAGTTTAAGTAAACTCCAGGAGTTGGTGATGGACAGGGAAGCCTGGCGTGCTGCGATTCATGGGGTCGCAAAGAGTGGGACACGAATGAGTGACTGAACTGAGCTGAAACTGAAGAGTGTCTTTATTTAGATTGCTTTTCTCTTTTTCTCTTTTGCTTTGCCTAAATTTGACATACATTGAAAGCACATAGGACAGAGTCCACAAGCCCCTACCTAAGACAGCGGTGCGATTCAATGACATACAAAGTTACTAGCAGCACGGTGTGCTCCACATGTACACCCTGGCAAGGTGGTGCCAACTGTTCACTTCCAGCGCCTCTTCTGATTGACTGGGCTTCTCTTATATTGTTGGCTGGTGCCTACAATTCCGTAGTTTTAATGTCGCCACTGTGTACAACTTCCTAAATCCAAGAGCACAGAAACTTAGATCATTGACAGAATTTGCAAGAGAAGTCTAGATATGTTGCAGCCTAACCAGTACACAAACTACTGAAATCTAAGGAAGTCAGGATGTCTACAAAGAAAAGGAATTTTCTGCCCTGACTACCAAGGTCATGGTCAAGCGGGCTCTTTTTTTTTTTTTCCAGCTCTCCCCACCCCCAAACAAGGAGTCCTGCTGCTTGTCACGTGGGGCCCCAGCAGGCCCTGTGACACAGCGGATGAAGAGCCGTGTGGTGGGAGCCTCTGACGGTGGGAAGATGCTTGTCACATGCTTCTAACAGCCCCCCGTGTCAGGGAACTCACAGAGCGAGCGTCGGCACTGAAGGCAGCAGATAACCCTCTCTTCCCATCGGAAGCACGAGCCTCCTTTGTCAGCTGCACAAAGGCAGCTCGGGAGGAAGAAGCAAGATAGAAAGGAGCTCAAAAAGTGAAAGAAAAAGCCTGGAGTGAAATGAGAGGACAGAAGAAGGTAGAACGTAGGAAGAATTTGCCAGGTTCCCCCCAGCTGGTCACATCACATTTGGCAAGGAAACATCGGGGCTGTAATCTCCACGGCTGCAGCTGTGAGGAGCACCCCTCCCCACCCGCAGCCCATGTTCTGGAGGCAGACAGACCCCGCCCCTCGCCACGGCCACACAGTTTATGCAGTGTCCAGAAGGTCACCTACCTGGGCTGGGGCAGGAAGGCACCGGGTGTGGTCTCGGGCCTCACTCTGAGCAGGGAGGACAGACCTCAGTTATCATAGTCAATAGGTTTCCGGTGGAACCGCAGTTTTCCTCACTTGTTCTTGCTAATAAGAAATTATTAGCTAGCTTCCAGAGGAAGGGGCCCCACACACCTGACGCCTCAGCATCTGTCCTGCTCTCTGCATCCCAGGGCTTGTATTCACTTAGAAGTTAGGAATCAGCCCTGGAAGTAAAGAACACATTTAAACTCTAGCTTACTTTTCTCCCCAGTCACCAAAATCATACGGGCTTCCCCGGGGGCTCAAATGGTAAAGAATCGGCCTGCAATGAAGGAGACCTGGGTTCGATCCCTGAGTTGGGACGATCCCCTGAAGTAGCAAATGGCAACCCACTCCAGAATTCCATGGACAGAGGAGCCTGGCGGGCTACAGCCCATGGGGTCGTAACAGTTGGACGCGACTGAGCACGCCCACGCGCACAAAGTCATCCCGGATGCTCCATGCTACCAGGACGGGCAGTGGGCAGCCTGCAGCCGGGACTTCCTGGCCCTCTGCCTCCCGGGTCTTGGTCCTACGAGGCCATCCTGGGTGTTCATGGATGTACCATTCCAAGGAGCCACATCCTGCAAGCATTCCGCTCCTGCCAAATCCACAGTATGCGCTGGGCCGAGAGAGACAGAAGCAGAGAAGAAGAAAGCTTCACACGCAGGTGAGTTTCCTCTGCGAGCCTGGGCCCAGAACAGGTGTGAGAACGAGGTGTGAATCTGAGCTTCCCCGTGCTGCTCACCACCACACCCCTCCCACAGGCGAGGATCTCGCCTTGCTGAGTGAGGATTTTGTGTCTGTAAATGCAAGCCAGCTCTTTCATCTGGAGTTCCACCAGAGAAGCTGCGACCTGTACTAACCCTGAAGGAAAACCGGGCTGGCTTGGACCTGTTCTGAAAGATGCTGCATTTTTATGGAATTGTTGCTGTTTCTCTTCGGTTGCTAAGTCATGTCCGACTCTTGCCACCCGGTGGACTGTGTTATATGTAGCCTGCCAGGCTCCTCTGTCCACGGCATTTCCCCAGACAGAGTGGGTTACTATTTTCTTCTCCAGGGATCTTCCCGACCCAGGGATCAAAGCCACGGCTCCTGCGTTGGCAGGAGGATTCTTTACCATTGGGTCGCCTGGGAAGCCCCTTTAGGGTAAATCATTTGGGGATTTTCAGGGGTAGTTTTGACTCTACGAGAATTTTCCTGAGGATGACGTGAGACCCAAACTTGTTCGGGGAGTGAGTCTTCCTAGTGGTTGATGAGAATTTGAACTTTTGAAGTGTGACCCAAGGTGACCTCCATGGGTAACGCTTCTGAAGTTGGGACCCAGGACCCATCCTGTGCTGTCCTTGATCTATGTCACAGTTAAAGGAACATGCTGCATCCAAGCCAAACTGACTTCAGTATTATGCCAGACCTTTATGTTTGACTGCAAGAAATAACCCTGTAAATATTCTATCTCCCCACCGCCTCACACAGCCCCGATTCTCGCCTCAAACCACTCTGAAACTATCGTCTTGCTCAGTTCAACAAACACCTATTTCTATCTTGCTCCTTTTTTTCCTTTTCATTCTCCTCCGCAAAGACCCAAGTGACATGACTCTCTTTGAAGGGCAGAAAAGGGGAAGAGAGAGAATCTAAGGAAGCCAGAGTCTTCTTTACCAGGCAAAGAATGTGGAAAGGATGGGGAATGTTTTAGAATCAGTATCATTCTTAGGCTGTCACACATTTGCAGGCTCTTGAAAATAAATCATTTTAAGCTCTGAGAACTGAAGCTAAGATGAGGGGATGCCAGGCACCTACCCGCTGCCTCTTCAATCTATTAATACACAAAGAGAAGCTGCTGAATATTCCATATCATTCAGTAGGGTCAGCTTGTCAAGTCCCAGTTCTTTAGCTTGCCATTTGAGATGAAATTGATTTGCCAATCATACCATCTGGACCAATGGGGACTCCAGTTCCAATATCATATAATCCTATAGAGTGGATTTGTTGCAAAGACCTCTCTTCATCTCCTTCTTAATCCCTGGGAGATTCTTAGAATAAACCTAAAATCCAAATGGACCATGCAAAAAGCCACACCAGGCAGGACCAAAGACTCCGCTGGAGTCTGCTGCCCCACCCTCCGGAGCAGCGGCATGCTGCCGTGGCCAGCTGAAATGTGGCCCAGACTCTCTGGTCCCGGTCAGTGAAAACTTCCTCAAACTCACTTTTTGCTTTACATTAAGGAAATCTTGCAAAAATTACAACCTGTCACATTACATTGCATCAAAGCATGACGTAACATCATAATTTTTTAAAAAGCATTCCTTTTAATTTATAGTGTTGCATTATACCACAGAAAGCTTGATTTCCCCCTTGAGCACCAATAAATTTTTACAGTGATGGTTTATCCCAAAACTTTGGCAGACAATAACACAATGAAGGTTGGCCAAAATCAAGTATTTAACTGCCACTGGAGAACTGCTTCTGAGTCACCAGGCACAACTCTGTCTCCTGTCCGGACTCAAACTCTATCGTCCTATGCTGTTCACTAGAGTAGCCACTAACCAACATGGCGAGCAAAGACCTTACACGTGACTTACCCAAACTGAGAGTGAAAGTGAAAGTTGCTCAGTCGTGTCCGACTCTTTGCGACCCCATGGACTATACTATAGTCCATGGAATTCTCCAGGCCAGAATACTGGAGTGGGTAGCCTTCCCCTTTTCCAGGGGATCTTCCCAACACAGGGATCAAACCCAGGGATCAAACCCAGGTCTCCCGCATTGCAGGCAGATTCTTTACCAGCCGAGCCACAAGGAAAGCCCAATACCACAAGTGTAGAATACACATTGGATTTTGAAGGCTTAGTACCAAAAAAATTGTGGAATATTTTGGAACCCAGTAGCAACTTTTTTATATTGATGTGTTATTGTTCAGTCACTCGGTCATGTTCAGCTCTCTGCAACCCCATGGACGGCAGCACGCCAGGCTTCCCTGTCCATCACCACCTCCTGGAGTTTACTCAAACTCACGTCCATTGAGTTGGTGATGCCATCCAACCATCTCATCCTGTCGTCACCTTCTCCTCCTGCCTTCAATCTTTCCCAGCATCAGGGTCTTTTCAAATGAGTCTGCTCGTCAAGTCAGATGGCCAAACTACTGGAGCTTCAGCTTCAGCATCAGTCCTTCCAATGAGTATTCAGGGTTGATTTCCTTTAGGACTGGTTTGATCTCCTTGATGTCCAAGGGACTCTCAAGAGTCTTCTCCAGCACCACAGCTCAAAGTCATCAATTCTTTCATATGGATTACATGTTAATATAATATTTTGGATATATTGGACAAATAAAATATATTATTAAAATTAATTTCACCTTTTCGTTTTTACCCTTTTAATATGATTGCTAGGAAATTTTTAATTACATTTGTGACTTACATTATATTTTGTACTATTAGTGTTACATTTTCTGTAACATACATTTTCACTGTCTCCATACATGTAATTTCATTCCATAGAGTTTCACTGTCTCCATGGGCAGGAAGACCAAACATCCGAAAATTATAAGTCAAAGAGACCTTACGTCTCCTTCACGGGTTCAGACAAGAGATAGCAACCTGATCCCAAAGGGCCAAACTATATTTATGCATTCAAAAAGCATTTATTGAACACCTACTATATACCAGGCATTTTTCTAAGCAAGAAAGGCAAAAGTGGGGGGAAAAAAAGCTAAGTCCCTTCCCTCATGGAAATCTCAGCCTAGGAGAGAGAGAGACAATACACACAATAAGAAAGAATAATGAAGCACAGGGAGGGAATGGTGCACAGCAGGACAGAGGGTCTTGTTTTCAGAAAGGCAGGGAAGCTCTTCCCCGCCGCCCGCACCCCCATCCCGCCTCGAGTCTTATTCTCCCCATCTCTCTCCTGACCAGTCAACATCTCCACTCATTCCTGGATTTCTGTCAAGACCTGTCACCTTCCAGTTCTTGCAAAGACTGGCCCTGTACATGGGTCTTCAGAAAATTGAGTTTCCAAAATGACATCCCAAAATGACAGGTCCCCAACCTGCTTTCTCTAAATGCCCACTTCTCTGCACTGACTTGTCCCTTAAAAGCCTGGCAGTACATGGCTCAATCTTAAAATACAGTGCCTGCAATTCCCACTCTTTGCCCCTATAGGCAAATCATCTGTGGAATGTCTGAGGACAGGAAATTTTCATCAACAGTGAGACTTTTGATTCTGGAGCAGGAAGGAAAGGAAAATGTATTATGGAATTTCCCTGGTGGTACAGTGGATAAGAATCCGCCCGCCAGTGCAGAGGACAAGGATTCGATCTCTGGTCCGGAAAGACCCTACGCACTTCAGAGCAGCTAAGCCTGTGCATCACAGTACAGAGCCCTTCAAGGCCCGCGAGCCGGAAATCCTGAGCCCGCGTGCTGCAACTGCTGAAGGCCTCGCACCTGAACGAGAAGGCACCGCAGGGAGCAGCCCGCGCAGCACAGCCAAGAGCAGCCCCCGCTCGCCGCAGCTAGAGAAAGCCCACTCGCAGCAGCAAAGACCCAGCCCCGCCAAAAATAAACAGTGATGTTTGAAAAAGTGAATGTATTATGATGTATTATGCAAAGCCAGAAACCCTAGAACAAGCGTTCTCCTCCTCGGCTCTACTGAGGCTTGGGGCCTGAGAATTCTGCACTGGAGAAGGGAAGGTTTTGCCCTGTGCTCGCGGGGTCCCAGCAGCACCCCAGCCTCTGCCTGTTAATAGCAGCAGCTCCCCTGTTGTGACAACCGAAACACGTCTCCAGATGTTGTCAAGTGTTTCCCTGGGGAACAAAGCCACCTTTGCTTGAGAGCTGCAGCCATAAAGATACCCAAAAAAGCCTGCCATTTGCAATTTATGCCATTTTGAGAACCTTCCCAAGAAGATGTTTCTGCTCTGACACATCAGCACTTCTCTGCTGAACCTACGGTTTAAAAAAAAAAATTAGCGTCTGGAGGGCTTGCATCTAGAGAACTGCAGCAAAGACCAGCCACCAGTTCACAGCAGCGCACACAGTGGCGCTCAGTCAATCCACCTAAATGTCTCCTCTTGCCCAGTGGGCTCAAATTTGCTGGGGTCTCAGAACTTCACGCTTTTCCTAGGAAGCACAAGAAAAACAATTTTGGATGTCACAGACTTCCTGGCTTTTTATCTTCAGAGTCTAACACAGTGAAAATAAAAACTAGATCTTCTTTAGCACCCTTTAATCTGTTTTCACAATCCCTTCCTGGCTACTCATTTGTTTTTATCAGGGTTTCCCAACCTCTGTGCTATTGACATTGTTGTTCAGTGGCTCAGTCGTGTCTGACTCTTTGTGACCCCATGGACTGCAGCATGCCAGGCTTCCCTATCCTTCACTGTCTCCCAGAGTTAGCTCAAACTCATGTCCATTGAGTCGATGAAGCCATCCAACCATCTCATCCTCTGTTGCCCCCTTCAGCCAAGTAATTTTTTGTGATGGGGGCCGTCCTGTGCATGGTGGGGTCTTTAGCTGCATCACTAGATACCAGAATCACCCACCCCCAGATGTGACCATCAAAACTGTCTCTAAGGGACTTCCCTGGTGGTCCAGTGATTAAGAATCCACCTTGCAATGCAGGAGGTGTGGGTTCGACACCTGGTGGAGGAACTACAATCCCATCTGCCGAGAAGCAACTAAGCCCGGGCGCTGCAACTATTGACCTCGAGCACCACAAGCAGACAGTCCTTGCATTTCAAGGAAAGATCTCAAGTGCCGCAATTAAGACCCAATGCAACCAAGTAAATAATCTTTTTAAGATGTCTCTAAATGTACCCTAGAAACAAAAGTGCCCTCTGGTTGAGGACCACTGGGTTATTTCAATTTCTCTTTCCTAGCTATTCTGTCTAGATTAGTCATTCCTGTTTTACCCAGCCATCAAGCCACAATCCCAGGAGGCATTTAATTTTCAAATCTTTTGTCAACCATTCACATATATATACACATATATATATAGTATTGGGGCTTCCCTGGTAGCTCAGCTGGTAAAGAACCCACCTGCAATGCAGGAGACCACAGTTTGATTACTGGGAGGTGAAGAGCCCCTGGAGAAGGGGTAGGCTACCCACTCCAGTATTCTTGGGCTTCCCTGGTGGCTCAGACGGTAAACAATCCGCCTGTAATGCAGGAGACCAGGGTTTGATCCCTGGGTCGGGAAGATCCCCTGGAGCAGGGCATGGCAAACCACGTAGTATTCTTGTCTGGAGAATCCCATGGACAGAGGAGCCTGGCCGGCTGCAATCCATGGAGTCACAAAGAGTCTGCCATGACTGAGCAACTCGGGCAGCGCAGTATGTTATATTGATGGTTACACTCTATTAATAAACCCAGATTTTCTTTTTGAAAAGGGGGAAATCATCACAAAACCCCATCTTGGAGGACATAAGAGGCAGCGGCAGCGGCTCCTTCCTGGAGCGTTCGGCAGCTCGCTCCAGCCTCGGAGCATGTGCTGAGTTCCCTGACCGTGGCAGCTGCAGCGTGAGGATCCGTCATTTCAGAAAAATAGGGAAAGAGCCTCGAATGCTTACTGCCCTCTAGAGAAATTCCAGCAGAAGAGCTCAATCTGTCACAGTCAGCAGAAAAACAACGCTGCCCGTCGCAACTGCTCCTGAAGTTGTAAAGCACACAATTTATTTGCTGAAATCTTGGAAGGACGAGTCTACCAGACCCTTTCCTTTACAATCTCACACCTGAACCGCGAGCTGATGCTGGCTCCTACGTTGACGCAATCATAATTTTCCCAATTCCAGGTCCACCCTCCAACACAAAGATTTTATGTCCACAGATGAATCAAATTCTGATCGTCAACAGAGTCACAGCCGACCATATTTTAAATGCAAATACTCAGACTTGTACAAGTGAGTCCTCTGGCCTGTTTACTTGTCTACCAATGCTCAGATGTGTGGTTTGCTTTTTTATGCATTTCAGAAAAACCAGGACTGAAAAAGTTATTCACTAATTTCTTATACTTGCATTAGATCTTGGTGGATGAGAATTTTCTAGTACATTGTAGAGCTAATCATAGCTTGTTTTTTTTCCTTTTTTAAGAAAATGTTTAACTTTGGGTACTGTTTTGATAAAAACCTGAAATTTACTGACCATCTGTATTCCAATGAGAGCTGTGACACTGAGATTACAGGGAGCTTTTCTATTAAATACCAAAGTCCTAAAGTAGCTGTCCAGGTCTAACTCTCGTTTGTTTAGAACCCTTGGAAATTAAAAAAATAATAATAACTTTGAAAAGCATATGCTTGAAGACATACTAGACAGGAAATCTTGCAGGTTTAATCAGAACTTTCAAGTCATTGTTTCCATTATGACAGGCAACAGCAAAAAATGCTGATTGTTTATGCCTAATGGGTTTGCCCTTTGCCAGACAAATCCTTTTAGCCACAGCAGAGAAATGTGTAAATTTTTATGGGCTCTTGAAGAGAGTGCACACTGCCCTCTGATGGTAACATAAGCTCATAATTTTATGGGGTCCCTTGATCAGGTTCCAGAAGACTGAAGGATGTTACTACCAAAGACAGATCAATAATCCCATAGATTAACGGACACCCATGGTTATCTTTACTTCTCCAATTTTTTCCACCCTCTTGACAAGGAAGGAAGATTATTGGATCTGTTGCTTTTTTATCAATAGCTATGAGAACTATTTCGCCAAGAAGGAAACATGTCAAAAAATAATACCTAAAACATTTAAATGCCATCAGACGAAAAGTAATATGCACATACACAGCACACCACAGACATAAAGCCTCGGTAAAACAATGTTTCACTGATGAATAAAAAAAGTTTCCCTCTGAATTCAAACTATCAATAAGTAAGCCATCTACAGTATCAGAAACTCAGATTTAAAATTAGAGCCCACTCCACTCCTCCCCCCCCCAAAAAAAAAAAAACATGGAAAAGCTTTTGTGGAGGTTTTATCTAGAGTCTATAAAGGTATTTTCAAACGAATGAGACAGAAACTACAGTGTCAGACAAATTTTCCCCAAAGCGCTTTTGAAAGGCAGGATACTACACTGTGACCTCTTTAAAAATTTACAGATTTGCCATATTGGACTATTTTTATCTACCAAATTACAGATGTCTCCTAATTTCACTAACTCCCAACAGCTAAGAAAGAGGAACAGGGAAAAATAAAAGCCAGCATATTCCCTGTCACAGTGAAGCTCTTGGAATTGTATCCAAACAGGGCTGTTGATCTGTGGAAATGTAAATGTCACTTCTAAATATAGCATCAGGGAGCCAAAGAATCAGCATTTCTGTTGATGAAACACCTTTTCGGGAAGTAGCGTGTGTGCAAGGCGACGCTTCTCTCCAACACATGGGAGAGTCACGAATCTTCCGCCCAGCACTGCCTCCCAGAGGGAGGCTCTGAAAGCCGGTTTGTGCTCACAACCCAGAGCGATCTCACCGATTTCCTTAACCTGCTACCGCACCAGATTGTGAATCAAAGCAAATAATTTCCTGTGCCTCTCTCTCTCTCTCTCTCTCCTGTCTTAAAAGTAAAAAGTATAATTTCATCCTGCCTGATCCGGCTTCCTGACTAGTTAGGGATGCTCACGGGCTCACAGATGAAACCAAAAGGTGGGGCGGTGGGCTGAACTGTGCCAGCGAGCTTAGGGGTGGGCTGCACAGCAACCCGCTGCCAGGGAACAACCACGCCTGGCTCTTCCACCTTGACCCCTGCCCTTCTTCCCTCCCTGGACCACTCTGGAACATTTCCAGGTTCTGGAATATTCCATCTTTCCCATCTCAGGGGGCCTTTGTGTAGGCTGTTCCCTTTGCCCCAAACCTCCTTTCCTGCGTGTTTTGCGTATGTAGCTCTTTCTCCTCTTTTCCACCTCAGATGGTCACTTTCCAGTAGGAGCATTTGTGGCCACCTTAGCCCCACTTCCTTGGTTTGACTATATTGCAGCCCTGCTGGGTGAACAGCTTCTGCTCAGAGGCCCGGTATTTGGTTTCAAGCTCTGCTATAGCTGTTTGACATTCTTAATGTTTTTCACAAGAGGCCCTGCATTTTCACTTTTCACTGGGCCCCACAAATCATATAACCAGTCCTGCTCACAGCTCTTGGTTTCCTTCATAAAACAGAATTTGTGGTTGTTGATTTGTCAGTTTACTAGGGCAAGGGAGACTGATCTGTTTTCTCCATTAGGGCAGAAATTGTATCTGTTTTGTTTATTGTCTAGTCCAGCATTGTCCAGTAGAATTTTCTGCAGTGATGAAAATGTTCTAGACCTTTGCAGTCCAGTATGTTATCTACTAAGTCACACATAGCTATTGAACACTTGGTGGCTAATGCAGTTGAAGAACTAAATTTTTATTTTATTTCATTCTAATTAATGTAAATTAAAACTGAAATAACCTCATGTGGCTAGTGGATACCACGCTGGGTAGGTCTAACCCCTAAGGCCGGGCACAGCAGCTGGTAAATGCATCTAGGATGTGATGAAGACTTTTTAAAAGAAGCTCCTTGGCAGAAGAACAGCACTTCGGTATAATGCATCAGAATTCCCTGAGGAGCTTATTAAAAATACAGGTGTCTCTGCCCCACCTTCCAAGACTGATTCAGCAAGTTGACAAAAGGTCTAAGCACCTGGTACCCCAAAATTTGAGAAGCACTATGTAAAGTTTAATGGAAGAGGCTTGTCTTTACAACAATTATTTGCATCTTAACTCTTCCTGGTCAAACAATGTTAACACAAATACCATTTCTAGAATTTTATTACTCAAAAAATGTCCCAGCTACAACCAATGGCTGCTTCAAGTGATATCAACCCAGTAAAATTTCAGTGGAGAAAATACATTTTGACATTTTGTTTTGTAGTAATGAACTTTGATCTATGACCTTGACTTTCAGTGCCAAGAGTGATAACGAGCTCTTTTTTCAAGACTCGAAAATTATGAGTTTTAAGTGTGTGTGTTTCACCCAGCATTAGGTAAATAGCAGAACTTTATTCAGGAGATACATAGATCTCAACGAGGAATTGTTTGGGGGGAGGGACAGGGATGTCTTTATTCATAAACGTGGAGTGCTTCTATTTTAATGACTTGATGTAATCTTATTCTTCCTTTTCACGTACAGACATACAAAAATGCAAAAGGCTGTTAATGTCCAACCCTCTCTTTAGGTACCTTTGTCTTTAACCATTATTGTAATTCAGGCCTCTAACATGAGCGCTTTTTCCTCCACTGAGCTATCAAAGACACCTTCCTAATCAACATTACACACAGTAGCATAATAGATGGCACCACGGTGAATACAAGGATAAGCTGTAATTCACTCTGGGGCTCTGCTGATGTCATAAACCGCACGACCAGCTTTATGGAGACTGGCTGAGCCCAGAAAGTGAATTCCGATCTCGGCTCACTGTGGGAGCCATCTGTTAAGGAAACAGATTTAAATGCCGACCTTTTCATCTCTGTCGTTTACAAAGAATTCAAACTTTTGCTGTAAAATTTAAAGTTTTCAGCCATGAACAGATTAAAATTCCTTTCTAGAGGCACATTTGGTTGTGTATTCCCGCCTTGCACTGACAAATAGATTAGTGGTCTCAGCGCTACAAAATATTTTAAAGGGGTGAGATGCACCGGATACAGGGAACACTGTGGCTCTGCGTGCCTGTTCCCAATGGCCTGACCCACCTCCCACCCGAGACTGAAAAAAAAAACCCAATGAATCACCTTCCCAGCCTCCTTTGCGGCAAGTGCTGGTCATGTGACCAATCCTGACCAATCCTGACCAATGAGACACACAGAGGTGCCTTCTGGGAAACAAGAGGAGCGTGTAAGGAAAGAGCCCTTCACCTGCTGCTCGTCCGCTCCCACCCCCACCCCAGCACTTCGGCTTTAGATCCTCAGGTGCAAGCACACTCTCTGAAGCGGCAGTGGCCATCTTGTCTCCCTGACGGAACACGCCGGAAGGTAGAGAGGCACTGCTGCAGAGGAGGGAAGAGAAGGGTGGAACAGTCTGGCTGTTGACGACCTTGCCAAGGGAGCCAGCCCCAGCACTGTCCACCTCTGGGCTCTTAGTTAAAAATAGTTTTACGTCAGGTTCCTCCAGGAGCAGAGGCTGAGATCAGCATGTGGGTGCAAACCATTTACACGGAGCGGACTTCCCAGGTGGCTCCGTGGGAAAGAATGCACCTGCCAAGGCAGGAGATGCGGGTTTGATTCCTAGGTTGCGAGGATCCCCTGGAGAAGGAAATGGTAACCCACTCGTCTTCTTGCCTAGGAAATCCCATGGACACAGGAGCCTGGTGGGCCACAGTCCGTGGGCTCACAAAGAGTCAGACGTGACTTAGTGACTAAATAACAGCAATTTACATGGAATGTGATCCCAGGAAGTACCAGTAGGAGAAGGCAGGTGAAACAGGGAAGGGAAGGAAGCCAATTCAGAGTGTTAATGAGTGGATAACCCCTCTGGCCATCGAGGGCCCCTGTCCAGAGACAGCCCCGAGGCAGACTCCTGCTTTGAGTGATAAGCCAGTGACCTACATGAGAACACAGTGTGTGTGTTGAGGTGCGGGGTGATGGTGGGGAAGTACATCATCTTCTACAGTAAACTGAAAAGGTCTCGGGTTTTGAGTCACTCTTTGTCAGTAGTCTGTTATGAGTAACAGGTTGTACCTAATTGACATCACAGCAGAACTCTTCCTCTAAATCTTTTGTACCCTACAAACTTCTCTAGAATTCCATGCCAGTGAAAAGACACAAATGCTAATTCGTCTGCCTGTATCCGGCAATAAGAGTTCGATGGTGAACCGTGGAGACGTGGTCACTGCCCATATGGGGCTTCCTCTCTAATGGGGGAGCTTACAGGGAACAAACCATCCCTCGTGCATTTCCCACTGGAACATGACAAGCCGTGCTAAGCGCTCTTAAGGAATAGTGAAAGGATAATAAGAGCGTGCCACAAAATTAGAGTGTGGAGTCAGGGAGGAGTTCATGAATCAGAGACTGAAATGAGTGGGAGGCAGCCACAAAGAGAGAGAAATATTATCCCTAATCCCAGCACAAATGGAGAAGTGCTACTAGATAGAACATCATAAAAGCTCCAGTAAGAAGGTCATTCAAATAATATCTTTCACAGGAAAAGAAAACAAGAGTTTGACCCTCACCCAAAAACTTATACAAGTTGGTTTGACTAAAAAGCAAACTAAATCATTACAAGAGCCATCAATTTCTCTTGAAACCAACCGGAAGTCATGCCCAGACTATATAAATTCTGATCTTCCTACTTCTTGAGACTAGACGACAACTCCTTTGAGACTTTGCCTTACAGAAATTATAAAAAGTCATTCACACAAATGCAGTTTTCCTATGAAAAAAAAGTTAACCACTTGTTTGCCACCACATTC
This sequence comes from Oryx dammah, assembly GCF_014754425.2. NCBI lineage: Eukaryota > Metazoa > Chordata > Mammalia > Artiodactyla > Bovidae > Oryx > Oryx dammah. The sequence continues at coordinate 3,464,564 of NW_024070194.1, forward strand.
AGGCATTTATATGCACACACAGGGAAAGAAGAGTGGATTGCACGGCTCTCAAATGTCACGTTCATGATCATGCCCATCGCCCTGGGCTCAGGCCTCCCCTTCCTGGGCTCATCATTTCATCACCTCCACAGACTCTTACACGATTCCATTAAACACCAGGGGACTCAGAGCACCATTTGAAAAACACTGATAAATGGTTTCTTTTTTCTTTTTCCCAAATAGTAAGTCAAGACATAGATAAAGATGTCGCTGATCATCTAAGTCAGAGGTCTGCAAACTACACCCTTTGGCCAAACCTGCTTCTAAATAAAGTTTTAATGGAACACAGCCACACCCACTCGTTTACATACAACCCAGGGCTCTGCTAGGATGTGTGGAAGAGACAGGAATAGGCTGCAAAGCTTAAAATATTTACTCTCTGGCTTTTTACAGAAAAAAAAAAAATCAACCAACCCTTAATCTAAGTCATTGTATGCAAGAAATAAGCCTGATATTAATTCAAACACTAGTCCTGGCCTGTACCCTAACAATGGGATTGCTGTGAAAGCAGGAAGGACTGGAAGAGTCAAGGGAAACCACAGTGGGAGGTGAGACACTGAGAATGCCCGGAGCCCAGCCCACCTCTTTCCGTCTGAGAGCGGACAGGAGACCTGGCCTGGTCCTCAGGGGCATCCCGCCAGCGCTGGGCTCTCCGACAAAGCCAGAAATCCTGAGACTCTCTCCTCTGGGGCTGGCAAATGCTGCTGCTTCAACCGAGGGCATACTTCCCTCCCTTCACCTGCCAAATCTGCATCCATCTTGTGGCATCTTTGACAGCACACCCCTTGAGTCTTCTCTGAGCTCCCCAACCTGGAGAGGTGGCCTGGTCTCTGCTCCCACATTGTCTCTTCTCCTGCACCTCCACCTGTCACTCTGTTATAACTGATGGATCACTCCTCTGATGACTCTGCTGAATAGAAGCTTCATGAGGTCAGATCTGCACCTGTCTCCTGCAGGAAGGGACAGTCAAGGAGTTTGGGATGGACATGTACACACTGCTATATTTAAAATGAATAACCAACAAGGACCTACTGTTCAGCACAGAGAACTCTGCTCAGTGTTATGTGGCAGCCTGGCTGGGAGGGGAGTTTGGGTGAGAATGGATACACGTATTATGTATGCCTGAGTCGCTTTGCTATCCACCTGAAACGATCACAACATTGTTAACTGGCTATACTCCAATATAAAGTTAAAAGTTTTTTTAAGAAAGAATAGACACATGTATATGCATAACTGAATCACTTTGCTGTTCACCTGAAACTAACACAACATTGCTAATTAACTATACTCCAATATAAAATACAAATTTTCTTTAAATTAAAAAAAAAAGAACTGCACCTGTCTCATTTACTGAGGTCTTATTCTCAGACTCTAAAATAGTCCCTGGCACATGGTAACACATAAATGTTTGGTGAGTGAATTACTTTGTGTAACGATTTGCAGATGAAATCTGTAGAGAGGGTGTGTGTGTGTGTGGGCATGCTCGGTTGTGTTCAACTCTTGGAACCTATGGACTGTGGCCAGCCAGGCTCCTTTGTTCATGGGATTTTTCAGGAAAGAATACTGGAGTGGGGTGCCATGCCCTTCTCCAGGGAATCTTCTCAACCCAGGGATCGAACCTGAGTCCCTTGCATCTTCTGCACTGGCAGAGGGATTCTTTACCACTGAGTCACTTTGTGATGCTTATAGAATAGGAAGAATTACACTAGTCTGTTTTAGGAAATAATCTCAGGACAGCATGTGCAAAGGCCCGGAGGCAGGAACAAGCATGGGGCACTGGAGGCATGGAAACCAGACCAGCATAGCCAGAGCACAGAAAGCCAGATCACACAAGACCTATACATCATGTTTAGGCATTTTTTTCTTTTATCTTCAGAGCAATGGAAGAACCACAGAAGGTTCTGCATAAGGCAGCAGATGACTTGATTTGTACTACCAGCAATAGAATTTGTTAATTCACAGGTAGTAAACAACATCCTTAACTGAGTACCTTTCATTGTGCTAGATATTAAGAATAAGATGCTTAAGGAATCATTGTCTCTGAACTTCATATATTTTATATAAGGAAAACATAATTACAGTTTGACATGAGCTTCAACAGAGTTAAGCTTAGAGGACCATGGAGAAAGCACCTAAAAGACCTCCACATTTTATTCAGCTGCATGAAAAGAGTGTATTCGTATAGGAAACCTTTAGTATTGCTCTTTACCTGGGGGTATATGAGTAAAGGAGAATCATTCAACCCAATGGAAGTATTTCTGTAGCCAAAATTTATAACAGTTATGAAGACTCTGAAAATGTGAAATTATTCACAAGAAACTGTTAAGTAAAAAAAAAAAAATTCCAATTCCAGTATATACCAAGAATGGCAAAGTCTCTCTGTAATGGGCCAAATAATGAATATTTTTAGATTTCAAGGACCACGTGGTCTCTGTCACAATTACTAACTGTGCTGCTGTAGCATCAAAATAACTGTAGACAATGTGTGAGTGAATGGGCATGGTTCTATGCCAATAAAACTTTATTGAAAACAACAGGTGATGGCCACATTTGGCTCTTGGGCTGTAGTTTGCTAATGCCCAGTCTATCCTACATTAAAATTATAACTAAATAAATGTGCAGTGTTTATGAAAATAGACAAAAAGAAACACAGAAAATGGAAGCATCCTTGTGTTTGGAGAATGCAATTGTAAGTTTGACAGCCCTCTATTGATTTTCCCTACTGAACACATATTTATCCTTCTGGGTACAACTCTCTGATTTAAGGGAGAGAGAACTACCTTTCCATCATCTTTAATCCACGTGGTCCCTGGAGTTAGCCCACCCCCAAATCCAAAGTAAGGCAGATACCAATATATCACTTAAGGAATGAGGGTTTTAGCCTGAAAGCTAAGAGGAATGAACCACTGAGGAATCTGAAAAGTCAACCATCCGCAAGAAGGCAGAACTGGTCATGAGAGGGAGAAGGGTTCTAGAGGTCTCTTCAAACACAGCATGTGGTGAACATCCTATTGTGCTAAGCATAAAAGCATGTGCAAAAGGATAAATAAAAACAAGGTACCTGCCCCAGACCTGGCCCCCACAACATCACTTCATCGCCTTGCCCATGGTGATTCATTCAAGGGAACCAATGAGAATCACTGCCTAGGATTTTTTCCTTCTTTAATATCAAGAACAAGAGGACCCCCTAGGGCTAAGTTTGCTGAAACCATGGTGCCCACACCCTGGAAAACAGAACTGAGGCATGGACAAACGCTGGTGGACGTTCGTGGGGTCCCCAGATCCAGCCTGTCTGACACCTTACCTGAGACCAGCCCCACTCCTGGATTTTTTCATGACTGGAGCCCAAATGTGCTTTCTCCATCTCAGCTTGTTTCAGTTCAGTTTTTGTTCCTCCCAACCAAAAACCCATAGTTAGGTCATTGTGAATGCTTTTTCTTTTTCCTATTTAAAGAAATTCTTTAATAGCATGATACTAGCACTTTATGAACAAATAAAAGTGAAAGAAGCTGGATACAAAGGTAACATATTTAATGTTTTATTTCTCATACGAAAGGCTTGCTTTTTTTTTCGCTTTTCCTTGTCAGTTGAGTGACTGAGTCATTTGCAGTTCTTAAATTTGACCCAGAGAATCTAAACACTCCGTCCAAAAATTGACTGTGAGCCTATTTTGAAGAAAATATATAAAGACAGGGCTATAGTGGAGATCACAAATGATGACAATAGAAAATATTTCAAGAAAGACCATCTGACTCTGCAAAAATGTAGTGACATATATAGGACAGTTGAACATTTCCACAAGAGGATGAAGGTGATCCGTGACCATCACGTGGCCACAACCTATTAGAAGAAAGACTGGGAGAAGACACAAATCTGACAGTGTCACGGCCCTGCTTAAAGCTCGGCAATGACCCCCAGTTGCCCACTTGAGCCCGGGCTCCCATAGTGGACATAATTTTCACAGAACACAAGTTTGAATGGGAAAGAAATACAGTTTTCTTAAATTGTATAACTTAAATTTCATTTTTTTCTCAAATCCCCAATATACCTAATAGCAGAAAATGTAATCACTTTCAGATAACTGCCGTCTTTTGGCGTTACACACAATCAATTTAGGATTCTGCATGCACAGATACACACACACACATTCCTTCCTTCTCCCCTGGGCAACCTTCAAGGACTAAGAGATTTGAGCATGTAAGCATATCTACCCACTAGTATCTGGCATTATTTTCTGGTCTTTGGTGGTGGTAGCTCCTACCTCCTGACCTTACTGAGATGCTTGTGTTAACCTGTGTCTGGTTGTCAGGTCTGCCAAGGTTAAGATGCAGCTTCCATGTCCAGGTCCAAAGGAACCTCTCTATCGCCAACCCCCATAACCACATTGCAGCAAGCAAGCACCCAGCGGCCTCTCTGGGCAAAAATGTCCCCAAATAGTGGCAAAGAGGACTTATACTCACATCCCTTTGGCCATAAATTGGTCAGATGGTCACACTTAGTCTCACCAAACCCAGGGCTATGTGATGTTATTCTCGGTGACACATGCCTGGAACCTTTGGGGTTCAGCTCCTAAGAAAGAAAGGGAGATATCAGGAGAAAACAAGCACTCACTGCCTGAGATGTTTAATATGCACCTCAAAATTCTTCAAGGTCTACGGACAATCACAGAGAAGCAATGGGTCAGAGAGAACAAAGAACAAAGGAGCAAAGGGAGATAACCAATTAAAAGAGCGAAGACAGCACGAGCCATCAGGAAAGACAGAGGTTTAAAGAGCCACTGTGGCCAAAACCAGAAATAGGAAAAACCCGAGAATCAGGAGCAGGGGGTGGGGGTAGCTTCCAGGGAACAGAAGGAGAAGAACTGAGGCCACCTCGACACGTGAAGCAAACTTTTCACAGTCATTTTCTTGATCTTTAGGGGAAATAAACTGAGCGTGAAGCAGAGAAGGTGAGAAAAACACAGCTTATAAATGGAAACGCACCAAACAAAGTGGAAAATTCACATCAAGCCCACGGATAAGTCTCAGAACAAAGGGAAACATTGTAGGGTCAAAAAAGAAAAAAAAATGGAAAATAACGTTCTCACATTGGAAAATGTGACTTGCAAAGGAAGGGAGATTTGGGAAGAAATCAAGCAGGTACTCCCACTGAAACCTAACCTTCAGGTTGGTGAAACTTAGTTATTTGGTTTTGGCAAATAGAAATTTGCATGCAAGTTTTTCCTGGAATTTGATACCTGGCATTTTTTCATCCCCTGGTTTTGCACCGGTTCTAATTCTCAGAAAAAAAGAAAAGAACCTGCCTGCTTTAAACAACACGCAAATTAAGGTGTGACTTTTGGCTCCCTTTTCCGTTATATATAGCTATCATCTGCTCTGGAATAAGCTGGATTTCTTCCACTGAGTTCATATCCCCTTCTGTCTTTTTTAAAATGCAGTTTAAAGCTTCATGTTTCTTTCTGGAAAATCTACCATAATGTAACAACAGATTTTAAAGCTTATATGTATATTAATTAGGATGCCAACAACCATAATCTAATATAGTCCTTACCTTTTACTGACAATGGGAATTTTAATTAAGTGCATAATTAAGATCCAAAATGCAGAATATATTTTTGGTCCTGTTTACTGTGAGTTAGAAACTCTTAACATGGAATGAAGTTAGTCTGCTGCTACAAAGACTTAACATGTTACAAATTAAGCAAATGGCGGCCACAACTGGGTTTTCAAAGACATTCTGGGGCGTCCTTCAAGATGGCTGACAGAAATCAGAAACAAGTTTTATCTTCATCAGTAGAGTGAGGGATGATCAAATAAATTATTGTACATCTATACCATGATTCCATATGCTTTCCTCAAAATAACAGAGTAATCTTATAGGCATTGATATGGAAAAATTACCAAGATATATTATGTATAACAATATACATAATATGACTCCTTTAAGGTAAAATGTGTGTGTGTGTGTGTGCCTGGGTGTATGTGTGTACATGTATATGTATGGGCTTCCCTGGTAGCTCAGCTGGTTAAGAATCTGACTGCCAGTGTAGGACATGTGGGTTCAATCCCTGGGTCGGGAAGATTCCCTGGAGAAGGCAACAGGAACCACTCCAGAATTCTTACCTGGGAGATCCCGCGGACAGAGGAGCCTGGTGGGCTACAGTCCACGGGGTGGCAAAAGAGTCGGACACGACTGAGCGACTGAACAATAATATATACATACGTATATGTGTGTGTTTATGTGTAGAGAGATGTGTTTGTACAATCGGATACATATGCAGACATACTCAAAAACAGGAAAAAGAGTCTGAAATAACAGATGACAAAATGCAAACACTGATCAGCTCTGGAGCAGGGCTTGACCATCTTTTTATGTACAGGGACAGATAACGAGTATTTCTATTTCTGTGGCCACATAGTCTTGGCAAAACTATTCAACGCTGACCTTGCAGCATGAAAGCAGCCACAGACAACATGAAGCAAAGGTTGCGCCTGGGTCCCAGTAAAATTTGTTTACAGAAATGGACAGAGCAACGGGGCTGCTGGAGGCAGTCTGCGTGTCACAGTTTGCCAAACTCTGCTCTGCAGAAATGAGTGTTATGTGTGCAGGGAGTCGTCAGAGGGATGAGGAGAGACTTCGAGTATTGATTCTCTGTATATTTGATTTATTTTACAAGCACTCTTACTTCAGTTCAGTTCAGTTCAGTCGCTCAGTCGTGTCTGACTCTTTGTGACCCCATGAATCGCCGCACGCCAGGCCTCCCTGTCCATCACCATCTCCCGGAGTTCACTCACACCCGTGTCCATCGAGTCTGTGATGCCATCCAGCCATCTCATCCTCGGTCGTCCCCTTCTCCTCCTGCCCCCAATCCCTCCCAGCATCAGAGTCTTTTCCAATGAGTCAACTCTTCGCATGAGGTGACCAAAGTACTGGAGTTTCAGCTTCAACATCATTCCTTCCAAAGAAATCCCAGGGCTGATCTCCTTCAGAATGGACTGGTTGGATCTCCTTGCAGTCCAAGGGACTCTCAAGAGTCTTCTCCAACACCACAGTTCAAAAGCATCAATTCTTCGGCGCTCAGCTTTCTTCACAGTCCAACTCTCACATCCATACATGACCACAGGAAAAACCATAGCCTTGACTAGACAGACCTTAGTCGGCAGAGTAATGTCTCTGCTTTTCAACATGCTATCTAGGTTGGTCATAACTTTTCTTCCAAGGAGCAAGCATCTTAATTTCATGGCTGCAGTCACCATCTGCAGTGATTTTGGAGCCCCGAAAAATAAAGTCTGACACTGTTTCCACTGTTTCCTCATCTATTAAAAAAAATTAGAGGACTTAACTGCCATCTATTAAAATTGGGAAAATTTTAGTTTTAGATTTTTTTAAATGCAGACTTTTACATTTAAATGACAAAAAAAAAAAAAAGTAAATAAGCTGTTCTGCATTCTCTTCCAGATGAGTATTTCACATTCACCCTCAGGGAGTGGTGATGCTTATCCGCATCGAACGGGTGAAGTGGTGGAGTCTGGCTCTCTAGGGCTGAACCACAAGTCTGGCTCTTCCTAACTTTTAGATCTTATGCAAATCACTTAACCTCCATAAGCTTCAGTTTCCTCACCTATAAAATGTTAATTGAAATAACACTTTATTTGAAACAGTGCTATGAGACTTCAGTGAGCTAACACACAGGCAACACTCAACCCGGATTCTTACACATAAGGGGCTCTCAGCCGTGGTGTGCACACTCAGTCCTGTCTGACCCTCTGTGACCTCGTGGACTACAGCCCGCCAGGATCCTCTGCCCATGGGATTTCCCAGGCAAGAATTCTGGAGTGGGTTGCCATTTCCTTCTCCAGGGGATCTTCCCGACCCAGGGATCGAACCCACGTCACCTGCATCAGTAGGTGGATTCTTTACCACGGAGTCACCTGGGAAGCCTCAAGCTCTCAGTAACTGCTAGCTATTAATATCACACCTCTAAATTAAATACGATTCATTATACTTAAAAAGAGGGAAAAGATGTTTTTATGAACTGCTTATTTGGGGCCATAAGTGACTTGATTTAGTCTTGGCCGCGAGTTCTGAGTCATCATCATGTGTGTGAAAGACAGGAAACTGTCCCCAGGAGCTGTCTTCCCTTTAAAGACAGAAGTCCGTGCATGTCAGCTGGACCCATGCACATCCAGCTGAGAATACATTCCCCAGCCTCCTTTTGGGCCTTTTCGGGCCATGTGACTCCACATTACAACAGTGCATGAGTGGAAGTGAGAAACGAAGCAAATACGAACTGGGCACCTCTGTCTGCAGACGGCAGTCACGAACCAGGCTTGACAGAGTCAAGAGCATCACTCTAGCAGATGGCGGAACCACAGGAGAGAAGGCATCTAGGTGGACATCATGGATCGCTCCTGACCACCCATCAGCCAGGTCACCCTTGAACAGGATGACCTTGCTCAAGGCTTAATAAAATGGGAGAACGGCTGTAAAAAAAGAATAATAGAACTGTACTACTTGGAGCAAATCTAGCTGATGGCACAAATTGATGCAAAAAACATAAAATGACTCAAACACAGTTTCCACTTGTTTCCTGCTAATGCAGGAGTACTGAGTGCTTCTAGACTGGGGTGTCTCTAGCTCAGAAAGGAGGACTCTCAGCTCCATGCTGTCACTCGGCTCAGCACGATAGGGAGCTGCCGTCTTTAAGAGGCACCTCCACCCAATGAAAGATCACAGATAGAGTTTTATGGGCCAGGCCTGGAAGTGGCCCAGAATACTTCTACTCAATTCTGTTGGTTAGAATTGTCATATGGCCACACCTCACTACTTGGAGGAAGGTATGGCAATCCACCCCAGGATTTTTGCTTGGAGAATCCCATAGGGTTGCACAGTGGGTGATGCAGAAGAAATAATTGCTAAATGAGTGATAGGGTGTAAATAATCCAATTTCACAGGTTTGTCCCAAGGAATACATAAAATAGTGCATGAAAGGATTTAGCAAAGTGCTAATGCATAGTAAGTGCTCAATAAATGCCATGCACCCATTATTTGGAGATGTGAAAGAGAAATAAGATATGTTCCTCAAGGTGGAACCACTAGAGTAGAGGAGACGGATCCTTCCAGGAAAATAATTAAAATATTGTGAGGTTATAGGAGTATGTCCAGGGCTCAGATGTAGGACAGGGTGGTTAATTCTGGGGAGAAGAGAGTGGGCCAAGGGAGAAAATCACAAAGAGGGTAAAACCTAAAGAAAAGATTGTAGAATTAAAAGAACCTGCACAGGCATTTTAAGAAATGCAATATTTTTTCACCTTTCTGACCCTTTCTTTCATTAAAAGAAAGTTGATGGCAGACGCCGGAGTCTATGTGGAGATGTCCTGCCTGCCTGTGCAGTCCTCCCCTCCCAGGAAAGCCCTGCCCTTCAAAGTATCAGCTCAAATATCGCCACCTCATGTGAAGAGTTGACTCATTGGAAAAGACTCTGATGCTGGGAGAGATTGAGGTCAGGAGGAGAAGGGGACGACCGAGGATGAGATGGCTGGATGGCATCACTGACTCGATGGACGTGAATCTGACTGAACTCCAGGAGTTGGTGATGGACAGGGAGGCCTGGAGTGCTGTGATTCATGGGGTCGCAAAGAGTTGGACACGACTGAGCGACTGAACTGAACTGAACTGAACTGAAGGGAAATGATTCCTACCTGTTTTTCTCTGCACGGTGACTCACAGACCAGGTCAGCCTTCACTGTTGGATGCTCTCAGCGTTTGCTCCCTGCAGACTTACACTTAGCTGAGCGTGTGTGTGCGTGCGTGTGTGTGTGTGTGTGTGTGTGTGTACATAACATCTACTTTCCCAAAGGACAATCAGCAGGAATGGCTCACCAGCTGGTCCTTAACTCCATGCAAGGCATGTAGCAAATCACCATTTGCTGAACTAGAAGAATAAACCTTGCAATCCTTGCGTGTTCTCCAATGGGGCCTCAGAGGTAGTTAAGCAGAGCCTCTAACTGAGGTCAGAGCTGCAGTTAAGAGGTTAGGTGAGGGCATCCCTGACGGCTCAGTGGTGACGAATTAGCCTGACGATGCAGGAGACACGGGTTTGATCCCTGATCCAGGGAGATCCCACACGCCATGGAGCAACTGAGCCTTAGGGCCACAACTACTGAGCCTGTACTCCAGAGCCCAGGAGCTGCAACTCCTGAGCCATGAGCCACAGTTACTGAAGCCTGCATGTTCTGGAGCCTGTGCCCAGCAACAAGACGCCTCTGCAGTGAGAAGCCCGCACACCGCGAGGAAGACGAGCCCCCGCTCACAACTAGAGAAAAGCCTGCGCAGCAACGAAGACCCAGCACAGCCAAAAATAATTAACTAATTCAATTTACAAAGAAGCTTGGTGAGCTGGTGATAAAGTTGACATGATTTAGTAAAATCTTAAGACTCTCAGGAGACAGTAAAATGCAATGGTGAAACAGTAGGCTCATACTATCTCTGTGAATCTGCTGGAAGTCTAAAATTATTCTGAAAATCACAGTTTATTTTTCTTAAATGGCAAGCTCTAGAACCGACCATAGGGCATCGGAACTGCAGTCTTGGCCCTGCCACGTATTCAGCATCACTGAGTGTTCACTCTGCCAGTCTCTTCATGTATCAATTAGCGATGATGGGAATAAAGGCTCAGACTCTGCAGGGGAGTATGGAATCTGCAATAAAGTACTTGCACATGGGGAGTTTTCAGTAACTATTAGATATTCCTATTTTTTTCCCCTCCTGCCTCTGGAGAGTTAAACAAGAGAGCCATTCCTCTTTCTGCCAGAGGTGAGCCACAGCGATGAATGTAGGTGATGGGAATAGTAAAGGACCAGAGAGATTTAGTTCAGAGTAATCATCTCACTGCATTCTCCAGATGTTACTATGATTTCATTTCCTTGAGAAGATTCACAGATGTTCGCACATCAATGCAGAGAAATAGAGCTACTCAGGATAAAACTAGGTCAGCACTGATCGAGAAGGTCGAAGAATGCTCAGACACACTGCCACGCCGTGCACCCACGAAGCTGTGAAATAACTGACGTTTCAAAATGAAGACCATAGGCACTGGGAAGAGACTATGACTCACAGATATTATATGTGTATACATTTGTTTACCAACTCTGAGGTACATATATATGCACACAAGCCAGGAATAAGTCACCTGATGATTCAAGATCAGATGCACATACAGACCCACAAGTCTATAATATCACTTCTGTTTAAATAAAAAGTGTGTGTCGGTGTTTTACAATAAAAGTTTACATTGATCAAGTGCTTTACTATATTATAGGCATTGGTAACGTGTCGCTCAGTCATATCTGATTCTTTGCAACCCCATGGACTGTAGCCCGCCAGGCTCCTCTGTCTGTGGGATTCTCCAGGCAAGAATGCTGGAAGGGGTTGCCATTCCCTTCTCCAGGGGATCTTCCTGACCCAGGGGTCGAACCCAGGTCTCCTGCATTGCAGGCAGATCCTTTACCCGCTGAACCACCAGGGCAGGCCCAGGCATTGGATTAAGCCTTTCATATACATTGTCTGTTTAATAAACATACTGACCTATAAACTGGGTTTTAATAGTGTGCCCACTTTTACATGTGAAGAAATCTGACGGGCAGCAGAACGATCCACCTTGGGTGGCACCACCAGAAGGGGAAGAGCAGGAATCCCCATGCCTGGCAGCAGGGCAGCACTAGCTCATGCCAGCTACTCTTGGCGTTGGCCTGGCCAGTGGCCAGTGGCCAGCGTATGGAAAGGAAAGACCAGGACGCAACAGTAAAGAAATAAAGTAAATGTTCAGTGTTTAGGTACTAGAACAAAAAGAACAAAATCGAGCTTCATTTGCCATTGAGTATAATTATCCATTTGCCTGATCTTTGAAATATATTCTAGCCCACCAGCTCCAAGCCTGGATGGCACATACCATCTTGACTGAAAAATAAATAAAAGAATTCTTCCTAGCTTGTTAGAACTATTAGAACTCTGCATTCCTGAACACAGCTTATAAGAATTCCACAAAAAGAAAACAGGTTCAGTAAAAGACTAAATTCTCAGCAAAACAATTACAAACACTAGTCATATCAGAGGTAGGAGAAAAATAGGTAAAAAAAATCCTAACGCTGTGTAACTTAATCTTCTTATTGTCACATGGAAATAGAGAAACTATGACAAATGAATCCCACAGACAGAAGTTGGGATACACAGTGATTCTACAGTTTGTATGTGCGGGCTTCCCAGGTGGCTCAGTGGCAAAGAATCCACGTACCAATGCAGGAGATGAGGTTCGTTCCCTGAGTCAAGAAGATCTCCTGGAGAAGGAAACGGCAACCCACTCCAGAGTTCTTTCCTGGGGAATGCCTGGATGGAGGAGCCTGGCAGGATAGAGTCCAGGGGTTCACAAAAGAGTCAGACACAATTTAGAGACTAAACAACAACAAATAGCTTGTATGTCCATGGGAGACGCAGATGGGGACGCTCAGAAGTTCCTGAGGAAGAGGGCGGGCTGCAGGACCTGGGGGGCAGTGTTACTGCCCAGCTTAACAGCCATGATGCACGTGAGTGATCGGTACCCATTACCACCCCCGGTTGCTGAGGCCAGGAAACGGAGATTTCAGGGTAGCTGAGAAAGCCAATGCTGATAATTGTCCCAAACTCACAGATATACTTAAATTGCCACATTCTAAGCAATGTTTTTAAAGTTCTCAATTCCTTTTCATAACAGATGGTAAACTTCTAGAAATTACATCCCAAAAGGTAATACTGCTTGTAAATATAAGTACTTATGAACTTTTTTTTTTTTCAGAAAACTCTTGGATGATATATATGCATAGAGAATAATTTTAAGCAGCACTATAAGAATTAAATGAAGAGGGATTATGAGATCAAAATGATTTCCCTCCGTCAGACAGCACAGGGTGTGTATTCTGACACAAATCTAAAGATGTATTTCAACTTTCTAAGGTTTCTAGATGTATTTTTAGATTTGGTGTTTAAAAAGTTCTATTTTTCAGATAGTTATCTGAAGCCAGATAGTCTGGGATTCAAACTCTGGTTCTATCACCTATTGGCTCTGAAACCTTAGGCAAGTTAAGTAACCTTAGGCAAGTTACTTGGAGAAGGAAATGGCAACCCACTCCAGTGTTCTTGCCTGGAGAATCCCAGGGACTGGGGAGCCTGGTGGGCTGCCGTCTATGGGGTCGCACAGAGTCGGACACGACTGAAGTGACTTAGCTTAGCTTAGCTTAGGCAAGTTACTTAACCACATTAGGTCTCAAGACTGTCATCTGTGTAATAGGGATTAGTACAGGGGTGTGATCATGGGCAACTTATTCAGCCTCTCATTCAATTTTATAATTTGAGGAAAGGCTATGAATCCAAGTTAGGACGTTCGTTGCAGGGATTTGCCACCCCTTACTGAATCTCCCTGGCGGCCCTCTCATTTCGGGTATGTATTTCACAAATGCACATGTACAGAGAGGCAAGCAGTTAAACAGAAGGGCTAAGGGCTTGGGAACCAGATGTTATGTGGTTCCTGAACCTGTCTCTCACTCTCATGATCTTCTGTGAGAAGTCAGTGACAGGGAAACGGTTAGTCACTCACCCTCTGCTGACTCTTTGCTGCCTCACGGATTGTAGCCCGCCAGGCTCCTCTGTCCATGGGATTCTCCAGGCAAGAATACTGGAGTGGGTAGCCATGCCCTTCTCCAGGGGATCTTCCTGACCCAGGGATTGAACCTGAGTCTCCACCACTGCAGGCAGATTCTTTACCGTCGGAGCCACCAAGGAAGCCTCCTGAGAAGCCTGTATTGTCTTAATAAACCCAGGCTTTGTCTAAGGTAACCAGAATTAGTTTCTGTTGCTTACAGCCAGAAACCCTAACTGATAAAGATGTTTCCGTCTGTAACTGGGCTGAACCCTCTCAGGGCAGTCTCCCTGCCTTAAAAGCACCAGCATGGCCAAGAACTGAAATTTAACCAGGGGCAGAGTACCAGGCAGTGTTGAGTGTGTGTTCTGTGTGCGGAAAGTAAATAAAGTTCTACAAAAGCCTCCTCGCTCTTGAGACTTCACAGAAGTCTACAGGGCAAATGCGAGAGTTTAGGAGCCCAGCAACTAGAATGAGGGGGATGTGGGTTTAAGCCCAAGCCCCACTGCTTCCAAGCAAGAGGGTGCCAGGGAAATTATTCCTCGGGTGCTCAGCTCCCTCACTGGCAAAAGGCACGAAATCACTGATCCCACTAGCCAGGGCTATGGTGAGGAGTAAATGAGAAATGGTGCCCTTTGCCCTCAATAAATGTGGACCAACAGTGATGAAGATGATGAGGGCAATGGATACGCCTGATTCCCAGGTGGCGAGAGCTGCAGGGAGCCTGGAGAACAACGGGAAGAGAAGCCATCCCAATGGAACAGGCGTTCAAGCACGGTGAGACTAGCTTTGTACAGAAGCCTTAGTCTCCAAAAGAAGGCATGATCCTGAAGAGAACATTCTTCGGGCTCTTGGGTTTGTCTTCTGGCCAAGACCCTGTTGGACTCTCCTCCCCAAGTCTGATGGAGAACTGAGAAAATACAAGTAAGCACTGGAGATGCTTTAGGCACAGGAACTTTGTAAGACATGGGGGTGCCAGGAAACTCTGGGATCCCTCGGTCAGAGGGTGCCACAGGGGGCCCTTCCATATAACACAGCACACCTGGGCACTGTGCGGGCCCGGTTTCTCTTTGTCCTCCACGAGAAGGACATGAAAATATTAAATAAAGACAGAATCAGGAATAGCACCACATAGCCAAGCCATCCTGGGGCCTGAGGCATCGAGAAACAGCAGCTGTGTGGGCCCTATCTTCACTGAGAATTTTCGATATTCTGTTCATTACGGATTTCTTTACATTCATCTTGATTTTTTAAAATATTCCACTAAAATACCGATGTTGATGATGGAGTTTTGGAGGGCCCCCTTAAACACTGAACCCAGGGCCAAGGTTTCACTTCCCGCACCCGGCAGGGTATCCTGAAATATTCATCAGGGAGGGGAGCCACTTGCCGGTGGCGAGCTGCGCGGATGGAACCCAGGGCAGGAAAAGCTGGGTTACTTCTGGCAGCGTGCTCCCCCAGCCACCACTCGCACTCACCCATACAGGTCGCCAACATTATGCTGGCAAGCATTTCAGAAACACTGATATCCTGGTGAAGAGCTGACAAAGGACCTGGTCAGTTGGGTCGGTGGTCAGGACTTGGCTCTCTTCCCTGCCCTAGCTGCCCGCCCCCCACCGCCCTGCCACCACACGCTCACAACAGGAAGCCCGTCAGCCGCTCATCAGGGTCCATCCACGGCCCTTCCTTCCGCGATGGGGCATCTCCACGCGAGGAGCACGAAACGGGGGGCGCCCCCGCGGCCTGCGCCCGCACGCAGAGGCCGAGAGCCGGGCTGACGAAGGCTAACCGCAGCCTCTGCGGTCAGTTTCTGCTGACACAGTCGAAATCATAAAAGACGAGATGAGAACAAGAGAGTTTAGAGGGAATAATAAAAAAATATCTGTACCATGAATATTTGTAGATGAGAAGGGAGGGCAATTTGAAAGAGAGGGGAGGACCAGCTCTCCGTAAACAAGGAGGAACAAGAAACAAAGATCTAGAAATGTCTTCCCTGAAAGAACGTGTTAAAAGAGATCAATGCACCGACAGATACATAAATCGACAGACTCGCCGATGAAATGGATAATTTGGCATGTTATAGTCTCAGGCTGCCATTTACTTGAATTCAGGGAGAGACACACAGATACAAGTTAAATTTAGTAATAAACAGAGCTCGAATTATAAAGTCAAATACTGATGCGACTTGAGGGACTGGCTACAATACCTGTTTACATACCCACAGTTGCCCTGGAGTGTTCAGGAATATTTTTATCTCCTCATTTGTTACTTCACCCTTTATTAAATTCTATAAAATACACACACACACACATCCAGAAGGGAAGGAGAAAAAAATAAAAACAAATAACTGTGTTTCTTGTAGAGGTCAGCATTTTCTTAAGGGAAGCTAAACAGTTGATTTGTGTTCTTGCAGGAAAACCGATTTAGGATTTGGTTTAAGGTGATTAAAAATATTAAACTGCATGAATTTAGCATTTTGGTCAGATGTGGTTTTTTATTGTGTCAAATTCTGTGTAGGTTTTGGAGAGAAAGTATATACTTCTGTAGTAGGAAAATGATGGATTTTTTTGCTGCTTTTGCTTCAGAGAATTTCCCTGTCCGAGGAAATGACCTAGTTTATGGCTTTTCTGCATTCAGGGCATGTTACCAATGTGCACACAATGACAAAAAAGAAAAAGAAAAAAACAGAGCAACAATGGGAAACAGCCTTTGGATTATTAAAAGAAAAATCATAAGCTGAATTTTATGTATGGAAAATGCTCCAGAGTTCTTTGACCAAACTGTGAATTCACTCACATCTACTTGCCTATCTTCTGTGGGCAGGTCACATTCAAACCCTTAAGGAAGTTGTCAGATGAAACAGAGCTTGCAAACTGGTGGCCTAGGGACCAAACTGGGTTAGAGATGCAGGGTTTTTTACAATCTGGTCACACTGCAGAGAATATTGTGTGTGTGTGTGTGTGTGTGTGTGTGTGTGTGTGTTTAGTTGCTAAGTCGTGTTCAACTGTTTTGTGACCCCATGGACTGTAGCCCACTGGGCTCCTCCATCCATGGGATTTCCCAGGCAAGAATAGGAGCGGGTTGCCATTTCCATCTCCAGGGGAATCTTCCTGACCCAGGTATCAAACCTGGGTCTCCTGCATTGACAGGCAGATGCTTTACCACTGAGCCACCAGGGAAGCTGCAGAAAATACTATATTTTATTTAGCTGCCAACATTTAAAAATTTGGAGACTTCCTATAAAATTTCAGTTTGGGCTTCTCTTTAAAACCTGACAATCTGATAAGGCCTGCACCCCACAGCACAACAGCTGAGCTGAACAGTGGCTGCCCCTCCGACAGCACGAGCACCTCCATTTCTTCCCAGTCCCTACCGCTCCCTAGTGCCTTCTGCACAGAGGCTGAGTCTCAGCTACCATTTATCATCACACTGGCACCACTGCGGCCTTATAGTGAACTTAAGAAATAATGAGAAATATCCCTTATACCCACATCTCTTTTAAAACTGGGGAAATTAAGCCAGATCAGGCAATTCACGTGCTTCAAGGAAAAAATAATTTCTCAATTTCAGCTTGATTCACTTCATTAATAGGTCCCTATAAAAATAACAGCTAACACTTCTACAAAAATAACAGCTAACAACTCAATGTGTCAGGCAATTTTCTAAGTCCTTCGCATATTTTAAGTGCATTTAATCTGTACATCTACTCTATGAAGTAGGTATTATTATGATCCAGTTTCACAGATGAGGAAACTGAGGCTCAAAGAGGTTGTGACTTGCTTGAAGTCCATTGCTAGGATTTGGATGGACCCTGTAGGGATCGGAGGAGCCTGGTAGGCTGCAGTCCATGGGGTCTCTGAGGGTCGGACTCGACTGAGCGACGTCACTTTCACTTTTCACTTTCATGCATTGGAGAAGGGAATGGCAACCCACTCCAGTGTTCTTGCCTGGAGAATCCCAGGGACGGGGGAGCCTGGTGGGCTGCCATCTATGGGGTCGCACAGAGTCGGACACGACTGAAGTGACTTAGCAGTAGCAGCAGCAGTAGGGATCTGAATGCATGCCCCCCTGATACACATATACAATACAAGCATGTAATAAGAACAGCTAGCGTATATTACCTGCCTAGTATGTTCCAAGCACCAGAAGAGGCTCTTAAAATATAGATCAATACAGAAACTTAATGGTGGGTTGCAAAAAGGCTACCAATATAAGATGTTTCAAAGGTTAAAAAGAGAAAACTGTTAAACTGCTACACTGAGTGCCCAGAGGACACTCACAAGTAGTTTTCACTGAGGAGGTGAAGGTGGTAAAGGACCTTCAAGTGTAAGAAGGCATGAGATATATAGGGTCGTGGCTCGAACATGATGGTCTTTGGCTGGAGAGAATGGACAGGAAAGTACAGCACACGGCCTGGGAAGTCCAGGGGCAAGACCAAGGTAAAGCTGAATGCTATTTCTTCATATTTCCTGAAGTACCAGCAATGCATCCTACACTCCGGAGGAGACAAGGATGAACAAACCTTGACCCTGCCCTCAAAGAGTTAACACATCAGGGACTTCCCAGGTGGCACAGTGGTAAAGAATCTGCCTGGAGACCAGGGATTGATCCCTGGGCTGGGAAGATCCCGTGGAGAAGGAAATGGCAACCCACTCCAGTACTCTTGCCTGGGAAATCCCATGGACGGAAGAGTCTCGCTGGCTACCATCCATGGGGTCACAGAGAGTCAGACACGACTGAGCAAATGAGCACACACACACACACACACACACACACACACACACACACACACAGAGTCATAATGCTAAGGGCTTGGCACACGGTAAGTGCTCAAAAACTGTATTCTTTACTATAAAGATTGTTGTTGTTGCTATGTAAACAATAATGCTGATTGTTTCATAAACCAGGTGAGCCGCATCACTGCTCCCTTCCAGTAGATAATCAAAAATTCCAGCATTCCTGCAGGTCCTCGGGGTCTTGTGAACTGTGAAGCTAACCCATGTGTTCTGCCTCAATTAAGAGTAGAGAAATGGCATCTTCTCCATGCTGTGATTTTAAGTAATATCAATGTTTCATAAAACGTATTAGTGTAGGTCTAGGTGAAACAAAAATAAGATAGCACACTGGGAAATTAATTTTAAACAAATTACATGTAAAATGCAAGGATTCATAATATTGTCTCTAAAGCAGTCTAATCTTAATATCATATATTTTGCTTTATGAAGCTCCCAGTTTTAGATTAATCATATTTTTTATTTACTACTTCATATAATAATTGGCTTATCTGTGATATTAATATGTATGAATTTTTTTAGTTTGCTCCTTCAAGAAAGCATTCAGCTTGATGCTTATAATATGTTGATTTTAATATGCAATGGATGTGTTTATATGCAGATTAAATTGGATTGCATTTATACTAAACAAGAAAACCAAAATGTAGAGAGGTGCTGAGACCTGAGTAACTCTCATTAAAGTATGAGAATCCATGACAGTTTTCAGCTCATTCCCCTCTAACAGCACAGCAGTAGATCGGAATTTGCCATTTACCTCATGATGTGCTACACATTTTTAAAACAATAAAGAGGTACCTGACTCTGGGTTTCTCCCATTGCAGTGGTTCTCAGTGAGGGAAAGGGGGAGCGTTTTGACCCCAGGAGGACATTGAGCAACATCTAGAGATATCTTTGGTTGCCACCACTGGTTGGAGGCAGGGAGGGAAGAGTTACTGGCATCTAATTAATAGAGATCAGGGATGCTACTGGGGACTTCCCTGGTGGCTCAGCTGGTAAAGACTCTGCCTGTGATGCAGGAGACCCAGGTTCGATCCCTGGGCTGGGAAGATCCCCTGGAGAAGGGCATGGCAACCCACCCTAATACTCTTGCCTGGAGAATCCAATGGACAGAGGAGCCTGGCGGGATACAGTCCACGGGGTCACACAAAGTCGACATGACTGACTGACAAGCAGCAGCATCTGTGCTGCTGTGCACAGAACAGCCTGTCACACAAAAGTATCCCTTCCAGAATTTCAAAAGTTCTGAGGTTGAGAACTCAACCCTTATTACACAAAAGTAAAATTATTGTTTGTTTATAAGTAAAGGATCGTATATATGCACACATATATATATAATGTATATACTCTATTCAACAGATACATATTGAATCCCTACTACGTATCAGAGAGACTCTTCTAGGAAAAGTCTTTCACAGAGTTAACGTAGACAGATTGAGATAAAAGATAGGTATAAAGATAGCGCACGTGATGCAATGTGGCGGGTAAGCGCTGTGAAGGGAGAGCTGCGAGAGCCGCCCTGACACATGCGCCCTGCCACGTCCAGAGCAGACGGCGAGCGGAGAGCCGCGGCAGCGCGGAGAGCTCAGCTCAGCGCGGGGCGACGACCTAGAGGGTGGGAGGGGGAAGGAGGGAGGCGCAAGAGGGAGGGGCCACATGCGGACGGAGCTGACTCTCGCTACTGTGTGGCAGAAACTAACACAACGTTGTGAAGCAATTATACTTCAATAAAAAGTACCGTATTTCAGATATAATACTTGAAAATACACCAAAATACGAATATTTACAGTTTGGTGTATATTCCTCCAATTTTTGTTTCCGTGAGTATACTAACTCTACAATATGTACTGTTTATTTATTTATTCATTTTTTTACAAGTGAATATACAAATGGCAACTCACTCCAGTGTTCTTGCCTGGAAAACCCAGGGACAGGGGAGCCTGGTGGGCTGCTGTCTCAGGGGTCGCACAGAGTCGGACACGACTGAAGCGACTTAGCAGCAGCAGCAGCTTACAAATACTTATCCTTCTTGACAACTTTCCTTTTTCCCACTTACTTCTAAAGCCCAAATGGTCGTTTTAACTTTTGCAACAACTCACTGAAGAGGAGCAGAGAAGGGAGGAGGAAGTATTTAAATAAGTTTTATTTCCGTTCCTTACCTGTTCACATCCAGCGAGAAAGCAATCAACAGAGGAGATAGACATGAAAATCAGACCAACAAATAACACAGCTGTTGGAATGGGCAGCCCAGGGCTTCAGGATTTCTCTTTCTCAAGAGCCTGGTTCTCAAGGGTCTGGTCCTTCACTCGTGCCTTGTCATTTCTTCCATAGATTTCTTACACAGTTTTTGCTCGTTTTTTCCTAGGTGTCACTGTCTTTTAGAAACACATCACCTCCCTGTTTACAAGCTCCCAAAGCATCCCTAGGGACTGCTGGGTAAATCCCAAACCCCTTGTTTGACACACTAAGTACTTCTTCATTAAGAATCTTCCCAACCACACTTTCTAAAGCTGCAGCTGTTTCCACGAACGTTTCATGTACTTCCAGACACCTTCCCTTTGGGGCCCTATCCTTTCTGTCAAAAACATCCTTTTTCTTTACTTTACCTCAGAGACGAACTTATCCTTCAGTACCAGCGAAAACACCACCTCTTAGCAAAACCTTTGATGACCCTCTAATCAAGCTGTGTGGCAGGAGGAGGTCTTGAATGATTACTCTGTTTTCAGCCTGGCTCCCTCACCCTTTGTTCCCGCACTGGCATTCCAAGGAACATTTTCTCCCAAACCAAAAATGAAGACCCAGAGAAGCTACAAGACTAACTCCGAGATGGAATGATTTACATGAGTGTTTCCAGGGGCAGCTTCTGTCTCTCAAGAAACAGGGCTCAGACATGGATCGAAGGAAAAGAGGAAGGGGAGGAGGCAGACGAGGGGCTCAGCCCGGAGAAGGAGTCAAAAACTTGGCTTCCTGAAGCTGCAGGGGAGGATTCATTACCAACAGGATTGTGTCTCCAGGACCTCAGAGCAGAACGTGAGACCAAGTGTGAGCACGTCCCCATGCGACCCAAGGATCTGAAGTACCTATAAACCCTCTGAGCAAAGAGGGGTCTGGATATCTTGAGAAAGGGAGAGCATCTGCCAGGGAACCCCTTGGCCCCTGAGCAAAAACTATGAAAGGAAAACAGAAAGGTTCTTGTGTGAATTTCCTAGCAAGGGGAGGAGAATCTCCAAAGAATGCAGGACAGTGCTCAGAGGGAAAAGAGTCAGCTTACACATCTGCTGGGGCCGGAGACCAGGGCGTAGTTCACAACGCTGTCAGTCACTTCCCTGCTTGCCCAACTCCATCCCCACTCTCTGAAGAAGGCCAGAAGCCCCTTTGGACAGACTTGTGACTACAGAGTAAAGGAAGGAACAAGGCGACCACTTTCCTATTTACTGGATGTAGACTTTCCTGGACGGCTTGTCTAAGAGAAGGAGATCTTAATTTAAGTCAAGTTCAGAAATTGGCTTATTATATGAGGCAAATAATACCATTTGCAGCAACACGGATGGTCCTAGACATTGTCATACTGAGTGAAGTAAGCCATACACAGAAAGACAAATATCATATAATATCACTTAGATGTGGAATATAAAAAAACAGGGGTACAAATGAACTTAATTGCAAAATGGAAGCAGAATAATGGATGTAGAAAACAAACTCATGGTCACCAGGGGATAAGGTGGGGGGGAATAAATTGGGAAAATGGGATTGACGTATTGACATATCATAACTGTTATTAATATAGCTAAAATAGAAAACTAATAAGAACCTGCTGATAGCACAGGTGCATGCATGCATGCTAAGTCACTTCCACTGTGACTGACTCTTTACGACCCTATGGGCTGTAGCCCACCAGGCTCCTCTGTCCACGGGACTTTCCAGGCAAGAAAACTGCAGTGGGTTGCCAGGCCCTCCTCCAGGATAGCACGGGTAACTCTATTCAGTACTCTGAATGGCCTATATGGCAAAAGAGTCTTTCAAACAAACAAACAAAAAAAATAGAGTGGGTATATGTATAACTGATTCATTTCACTGTACAGCGGAAACTAACACATTGTAAATCAACTATATTTCAATAAAAAATTTTAAAAGGTACAATTAAACAGATTCTTTTGAAGTAAAAAAATTTCTAATTTTGGAACTAAAACTGTGTTTAGTAACCTAGAGCAACTGTAGAAGTTTCTATTAACATAAATGATCAAGAAAAATCTTCTAAGAGCAGAAGAAAACCCCTCCCAGCTCAATAAAGTTTTAAGTGATAGAGGGAGATAAAATAAAATTGCTTTATGTTTACACCCCATTATTCCTAACCTGTTTAATGTTCTATTATATACATAAAGCCACTGCTTAGCATAATGTCTTACACATGGTAAATTCTCAATAGGCGTCCTTGAAAGAATGAAGACATCCTGAAAACTACCATTTCAAGATAAAAGAAAGAGAAGAGAGAGAGAATATAAGAGGACAAAATCCCCATAGGTAATTTCTAGCCCACTTAAATTTTAAATGACATTAATATTATCATCCCATTTATTTCTGGGCACTTGAAACTTTCTCCTCTGCACCCACGCATGCGTGCTAATTCGCTTCTGTCATGTCTGACTCTTTGCAACCCTGATAACTGTAGCCCGTCAAGCCCCTCTGTCCATGGGGATTCTCCAGGCAAGAACACTGGAGTGAGTTGCCATGTCCTCCTGCAGGAGATCTTCCCAACCCAGGGATCGAACGCACATCTCTTGCGTCTCCTGCATGGGCAGGCGGGTTCTTTACCACTAGTGCCACCTGGGAAGCACCCATTCCTGTTACTAAACCAGTGAACAAGTGAGGTTAAAGCAACCCAGAGATCCAGGGAAGAAAGGCCTTAGGAAATGCATCTTCTCCTTGAAGAATAGTATGATGATATTGCAGTTTCAGAATCTCAAGTTTTCAATAAATTATTCCATCAAAACATAAGCCCCCATAAAATAAGGATTCTGTCCATAGAAATTCCCCTAAATGGACAAACTATTTTTCAAAACATTTATTCAAATAGTAGCTATACCTGCCAGTGGGGATTCCCTCTCTTCGTTTTTTCCCTTCCATGTTTATTGAGATATAATTGACATATCCCAGCACTGTACAAGTTTAGGGTGTAAAGCATACTGACTGACTTACAAGTAAGAAATGATGACCACAGTAAGTTTAATGACATCCATCATCTCATACAGATACAAAATGAAAGAAATAAAAACCTATATATTTTTCCATATGATGAGAACTCAAGATTTACTTTCAACTTTCACATAAAACACACAGGAGTGTTAATTATACTTATCACTGTTGAACGTCCCTCAGTTCAGTTCAGTTCAGTCGCTCAGTCATGTCCGACTCTTTGCGACCCCATGAATCGCAGCACACCAGGCCTCCCTGTCCATCACCAACTCCTGGAGTTTACTCAAACTCATGTCCATCAAGTCGGTGATGCCATCCAGCCATCTCATCCTCTGTCATCCCCTTCTCCTGCCCCCAATCCCTCCGAGCATCAGGGTCTTTTCCAATGAATCAACTCTTCGAATCAGGTGGCCGACGTATTGGAGTTTCAGCCTCAGTATCAGTCCCTCCAAAGAACACCCAGGACTGATCTCCTTTAGGATGGACTGGTTGGATCTCCTTGCAGTCCAAGGGACTCTCAAGAGCCTTCTCCAACACCACAGTCCAAAAGCATCAATTCTTCGGCGCTCAGCTTTCTTCACAGTCCAACTCTCACATCCATACATGACCACTGGAAAAACCATAGCCTTGACTAGACGGACCTTAGTTGGCAAACGTCCCTAGTACTTACTTATCTTACAAATGAAAGTCGGTACTTTTCAGCTGTCTTCATCCAATTCCCCCTCCCCTCAACCCTTTCTGAGAGAAAAGATCTCTTTTTCTGAGTTTGTTTTGATAACTATATCAGTTCCAGTTACACAATAAAGCTATTTGATACTTCTATATATTTCAAAGTGAATTCCAAAATAAGTCGTTACAATATATCAGCACACAATATATCAGACATTAAAACATTACATAGCTCCTGGTATGTATTCCCGCACCATCTCCATTTCTTTTTGGCTCGTGGGATCTTAGTTCGCTCACGAGGGATGGAACCTGTGCTCCCTGCAGTGGAAGTGGGGAGTCAACCACTCCGCTGCCAGACACATCCTTCCTTTTCTTCTTAAGGGCAGTTAGGATTTTGTCTCTACGAACCAGTAAACAAGGGGCACATCAGACGGAGAAAACAATTGTCTGTGCAGAGAAATATGGGAGCCGAGATACTGGAGACATGTTATCTGCTTTTGTTAACGACCCTCCGGAGTCAGTTCTACCTCAAGTGTCCTCCTGCCCTGCGCCACTCGGGACAATGGAAGGAGACAAGCTCAGTCAAGATGCAGAGGAAAGCCTCGTGGTCTGATCAAGGCATGGAGGGGCTGGAGTTCCCGCTGTAGAGACGGGCAGTGGGCCTGCCGGAGGAGAGGCAGCGGGCCGGGCTGCTCTATGACGTCTCAGCGGCGGAGGGGAGCAGGCGCAGTTCTGGCGGGCTGGCTACGCGGCTCTGGGGGCGGCTCACAGCGCAGGCGCAGAGCCTCGGCGCCCAGGCCCGCCGCCATCTTGGGTGGAGCACCGAGCGCCGCGCCTCTGCGCACGGCCCCAGGCTGAGGGGCCGGGGCCGCCATTTTGAGCCAGGAGCTCTGGTCTCAAAGGCCGGGTTCAAGGCCTCTGCGTGCAGCAGCCTGTGAGCCAGTGGCACCAGAGGAAGCACAAAGGGATGAAGAAAAAGGTAAGACTTTATGATCCGGATTCTATTTTTATTTCCTGGGAATTGTGAATGGGTTTTGTCCGTGACGGTTTGGTTCAGCAGGAGCATAGGTTCTGTGGAACAGGAAGAGGCATAAATGTCAGGGCGTGAGGTCAAAATAGTGGACCAGTTCTGTCAGCGGTCCCGACATACACCCTGTAAGATGTCACCCTCTGGAAAAGGAGAATTTTCTCCCTGCGTTGCCTCGCTCGCTTCCTCACTTTTAATCGGATCATCGGATCTGCCTTCAGTCGACAGCTCAGGACAGAACACAAATTGTCCTCGAGGTTTTCAGGCTCTCTTCTCAAAATCCTGCAGTTAACAAATGTGACTTTTAAAATAGACAGGAGGTTTGAAAACAAACCAGTTTTTCTACTAAAAGAAAAAAAAAGAAGAAAACAAACCGAAAGTGTTAATATTATTGGTTGAAATGTGTAGGAAAGGGCATTTCTCCAGAATAGGAGAACACTCCTTCCAGGCTAGAGAAGATGAATTTAAGCAAAAGAGAGAAGGATGGTATGTGGTCTCACAGAGGTGGGGGGCCTATACCTCACTTCCTATAGCCCACTAGAGAGGCAGCAAGTGGGATGGACATTTAAACTGCTGCATTTAGAATCGATAACCAGCAAGGACCTACATGGGGCAGGGGGAACTCTGCTCAGTGTTACGTGGCAGCCTAGATGGGAGGGGCATTTGGAGAATAGATAACATGCTTAAGTATGGCTGAGTCCTTTAGCTGTTTACCTGGAACTATTACAATGTTGTTAATTGGCTATACCCCAATACAAAATGGGCTTCCCTGGTGGCTCAGTGGTAAAGAACCCACCTGCTAGGCAGGTGATGCTGGTTCAATTCCTGGGTCGGGAATATTCCCTGGAGGAGGAAATGGCAACCCTCTCCAGGATTCTTGGGAAAATCCCATGGACAAAGAAGCCTGGTGGGCTACAGTACATGGGTTGCAAAGAGTAGGACACAACTGCACAACTAACACAACCACTGTAGCTCACAGAATCTCTCAGAAGTTCTGAAGGGCCTCCAAGGTGGCTCAGTGGTTAAAAAAAAAAAAAAAAAAAAAACCCTGCCAGTTAATGCAGGAGCCGCCAGAGATGCAGCTTCGATCCCTGGGTTGGGAAGATCCCTTGGAAAAGGAAATGGCAGCCCATTAGAGTATTCTTGCCTGGGAAATCTACAGTCCATGGGGTCGCAAAGAGTCAGACATGATTGAGCTACTGAGCTCATACATTTGCAGTCAGAATAGCCTAAAACTGAACTGTGAGGCTGGTCCCAAGATGACCCCTCCTACGGCCAGCACTGGGCACAGACACTGTAGTTTAAGCCGTGCTGGACATCAGACATTGATGTCAGAACAGCTTCTACCTCTATTTAGATATGAGTGCTGCTTTTACTACAGTCAGAATGGGTCCTGTCCAGTCTTGCCTTTCACAAGCTTCTCAACAAACTCTGGAACCTGCAAGGAGGCTGGGGAAGCACTTATCTACTGCTTTTCCCTCATCGGAAGTGGGAGGTGAGCTCAGCTTTATAAACATGAGGGTTCCTCAGACTTGAGAAGAGAACTCAGACACTCAGCAACCAGAAACAATAACAAATGTCCAGGACAGAAGGTAATCTGCAAAAAGAACTTAGTTTAACAATTCAGCACAATAGGAGCTCCAAGGTAACAATTAGGTCGAAATCCAGAGAATACAGTTCCATTGTGCATTTCACTTTGCAAACTAAAATTGATACTCACTCCACCATGGTGATGTGAGATTTTCAAAAACTAAAGTTGACAAGCTACAGGTTTTCTGTTTGTTACAACCAAATTCCCCTAGTGCAGAAACAAGCGCCCAGATTCTCTCTCAATTTCCAGCTGGAGATTTTTTTTTTTTCTGTTTACAGCATTAATTAAGCATCCTAAGCAATAATTTCCTCTGCTGCAAAATGGGAATAATAACAGTACCTAAACTCTTAGCATGATGGTCAGGATTAATGAGCTATATGATAGTCTCAAAGTGCTGCACTCAATATGCCAGCAAATTGGGAAAACTCAGGAGTGGCCAGAGGACTGGAAAAAGTCAGCTTTCATTCCAATCCCAAAGAAAGACAATGCCAAAGAATGTTCAAACTACCACACAATCACATTCTTCACACACACTAGCAACCTAATGTTCAAAATTCTCCAAGCAAGTCTTCAACAGTACATGCACTGAGAACTTCCAGATGTTCAAGCTGGATTTAGAAAAGGCAGAGGAACCAGAGATCAAATTGCCAACATCCGTTGGATCATAGAAAAAGCAAGAGAGTTCCAAAAAAAAATCTTCTACTTTATTGACTACACCAAAACTTTTGGCTGTGTGGATCACAACACACTGTGGAAAATTCTTCAAGAGATGGGAACACCAGACCAGCTTTCCTGCCTCCTGAGAAATCTGTATGCAGATCAAGAAGAAACAGAACCGGACATGAAACAATAGACTGGTTCCACATTGGGAAAGGAGTACATCAGGGCTGTATATTGTTACCCTGCTTATTTACCTTATATGCAGAGTACATCATGCGAAATGCCAGGCTCGGTGAAGCACAAGCTGGAATCAAAATTGCCGGGAGAAATATCAGTAACCTCAGATGCACAGATAACACCACCCTTATGGCAGAAACCGAAGAGGAACTAAAGTGCTTCTTGATGAAAGTAAAAGAGGAGAGTGAAAAAGCTGGCTTAAAACTCAACATTTAAAAAACTAAGACCATGGCCTCTGGTCTCATCACTTCATGAAAAATACATAGGAAAACAATGGAAACAGTGACAGACTTTATTTTCTTGGGCTCAAAACTCACAGCAGATGGTGACTGCAGCCATGAAATTAAAAGACGCTTGCTCCTTGGAAGAAATGCTGTGACCAACCTAGACAGCTTATTAAAAAGCAGAGACGTTACTTTGCCAACAAAGGTCCATCTAGTCAAAGCTGTGGTTTTTCCAGTAGTTACATATGGATGTGAGAGTTGGACCATAAAAAAAGCTAAGCACCAAAGAATTGATGCTTTTGAACTGTGTTGGAGAAGACTCTTGAGAGTCCCTTGGACTGCAAGGAAATCCAGCCAGTCTATCCTAAAGGAAATCAGTCCTGTATATTCATTGGAAGGACTGATGCTGAAGCTGAAGCTTCAATACTTTGACCATCTGATGTGAAGAACTGACTCATTTGAAAAGACCCTGATTCTGGGCAAGATTGAAGGCAGGAAGAGAAGGGGACACCAGAGGGTGAGATGATTGGATGGCATCACCAACTCAATGGACATGCGTTTGAGCAAGCACTGAGAGTTGGTGATGGACAGGGAAGCCTGACGTGAGTCCATGGGGTCGCAAAGAGTCAGACACGACTGAGGGACTAAACTGAAGACAGTCTCAGTTATGGGCCCCAGTTCTTCTTCATCTCTGTACACCCTTTGCCAGATCACTTTACAGTGTTTCTCAGTAAAGAAGAAGAATCCTTTATATCTGGGTTGACCTTGGACTTCCTTGTCTGATAGAATGTGTTGGAAATGATGGCAGTTTGAGTCTAGGTTTCAAAAGTCTTATGTATCCTGGTTGGCCTTCTGCCACCATCATGAGGACTTAGCTGTCTACCAGAGGATGCAAGACATGGAACAGAGACACGTCATCTGTCACCCAGTGGCCCTAATTGACACCCAGATATAGGACCAATCCAGACAAAGGCCACTTAACTGGTCACCCTCAAGCAGGAATAACAAATGCTTATGTATATATCACTGAACTTGTATAGCAGTACCTTACTGCTACAGAATGGTTAAAAAAACAATGTTTAGCAAACAAACAAAAAGCAATGAAGCACATAGTAAGAACTCTATAAATATTAACAAGCATACCAAAAGAAGGGCATCCTATTAGTGCCAGCAGCTGTGTGATTTGACAGACCAAGGGCTGATATTCTGTATAAAATCATCAACAAGATTTTTCAGTCAAGGGCACTGTCCAAGGTATAGATATTCTTAATGTCACAGGTAGAAAATGTTGACCCTTCCCTCTGAAACACAGATCTGAGTGAAGGCTAAAAAATAAAGAACTTGCAGACCCCAGCTGTCTAGATTTGATGTCTACTAGAAGTGTATTTGGCCTTGCTGACTCAACACATAAGTAACATGTGATAAAATAGACCATTGCAGCTCAAAATCCTATTTAAGCCTCAGATCAATGGTTTAACTCTTATATCAAGACAGGTAGACACTACTATGTGATGGAAATGTTGTTTGGGAAAAAATGATTTTTAGTGGTAAAAACCAAGACAACCACATCTCTTTTCACTGCTTTAATGTCAAGCCAACTCTTCAAAAGGTAAATTCCAGATACATGTGAGTAGATTGTGGTGCAAGCAGGTTGTTTTTATTCTTTATGATTTTATGTTTCATCTAGCCCCAGTCCCTTTCCTTACAAACTTGTTTCCCCCCAAAATTCACATAGTAATCACAAAATAGTTTACTTTGCAAATCTACTGAGATTATCAAAAATCTGTTCCTTGTGCTTGAAAAATAGGTGGTATATAATGAAGTCAAAAATTCAGTAAATAGAGCTCAGTGGGCCTACTTTTTTCTCCTGACTCCAGTGATTATCATAATTTGATTTTATAGTTTTCTGTCCTAAGTTACCAGCTAGGGAGCAATCTTTACTGAGTCATGAACTTTCCCATCATTAAATGTCTGCACCTATTTTCAACATATCAAAGCGTCCAATAACTACATTTTATCTGCCTTGAATAAAGTTGAACAGAGACATGGGGGAGCATACACATAATAAACTTTCCTTTATGCTTAGCAAAGTCCTTGTGGTTTGGAGTTTCAGCTTTGTCTATGACTACTTTTTCAGGAACATAAAGATTGTATAACACATCTTCCATAGAGACCAGGACATATGTTTACAAGGACAGAAATCTGAGTAATTTCCCACTGGTCCAAAGGGAATATTAAACTCTTCTGTCATTCTGTAGTATATTATTTATGGTTCCTCTTTTGTTAGCCTTTTTTTTTTTTCATTTGTAAGTTCAACTCTGTGTCCTGATAGAGGGTGATAAAATGCTCAATATGTTAAAAAATCTTATCACTAAATCAGGAACAAAACTATAAATTTTGGCCTTTGAAATCAAACTGACTGGTGAGGATCATTTTGCTCCTGAAATATTACAGTAGTGATCAATTTGCTGTAAAACTAAGCAGTTTAGCTCAGCAATCTATAGTTGGAAAGCAAGTTGTTCAACAGGAAAGTTTATGCCCAGCCCAAGGGATAAATTAAATTTTATGGGGAAAATATGCATTATTACATGCTTATCTGTTTAACATATTATTCTTTTCCACATCAGTATAATAAATATTTTTAATCGTATATTTTATCCCACATACATATAGTGATGTTGTAATTTTATTCCTCCTGTATTGGCCCAAACATGTTCAATTAATCACAGAATAGAGAAAAGCTTTCAAATCACTTTTTTAGAATTCTGATGTGCTTAGCAAATGTACATTCCCAGCTAGATGGAGTTGCCTTACAACAGAAAAATAGTTCAAATTGTATTTCCTCAAAGGGCAAGCATCAACTGATCTATTTTATCCTTTCTCCCAATTTCAGACCCCTTCTCCTTGCATAGCAGCTCTCAGCCGAAAATGCTTTGGCCTTACTTGATTCCATTCATAAGGAGTGATTTCACTTTGAAGATTTTTTGCCTCAGAGTACATGATGGTTGTAAGAAATCAAAGTTAGAGAATATAAATTCAGGGCCCGTGCATATAGAAGGAGTAAATCATGAGAGCTAACATTAGTTGAGCCTCAGTACTTGTCAGGCTGACTTGCCTTATTCCATGTAATTCTCAAAAAATTCTATGGGGTAGGAATGTTGCTATTCCTGCTTTAGAGATCAGAAAACTAGGCTTTGAGAGACTAGCTAAGCAGTGGCTGGAGCAGATGGGAAGAACCACTTAGGAAGCCATTGCTATAACCCCAAGAGAGAAAACAGCAGCCTGAAACCAGATGACAGCAATGGAGGTGAAGACAAATGGGTGAATTGAAGAGAGATTTGCAAGATGGAATCAACAAGACATGATGGTTTGGTGGCTGGTGCCACTCCCAGAGAAATGCATTTGTGAATGTTTGCCAGGGAGTTCTATCTATGCATGCACAAGAATAATTTAATACAGAAAATACCCAGGCATGTTTCTACATTTTCTCTTCACCCCATCTATCTTGCATGTAAATGGATATACAAGGAAATGTTACCTCAAACTTCAAAGGGTAAAAAAAAGTTGACTCTGAAACTTATTCTAAAAGCATTAACAGATCAAGGCATCATGGTGACTCTCAGGTGGAGGTGGTGAATCTCCATGGTGTTTCAGTGTCTTGTGACAGGTTTTGTCCCTGACTGTCTACTCAGGGATGTTTGTATAGCATATAGCCTTGAAAAATAGAAGTAGTGTCTTCCTCCAGGGCAGAAAACAGATTTGTTCCTTATCTGGAGAATAAAAAGGTAATGCCCTCATTTTAAGGCAAAGTTTGGGAAGATTTGCCAATGGCCCCTGTATAATATTGGAAGTTACTTAAACATGGGGATCCTCAGCTGCAGCATAAACCTGCAGTATGTGCAAATTCTACTGAGGCCACTCCACAGTACCTACATGGGACTTGCAAGCCAGGGGGACAGACACAAGGAAGCTCATGCCTCCAGCTGTGCTGTAAGTAACAAAATCTTTTGTATCTGACCCGAGTCTTATGGCTTCTGCCAGCATCCATGAAACTGTGGCAGGCTAACTTATCAGCCCGCAAGCAAAGTAAAATCGTAGACCGTCCATAGATCTTGACAACAGCTTGAGCCATTATTTAGTGATTTTTAAAATTAATTTATTTTTGAAACTTATTAAATTAACCAATATTCCTCCCTCCTCTCGAAAGTACCTAGAATAGCCTATCAATTTACATTGCTCAAATTCCACCCTTTTGGATTTCTACTTCTTTTCTTATTTTTCAGTTGGTATAATCACATCAGTATTATCACAATCCCGAAATATAAATTATCAGAACTGTCTATACTTGGAAATGTCTTAACAGCATTCTAAATAGGCTGTTTCATATAAACAAATTGGCATAAGCACTCCATCCATCAATCAATATTTACTGAGAGTGTTCTGTGTGTGTCAGACATGGCACATGTAATAGTAAGAAAGACAGACACAGTCCCTGCCCTGGAAGAGCAGTGAGTCTAAATAGAAATGCAGATAATTGATCAAGCAATTACAATGAAAGGGATTAAGGATCATGTTGGAGAGATGGTAGCTGCCATCCAGGGTAGCTAACCTGTGAGTTGATATTTGACACCACTCAAATGCATAGAAATCAGCCAGGAAAAGGTGAAGAGGGTTGTGGAGAAGTGACTCAGCTTTTGGAAACAGCTTATGAAACGTCTGTAAGAGAGCAAGGACAAGGTGCATATACAAAATAAAGGTGGGACGGGACAGATGAGGGGGAACAACAGGCGAGGGAGGTTTGTAATCATGAATAAGTATTCAGGTCTTACCCTGCAAGCAATGAGAACACAATAAAGGCTCTTTAAGGAAGGAAGTGACATGATCACATGTACTTTTCTTGTGCTCGAGCTGAGTAGCTTCTGGGATCTTAGTTCCTCAACCAGGGACTGAACCCAGCCCACAGCAGTGAAAGCACTGAGTCCTAACCACTGGACCACCAGGGAACTCCCCAGATTGACATTTTAGAAAGTAGAAATCACTCTGGCTGCTGAATTGAAGACCCCTTGTGGGGGAATGACTAGAAGGGGGACCTGGGCACTACTGACGTTTTGGTCTAGAGAATTCTTTGTTGGGGGTGAGCAGCTGTGCTCTGCTTTGTAAGATTTTATCACCATCCCTGACCTGTATCCACTGGATATCAGTAGCATCCTCTTGATCATTAAAAAAAAAAAAGAAAATACCCTGGGAAGCAAAATCAGCCATTTGAAAACCACTGGAGAGGAGGGAGGCCAGACTGGGAAGCCATAAGCCAGGAAAGAGATGCGGGCAGCCTGGACTGTAGGAATGTGGAAGGGAGATGGATGTAAGAGAAAAGCAGAATGTCCTTTAAGTTTCCCAGCCATCTGTTTATATGTCCCTGAGAAGGGTCTGCTGCAGTGACCTACTGCTCCACTTGTGTAAGGAAGTGAATTTTACTATTTGCTTCTGCCTCTTATTCTAAGCAAAACCTACTCTTGTGTGTGCCTGTCTCATCTGTGCTAAAGTGTATACTTTCATACATATGTATGCATACGTTAAGTTTTGCAAGAATAATTCAGACTTTTCAAAACAGTGACACAATAACAAAGAAAAATTGAGACATGCATGCATTTTGAATATTGATTCCAGTTTCTCACATACTACCTCTGACATTTTCCATGCTGCTTTGTTTTTATGCATTTGTTTTCTCTGCTTTCCTGTGTCTTGCCCAACTTTAAAGGAATCTGCAGCTAACAGGCAATTAGGCCCACCATTAACTGTAGAATGTAAACACTATTCCAGACCAACCCACCAGAAAAAATCTGCTGGTTAACCAAATAGGGCCTTCATAGTCTAAGCGACAACTTAAATAACAATATTTTCATAAAATTTTCTTTGGTAGAAATGGAAATTATGTTTACATGAAGTGAACTGTGTGCTAGGAGCTTTGCAAATATTTCCTCAAATGTTAAATCTTCACAAGTGCTGCAAGGGAGCAATTATTTATCTCATTTTATATTTACAAAATCTGAGACTCAGAAAAGTAAAGGAACTTACCTAAAGCCACCCAGCTAATAAGCTACAAAGCTAGAATAGAAAGGCAATAGAGCAGGGCTCAGCAAACTTGTTCTGTAAAGGCTTTTAAGTATTTTTAGCTTTGCAAGCTATTCAGGCTCTGTCACAACTACTCAGCTCTGCCTTTCTAGTTGGAAAACATACACAGGCAATATGTAAATGAATGGGCATGGCTGTGTGCCAGTAAAACTTTATTTATAGACTGACATTTCAATTTCATATCATTTTCCCTTGTCAAAAATATAATTTTTCTTTTTATTATTATTTTTTAATTATTGTAAAAGGTAAAATTTATCATAGCTCATGGCCAGACAAGAAAAAGGCAGTAAGCCAAATTTGGCCCACCAGGCCAGAGTTCACCAAACTGTTGGTGGAGTGTGGGTAAGAAGACAAATTCTAGAGGCCAGCTCCATTGGTGTGAATTCCTGGTTCCCCCCCGCCATCATCTTAAATATGTAAACTCATTGAATTAACCAACATCTCTGTACATCAGCATCTCAAGTTGGTTCCCCAAAAACAGACCCTGCGAGAGGTTTTGAGAGCTTTTTTGGGAAGTGATCCCAGAAGCACTGGTTGGAATGTAGGAAGCAAAGACACGGAGGAGAGGGAGCCCACTATGGAAACCATCAAGGAGCAGGTCCCTCCTGGGGACAGCTGGGCCAGTCCTGCCAGGCCCTCCAGGAAGTAAGCCTCAGTGCCAGTACCATCCCGTCTAGCAAGGAAGGGGAGGTGGAGGAGGTCCACCCCTGCTCCAGTGGTGGAGGGCTGCCAGGGATAATGACAGGGCAGCCCTCTGCACCCTGTAGACAGACCATTCCCCAGGGACAAGAGAGGGCCCTGGGGCACACTCCCAGAACGCCTAGGAGATAGGGGAGTGGGGTGAAAAGTACCCTATGAGTCAGCTTCATCACCTGCAAATAGGATAATAATAAGGCCTACCTCTTGGGCATATTGAAAGGTTAAATGAATAGTAATGTTAAGTGCTTTAGGTCTGAGACTAAAAGAGGTGGATGAGGCACTTACCTCAGGCATAGAATTTAAGGGGACGCAAAAAAACTCAGTAATCAGCATCAATCATATTTCGGTGCAACGTTTAAAAAAAGAAACCAAAGTTAAAAAAATCCATGATGAACGGAATATCAAAATTTTGCAAAGAAGTAGGATCACTAACAGCTTTGTGTGAATCTACACTGGATCCTGAGTCAAAACAAATGCATTCCCACAGGTATGCTTTTATATACTTTTTAGAAGCTTGACTTTTTCCAGAATTCGATTTTGAAAATGATAGTTTTGCACCTTTCAAAGAGAAAAATGAAATTATCAATTCTGTTTGGGGTAAAAATAAAATATTTAAACTTAAAATAATGTTATGCATTTTGATACACCTACTTGTCAATTTTTCAGTATTTTTTTCAACTTTGACATTCTGAGGGGAAAAAATAACAATTAAAAAGATACATACAAGCATGCATATGGGAAATGCTCATTTGCCTCAGGTTTCAGTATGACTCTATTTAAATTTTTGATATTTTCTTCATTGGGGATTTTATATTAACTTTGTTTTTAAAAATAATGTGTAAAATATGAGTTAACTTGATACCTGAGTTTTTTTGATGTGCCCTCTCCCCTAGATTTTGTACCCACAGTGAGTGTCTCACTTTCCTCACCCTAGAACTGGTCCTGGTTAGTACACACTGGCATATAAGTACTTAATCAGTGTTACAGCTCATCGTCAAACCCTGTTCATCCAGCACAGCTGCACAACCCCTCCACTGCTTCCTTGGTCTATCAGGAATAACCACATATTCACATCTTAACAGGTAACCAGTCACCACAACACATTATATATATATATATATATATATTTTTTTTTTTAATCATGGCATGTGGAAACAAAAATGGCAGCCTTTTATTGAATATTTCTGAGGCATATGTGTTGATAACTACTCACATAACCCATTATGGAGGGGGGGGGAGTTAGCAAAGCCAAGGCAATTACGGCTGGATAATTTGAAGGACCCACTTTTTCTTGACAGCAAATTAATTGATGTTATAATGGGTATGTCACCCTGTCATCCATCAACATTTATTGAGTTCTGACAGTGTGCTAGGTTACACATGAAACATAACACACACACACCAAAATTCCAACTTATTCCTTGCCAAGTGTGATCCATTGATAATGTGGTTTGCAAGGTATATTTTTTAAGTAAAAGGGAAATAATGTTTCCTGTGCTCCCTGTGTCTTCTCAGCCTGCCTCTCTCCTCTGTGCCTTTCTCTCTCTCTCTCTCTCTCTCTCTCTCTCTGTCTCTCTCTCTCCCCCCTCCAGGCGCCCACCCCACCACCCCTCACCCCACCCCGTATTTATCTTAGCACAGTGGTTCTGGTTTGTTTTGAACATGAGTTGTAATCAGCTTCTGAAATGGAATAAAGAGAATTCTGATTTGTGGGAAGAAATAGATTTGTCTGATAGATGCATTTTAAAGATTTCTGTTTATTAATGACCCAAGCTTTCCAGAACACATTCAAGAACTGAAGTTGCACTCGGCTCTGCTGATTTGGCCTCACAGCGTATTACTGTAAAAGCAATGAGAAGAATCAGCAGCAGCTGCCCAACCAACTAACCCTCTGAGCTCCCCAGGCCCGTTAACAGAGAGAGGCTGGGGTCTGGAGGAGTAAATACACAATAGCTTTGTTGAAAATGATCCTGGGGGGGGAAGAAAAGGTCTATGGCTAAAATGAAAAAACAAAAACACAAGTAATTAAAAAAGAAACTTCATTTCCAGTTGCTGAATAAGACATTAAAGAATTGCAGGAATTAAACCCAGTAGAAAATCAGCTATTTAATTTTTGAGTCATGGTTAGAAATTAAAATGAAAGAATACTCTGGAGTGGATTTATTACATTGTCCTTAATTCCACATTCCCATTTTTTAAAATTTATTTATTTGTGTATGTATACTTGCTTTGGGCAACACATTCCAGTATTAGATTGAGGCCTAAGTAGTGAAATTTCATCCTTAACCCCACATTTCCTTTATTCCAGCAGCTCTAGTTACAATCTAATGTTATTTTAACAGTTTTTCTTTAATTTAACGATATTTAATTTGCATTCGCTCAAGTGACATACAATAGATCATGCTATTACCATGATTTATATCAGATGAACTGGCATAAATTCAACATTATAAATTGCGCCTGTAAATGAAACTATTATTTTACAGGAATTACTGAGCAGAAAGGGTAAGGACCCTCCAGTCAACCTTAGTCAAACCCACTCTTTAGAGTTTTATATTTTATGCCCGCAATAAATGCTTTTGTGAAAGCCCATAACCCACAGAAAAGTCATTCGAAGTACATTAATTACGATAATACTATCCAAAAAGCTGCAAGGGCCTATTTTTGTGACATCATTCTCTGATTTCTTGCTGCCTTAAATTATCCCTTTGATGGCTGTGGAGATTAACAGTCATACTTTTGTCATTAAATATAAGGCATTTTAAAGCTTAATCCACCTAAGTTCTAATTGATATTGCTTTCAGTTGGCAGATAGCGACCTGATTTATAATTTAAATATGCAGCATTATATGCATCTCTTCAGTATAATGAAAAAGCAGAGTTCCTCTCATCTTTCTCGGCAATGTTAAACATCAAGGAAAAGTCGCTTTCTTTTTCCTTTTATATCCTAAGCCTAATTGAAAACTGTTCATTGAATTTCAACATGATAGAAAAGTCTTTTTATCTCTCAATTTGTCCATTAGCGATTATAATTGAAGTATCTGCTACACAGCTGAATTGATATTGTTCTTGTTTAAATTCTGAATTTCTCTAAATCTTTCAGAAGACATCAAAAAATATATATGTATATGTATGCACACACACACTCGCATATGTATGTGGCTGAGGCGATACCAGCTAACGACTTTGCTTAAATGGAACATTAGACTAGCTCACTCTCCACGTGGATAAAGCCACACAAAGAAAGAAGCCATCTAATTTTGCTGGAGAATGTGTTGCATAATAATCTTACCGGCATGACCATAAGGTTTGCTAATTGCCACATCTGTTTAACAGCTGTCAGAGGCTTCCCACATGTTGTCATCAATATTACAACACAGTACATTACCAGGAATTTTATTGTTTTCAACTGTTATTTATTTGCCATAGACATTACTACAGCTAATGATGTCTATTTATGTTATACCACTAATTGTTTTCTGTTTTTTTAGAAACCTGTATTCAATCTACTGTCTTGGTTGGGATTACGCCTTTCTTTCCTGCCCCCCATTCCGTGACCCCTGGCTTCCTGTAACCCCCCTGACAACCTCTTCATGTTAATGACGCTAATTCTTCTTCATCCACAGTCATAAATATCCTAATGGGTTTGTAGAATTGAAAAGAAAAAAAAAGTTTGCAAAATGTCCTCATTTCTTATTGGGGCTGCTGAATTCTTTCAGTAAATCACTAAGCTGAGCCCACGTTAGTGATGATCAGCGTACAAATACATCACTGTTTAGGCTGCCTTTATGGAGGAGGAGCGAGCCTTGCCGGTTTTTTGTGATTACCTTTGTATCTCACCTGGTTCCTCTCTACAGTGTTTCTTTTTTGTAAAGCACGGCAAACCACAACATCTATTAAGCAGAAAGCAGAGACTGACAAACCGTAGACTGAGTGAAGTACGCATGACCTGATTTAAAATGAACTGATAGGTGTCACTGATATCTATTATACATAGAATGTGTGAATTCCATATGATGTATTATTTATCCATAGTAGATGCCTTTTTGTTTCATTAATAAACCTGTATATCAGAGATATACAGTACTGATGTAGTTGGAGGCAGTACAAAACGACAGGGTATTTGCCTGCCATTGCTCAATTATTTTCCTCATTTTTCCCCTGCGTCTTTGCATGAATTATTAAGATCTTGGCTGTTTATTTAAGAATCTAATTTGAGTGCATGTGTCCGGCTGAATTCTGTTTTCTCCTCTAATGAAAGGAAAATCGTGTGAGAATTTCCAGTCTTGGACTCTGGTTTTAGATTTGCAGTGCATAATGCAAGTTGTAAAGGTCACTCTGCTTTTGAACCATATAGCATAGACATTTGATGAGCCTAAAAATCCATTTTGGTTACGCATCACATCATGCCAACAAATTAAAGGAGAGTTGCTTGGTTAAGTCAAGCACAATTTGCATTCACTTAGAGAGAAATAGATGAAAAGAGCAAGGATCTGATTTGAGTGAACCCTACAGAAAATCTCTTAAGCTAAAGGAAGGTAGATGATTGGAGATAACTTCTGGAAGCTGCTGTGAGTGACCATTGTTCATACCATGATGTCTAACATTGCCGGTTCTAATCACCACATTTGGATGTTTGGGTTTTCATGTCTAGTAATGCACATTCATTTATAACCAAATCATGCCACAGCCTGCACAGAGATCTTTGAGAGGTCTCATTGGGAGAGTAGACGGAGATGACCTTACACATAAAGTTTGCTTTGCTTTTCTAAATAAGAACTGAAGGATAACATTTTGTTATGGATTAAAAGTGATCAAAGATGATACATAGATGTATAGTTGGGGGGTTTTCTTAGTTTTTTTTTTTTTTTTTTTTCATTAAATGACTTCTTCAGAGATAGGTCTGAGACCAAATCTCTTTAGCTTGTTTGTTCAAGATCTAGTGGAAGGAAAATGATAAAAGTTCAATGTCCACATTGCTTTGAGAGAGGAGTAAGTGCCGCAGAGTCTGATAAGAAATCTCACGTGGTATAAATCAGGCAGTTTCTGGAAGCACCCTGTCCTCCCTCATTCAAATTTA
The DNA here is from genome assembly GCF_014754425.2 of Oryx dammah. NCBI lineage: Eukaryota > Metazoa > Chordata > Mammalia > Artiodactyla > Bovidae > Oryx > Oryx dammah. The sequence continues at coordinate 3,504,574 of NW_024070194.1, forward strand.
AAATAACTAAGGAAATGCAAAAACTCACTATATGCATCAAAAACACCTTTTTCAGAACCAGACACACTCCTTCACACTAATGGAAGTTTTAATAAATTCACCCTTTTTCTAGGGCAGCTTGGCAATAGCTTTCAAAATGTGTGATACTGTTCCAGCTGACCCCAGTGTTCTCTTTATAGAAACATACACTGTCAACATTCTTGCGCAGGGGTACAAAGTTAAATGTACAAAGGCAATCTTGAAAGTTGTTTGTAAGATTAAAGATTTTTAAAGAGAAAACTAGAAGTGCTTCAAGGTTGATCAATAGAGGAATATTTGCAAAAATTTATGCTTGATCCATTGTTTGTAACAGCAGAATATTGGAAGAAAACTAAATGATTATTATTAAATAAATAATCAATTTGTATGAGATACCACACATTAAAAATAATAAAGATCTATGGGACTGATGTGGAAAGACATACTGGATGATAAGTGAAAAAAAAAAGTAACTTACAGAACACCATATGTATATAGCCAGCAAGTGTTCGTGCATTTGTGGCTATAAGGTGTATTGGCTGGTTAAAGATTTACACATCCTCTACAATGCGTGGATTCCCACAAGGCAAGGGCTTTGGCCTGTCTCATTCACCAACATAGTGCCTACATCTCCATATCCATGCCTGGCACAAAATAGAGACTAAAAAATTACTTGTTAAATGAATAAATGAGTGCGCATGTGCTAGTTCAAGCAAAAAGGTGCGCAATAAGGGATACGAAGGGAAGGATACAAACCAAGTGCACATAGGATTGGAGGAGAAGGACTCGGGGAGTTTCTGTTGCTCCTCTCCACTGTTGGAGTATTTTTTGAATGAGTATCTTTCAAAAGGATTTATCAGAAAATCGAAAGGATTTCAAGATAGAGTAAAACTGCAAAACGGAAAGGCATGTTGTGCCCATTTGCCATTTTTGTGTGAGTATAGGGTCTGTCACAAAACTCTGTAGGGTCTCTTCCGTCGTGCCCCATTTTCCCCTTCCTGAGTTCCCATTAGAAAAAAGTGGGTGAGGATGTGATGGGCGGGAGTTAGAAGGAATAAGTTGCTCTCCTAAAGCTCCTGTGGTTGTGCTCTTGGGGAGCTGACCTGCGCACTGTGGATTCTGACCTTGTGAAATACTCAGCAGGAAAAGACCTGAACAAAGCCATCAAGGACAGCTCAATCAAGGTGTCTGACTGTCTGCAGCAGCAGTCGAGAGAGCGGGGGAATGGATGGACATGTTAAACATTAATAGAAAGTATATTAAAGGACTTCCGGTTTAAAATGGCGGGTTGAATTCACCCGTTTATCTTCTCGCCTTCTCAAAACCTTGCTACCATGACAGTAAAGGGACTCTGGAGTTATAAATTCCACAAGGACAAAGAAAGAGAGTGGAAGAACAGACGATGACAGGAGAGAGCCAGATTTTGAAAGACAAAAAGTGAATGAACCAAGTGATAATTGACTGGGTTCCAGAACCTTCCCATTAACCTAGGACTCTTTGCAACCCCATGGACTATAGCCTGCCAGGCTCCTCTGTCCACAGGATTTCCCAGGCAAGAATACTGCAGTGGGTTGCCATTTCCTTCTCCAGGGGATCGTCCCAACCCAGAGATCGAATCCGCGTCTCCTGTGTCCCCTGCATCGCAGCTGCTGAGCCATCAGGTAGTCCTACTTCAAAATAGAAATCAACATTCAAGCATCACCATGGATTTGAGCAAAGCCTCTAAGATAAAATTCAGGCATGTAAACAAACGGGAGAAAGGAGGAGCTCTAAGGAAATAGACTGTGGCATGCAAGAAAAAATTATCAAATGTTCTGAAATATCTTCAGCAGATTGTAGCTTTCATGAATAAAATGCATACGACAGTAAATAACTTTTGGAAATTGAAGGATAGAGTGCAGTAGTTAAAAATCCAAATGATGGTTTAGAAGACGATTGCGAAAATTCTCCCAGAAAGTAGAACAAAGGGGGAAAAAAGAGATAGATGATGAAGAGAAAATATTAAGAAAATTAAAGATACAATATCCAAACAATAGGTGTTTTTTAAAAACAACAGCTGTAAAAATTAGGAGTGAAAAAGGGGAAATAATATTTAAAAATTATCCAGGAAAATTTCTAAAGCTGAAGACGACCAGCTTCAGGAACCCATTAGTTACCCAGCTCCAAAAGTGAGACAAGTCCACACCAAGTTACATCATCATAAAATTTCAAATCCTAAAAATTTTGCAGAGAGAGATTTTAAAAGTATCATCACACATCACAGTAGCCATGATGAAACCTGGGAGAAAATACATGTCTTCAAAATGCTAATGCAAAAGTATTTCTTTCTGGTAATTTCATAACTGGCCAAGTTATTACTCAGGAATAAAAGTATTTTCAAACTTGCAGTCTCTCAAAAATTGAAATAACAGACCCCCTTTCTCCAGAAAAAGGGAGACTTTTTTCCTTTTCTCCAGATACAGGGGGTACATCTGTCTAAGAGTGAGACCAACCAGAGGGAAAAAGAGAGGGCAGTAGGCGGGGAGATGGAACCTTGTTGTCATCCCCTGAGCCCTGGACCTGGATGTGAGGAGAGTGTGGGCACGGGGCCTGACTGCAGTGGTTGGTTCACTCTGACCAGTGCAACCCCTGTTATTAACGGAACCCTTCTCTCTCTGCCTCATTCATAAGTTTTTCTGAACTGCGCCAAGCAATGTGGACCTCTCTTCTTCCTGATCATGAGTCATCTTGTTTATAATGTTAAACCAGTGAGGCACTGTATTCCTAAGGTCTTGCTTCCTTTGCCTGTAGGTTTTGTGTTTCTCTCCTGCATACAGTCCTGTCCTTCCCAAAGGGTTAGTTAAAGCTCCTCTTGGACAGAAAGGGTGAGTTCCTGGAGCCACCTTCCCCTCACAGCCAGTCGGCCACCAAGCTGACTCTCATTTCCCCCGCTTGCTCCTCCCACCTTCTCTCACTGAAATCCCTGCTGATCTCCTTGCTTTCAGATTCACTCCTCTAGGATCAGTTCTCCACACAGATGCTCGGCCATTCTAGAATGGCAGTCGGATCATGACCTTTCTTCCTGTTTGAAACACTTTAACTGCTCTCGGTGGTAGTGGAGCACAACCCAGCGTCCTTACATCACACAAGACCTGGCCCCGCACCCCACCTGAAATCTCTTGGAGCTATTTCATACCCTATGACTGCAAACCGTGAACCCTTAGCCTGGTGTGCCCACCCCTTTGTATGACACGTTCCCGTGCATCCTTCTACAACCAGCACAGATAATTCCTGCTCTCTGAAACTTTCTCTAGTCCTTCGCTCCCCAAACAGGGACTGCCGGTTGCCTCCCCTAATACCTGTCCTCTATTAGAGCGTTTACCATATCTTTTACAGTCTCTTGTGACGTGGCAGCTTCCCACGCTAGGTGATGAGTTCGTTTCTGTGCCCCCAGATTGAGACAGGCTCTGTCCGTGGTGGATAAGAAATACTTGGTGACGGATCAGTGAGTTCTCTTCTAGAACCTACTTCCTAGCACATTCGTGGAAATATATCTCAATAGGTGTTTAGCAAAATAAATTGAAGCTTCTTTACTCTCAGTAGGGTGCATCTGTTGGCTTCGTCTGTCCCACATCTACTCCTCATCATCCTGGTGCTAGAATGATGAATTTTTTAGGAAACTATCTCTCCCGTGGTCTCTGCCGCCTCTCCCTTGGCTTCCCAGCTCACGAAAGCTGACTATCAAATTGTTAGCAACCTGCGAAGTCATTTGAGATTGTGTAGGTAAGTTTGAAATCAGCCACAGTGGGAATGTTTGCACATAGAAATGTAATATATTCGGAAAGATTAAAACTAACACATCTAAAGGGATTCCATAGATATCATTAGTTAAAGTGAGTTGCTCAGACTCTTTGCAACCCCATGAACTATACAGTCCCTGGAATTTTCCAGGCCAGAACACTGGAGTGGGTTGCCATGCCCTCCTCCAGGGGAGCTTCCCAACCCAGGTATCAAACCCAGGTGTCCCACATTGCAGGCAGATTCTTTACCAGCTGGGACACCAGGGAAGTCCATTATCTTAGGATGAAGCTAAAACAGGTTTTGTTTTGTTTTTTTTTTTTTTTCAAATTTGTCCACTTCAAGGAAAACATTCAGTAAATATACCCATCAGCATTCTTGACTCCAAGCAACAGAAACCGAGTTTGGTTATCTTAGCAGAAGTTTTATTTGTTGGCAGGAAATCAGGAAGTCCCCCCAAAGACAAGAAGACTGGAAAAATGAGCAGGAACCAAGTTATGTCAGAGGAAACACGTCAAGGCCACTGCAGAGGAATTGTACCCCTTGTTAAGACACTGTTCTCCAAGTGCCACGGCTACTGCTGCTGCCGGGCATCTCTGCCTTTGGGCTCGCAGCACTGTCCCAGCACCTTTGCCACCAGTCCTCACTAAGGGAACTGCTTCTAGAGCCCCAAGGTTTAAGTGCAAAAGGGTATGAGCCAAGCCAAGACATCCTGAACAACAGGCATCCCCACGTTACTGGGCAGAGGGGAGGAGTACTTTCTGCTGCTGCTGCTGCTAAGATGCTTCAGTCATGTCCAACTCTGTGCGACCCCAGAGACGGCAGCCCGGCAGCCGTCCCTGGGATTCTCCAGGCAAGAACACTGGAGCAGGTTGCCATTTCCTTCTCCAGTGCATGAAAGTGAAAAGTGAAAGTGAAGTCACTCAGTCGTGTCTGACTCTTAGCGACCCCATGGACTGCAGCCTACCAGGCTCCTCCATCCATGGGATTTTCCAGGCAGAGTACTGAAGTGGGGTGCCATTGCCTTCTCCTATAGGGGGTCTCAAATGTGGCTGCTCCTTGGAGCCATCCGAGGAGCTTTACAATATGCTGCTGCCTGATCCCACCCCCAAGGTTCAGACTGCATTGGTCTGGAGTATGCCATGGACATTCGAGCTTTTAAAGCTGTCTAAGGGGTTCAATTGTGCAGTCTAGGTTGAAAAACACTAGGCTAGGCCGCCTGACTTTCATAGTGGGCAATTTTCTTCACTGAAAGGAGAATCGGCCTTATCTGAGCCTCTTGCCTACATTCTGCAATTGATTTCCTTGCTCTCCTTATATGCTCTCGTGCTAATGCTGTTTTCAGCTCTTTCAATTATGCGCTTTCCTTATCTTTATACTATTGAGAATACCTTACAAGATTTCTTAAACAGTAACTAAATTTATCTGCCTGTCATTTTGTTTTCATTATCCATGATAGCAATCTCTCGAATAGCTGATGAGAACATATCAAGTGATTGGTTTTAAACAAACAAACAGAAATCCACAGAGTCAACATTTATCCCAAGGTGTATAGGATGCGTGTTGCTTCGGTGGCTTTGGCGTGCTCTGCATCCGATTCAGGCGTTCACTCCGACCCACAAAGACTTCTCCCCTGAGCCTCAGGTTGATGGTTCTTATCTACTGCTCCCCTCTTATCACAAAGACTGGTGTGCTGTTTTCCAGAGTGTGTTGCTGTGGCCCAAGTTTTGCTCCATAATGAAAGCAATAATTCTGAAAACATGCCGAAGGAATAAAGATGCGTAGTAATTGTCAGAAGTTCTTCATTTTGAAAGGGAATTGCTCATCGTGGTTGACAGTTGATGGCTTTTAGCTGTAGGATGCCTGTAAAAATAACAAGAATTTTAACAACCTAACTTCTATCTTGCTTTCAGATGAACTTATCGACAAAGCAGGTGTGGATCCATGGAACACATGAAGAGATCAAACTCAAAGCCGTGTTGAACTGCAGCTGTGACTCTCCGTGGTTACCCACTTGGCTATCTGGGTACAGTGTTCATGCGTTTCTGCTTGCCACCACCTGCCCCAGAGTTAAACTCGGATGATGCAACTGGCCAGTCCTCCGAGATTCCTCTAACCCAGGATTTCTCCCCCTCAGAATTCCTGATGTTTTGAGCAGATGTGTATTTATCATGGCAGGCTCCGTAGGCATTGAAGGACTTTTAGCTGCATCCCTGCTCTCTCCCGGTCCACACAATGAAATAGCACATGTCTCTCCCTGAGCTGTCAAGACCAGAACAACTCTTAACCACTGCCAAATGTGCCCTGGGCAGGGCCAAAATCACTGTCAGTTGAAAACCACTGTTCTAATCCTTGCTGAATATTAGAATTACCCTTGACGCCATCCCAATGGAATCAGAATCTTTGGGCACGGACCCCAGGTGCCAGCATTGGAAAAGCTACCCAGGGGTTTTAAACCATAGCCCAGGTTGAGAATTTCCATCCTAAAGCAACTGGTCTAATATTGCTATAGAGCTTCTTAAAGTCCTTTTCAGATATTTTTATAATCGGGCCCTCCACTTAGCAACACATGAGCAACTACTACGTAGAAACAATATTAGCTATAATGTCAAGTACCATCTCATGGAATTTGCAATTTAATGAGGTCATGAGAGTGCGAGGGAAATTGTTTTTCATGTGTGAGTATGTATGGAAAAATACCTAGAAAAAAGATCTAAAAGAAATGAGAGAAATGAGTGCTGATCTGTGGAAGGAGGGCAGGGGAGTTAATAGACAGGTGGGACCTGGGAAGCTCATCGGGGGTGAAGAGCCACACGACCTTTGAGAGGACAGGAGAGGGGTAGGGCATTGTGATTTTTTGAAGAGCCTGGTATATTTTTTAATGAAGAGGGTTATGAAGACTACAGTATATGTTCAGCACTGATCTTTTTAAAATACCAGCTTTATTATAACACACACACCATAAAATTTACCATTTCAAAGTGTACAATCCAGTGATTTTTAGTATATACACAGAATTATGCAATCGACACCACTATGAAATTTCAAAATATCTTCATTACCTTAAAAACAAACCCCATACTCAGTAGTAGTCACTCTCCATTCACTGCAACCACCCCAGCCCCTGGCAGCCAATAATCTGCTTTCCATCTCTATAGATTTGCCAATTCTGGACATTCCATATCAACAGACTCATGTAATATATGGCCATTTGTGTCTAGCTACCTAGACAGCATCTGAAAACAAAGCAAAGCAAAATGAAAGGGAAAACAAAATCTCCCTCCCAAGAGGCAATTTAGCCTAGAGCCCAAGAGATAGGCTTTGGCACCAGACAAAATTTCAAATTAAATCAAGTCCTAACCCTCTAGCTGTTTGATCTCAAGCAGACGCCATTGGTTGACCACCCAACACCCTTCTCAATGTCCAACTCTCACCATAGAGACTGGAAAGTCTTAAGTAGCATTGTCCCAGCTCCTCCAGTTTTGCCAATGGAAAGTCTCAGCTCCTAGGAAGGATATTTCCTTCCACGATTAGAGACATACTGGAAGAAAACATCGTATCATTTGTCCTCCACTCCTTCCTTCCTTCCTTCCTTCGAAGGATGTGTGAAGCAGGAAACTCGGACACATGGCTGCCATACTGTGTCCATGAGGGAAAGGCTAAGAAGATCCAGAAATGCCAGCCTAGATTCTGATTCTGTTGCTACAGATCCGGTAGCAGCAACTGTCTTCTCAGTGATTAGTTATGCCTGAAAAATAAGCCTTTGTATGTCAAAGCTACTGTTACTTGGGTTTTGGTTACTGGAAGCATCAAATTACTGCAACAGAAAGTTACTTCACTTCTGTGCACAAGTTCACACATTGGGGCAGAGCTCCCTCGCCTGTATCTCAAGAACCCGCTACCATTTGTTGAAAATCGGTTTCCTTTTGGGAGTGTGTCATCTTTGGGGAAGCTCATGGGATTTGCATCTTTTTCTCCTTTTGCTAAGATATGAGCCTGTTAGTCAGCCTACACTCATCAGAAACCCCTCCCTGAAATTTGATTTTTGAGATGGAAAGTTATCAGAATCCATTCTTCCCAATGGAAGCTCGATGACTAATGAGTCTGTTCCCAGCGGCTGGTCCTGTATTTATCCATGCATGCCTTCACCCGTTCATTCTAAAAATACATTTATTGAGCGCCTAGTATGTGGCGTCTCTGGTGGCTCAGCTGGTAAAGAACCTACCTGCCAGTGCAAGACACAAGAGACACGGGTTCGATCCCTGGGTCAGAAGGATCTCCTGAAGGAGGAAATGGCACCCCACTCTAGTATTCTTGCCTAGAAAATCCCTTGGGCAGGGAAGCCTGGCACTCTCTAGTCCCTGGGGTCTCAAAGAGTTGGACACGACAGAGTACACACGCAATTTAATAGGTGCCACTGTGAGGACGTGGAATTGAAAAAGCGAGACAAATTCAAGTAGTTTATATCCTAAATAGCTGGTGAAAAGTGAAGTTGCTCCGTCATGTCCGACTCTTTGCGTTCCCATGGACTGTAGCCAACCAGGCTACACCATCCACGGAATTTTCCAGGCAAGAGTACTGGAGTGTGTTACCATTTCCTTCTCCAGGGGATCTTCCTGACCCAGGGATCAAACCTGGGTCTCCAACATTGCAGGCAGACTCTATACCGTCTGAGCCCCCAGGGAAGCCCCAAGTAGCTTATATCCTAGGACTATAAACACATCCGTGTCTTATATAACATGAGGTGGTGATGAGGCTGTGAAGAAAAAGTCGACTGAAGGGGATAGATTGTGAGAGAGATGGGGAAAAGGTGACTTCTATTTTGGAGGGTGATCAGAGAAGGCCTCACTAAGGAAACTGTTTGAACAGAGAAGCTCTGGCAAAAGTGTTCCTGGCAGAAGGTAGAGCAAGTGCAAAGGCCCTGAGGCAGGAGCCTGCTGACTATATCTGAGAAACAGGAAGGAGGAAGTCAGTGTGGCTGGAGCAGAAGGATAGAATGGAAATGTGATTGATGAGCAGGCAGGGGGAGAGGCAGGACCCAGATCAAATTGGATCAAGCCACTCACCAAAACATGAGCAAACCGTTTCAACTTAATCCCTCTGGCTGCTAGATGTCGTAGCCTGAGTGGGGAAGGCAGGGAGGGCCAGCAAGGAGGTGATGGCAGTATTTCCGGCGAGAAATGATGGTGCCTAGGATCAAGGTTGTACCCATGGGGTGAACGGGAAGTAATCAGATACCATGCATATTTAGAAGGTAGAGCTAACCAGGTTTACCAAACAATTGGATGTGAAGCGTGAGAAAAATGGGAGAGTCGAGGACAGTTCCACCCTGATGGGCTGAGGAGCCATTTGCCGAGGGGGAGGACCACAGGAAGGACCAGCTTTTTGGGAGGCAGGGTGATGACAGACATGACGAGGTCGTTACTGTGGGCCTCCTGGGGCTTCCTCGTGGAAAGTCTAGTCCCTCCGCTTTCCCACCATTCAGAGCTTCCAGCATCCTTCCAGTGATTTGGCTGAAATTAACCAGAGTTCGTTTCTATTATTTGACACCAAAACCCCTTAACTGATAGAAGGGGCTCCCTTGGCCCTTGAGTGTCAGCACAGGAAACTAAACCCCATTCTGACTGTGGGAACATGTGTTCTGAGCAACAACTAACAAATTCACAAATGAACTTTCGGACGCCACCCACTTCTCGGCAGGAGGCTGACTTTTCCTCTCCCGGTGTCTCTCCTCAGAGAGACAGCTTCTGCCAGTACAAGGTGGGGAAGTGTCAAATACTATTAAAACCTGATTGCTAATTCAAATGCGATTGTGCTTGATATGCTTGTCATGTAAAAGTGTGCAATGTAGCTTAATAAAATTGATAGAACTCCCTTTGAAGATATTTTTGTCACAGAGGCACTTAATAAAACTGTTTCCATGAGGCTCCTCTGCCTCTTCAATATTTTGCTAGTGACACATGTGAGTGAACTAGTCCAGAACCTAGCAAAGCATGTTTCCCAAAGAATGTTGGAGGGGAAGGGGGAGTACTCAGATTCTTCCTTTTTATTTCTTGTCGTTAGGAAGTTCTCTACCAACTGCCCGATGATACGGTTCATCTGGTCACTGGGAAACCAAATCAAAGCTGTTTTGCTTCAGAATCAGACGCAATGAATAAATAACCCACAGAGGTTGCTGTCACTAACTCAAAAATAGCTAATTATAAACACCAAGTCCAGAAATTAATCTGTTCAAGGAAATGTTTCTTTTCTTCCTGCCAATGTCCAGCAAGTGTTTTCAGCCTGGGACCCAAGAGAACCACATATTCTCATTCAATAGCAAGATGGTGGAACTTGACCCCCGTCTTTGTTTTTCATTTGTTAGTTTTCCCATCTGATATTTTAAGTTGATATACTACAGTTTCCTTCTTATTCGATTCAAAATTTTTTCTGTTGTTTTTTTTTCCCCATGTGACATGTGTGATCTTAATTCCCAGACCAGGGATCGAACCTGCACCACCTGCAGTGGAAGCTTGGATCTTAACCACTAGATCACCAGGGAAATCCCAGCTCCCATACTTGGATGCAGCCAGCATGGAACAGAAGTAAGTGACTTCTTAGTGGTAAAGCTGACCAACTTTGGAGGGATACTGACCTGAGTTCAAAGCTTGGTGGTCTTGGGAAAATTCTGTCCTCCTGGATACTCAGATCCACATCTGTAAAATGGAGATGGGATACTACTACTGCAGTGAGATGTGGTACTCTCTTGCGTGTAAGTGGCAGGAAATCCTATTCAAATGGGTTTAAGAAAAAGGAGATTAACTCAAATATTTGAAAATATTGAAACTAGAGCTGGCTTCTTACCCCAGTCACTTTTGGGAGCTCAAAAATCTCATCAGTTCAGTTCAGTCTGTGTCTGTGTCTGTTCAGTCTGTGTCTCCACTGTATCAGCTTCACACTCAGGCTGACCAGCTCCAAATGGGGGGCAGGATGGTGGCCGGGAGCGCCTGGCTTTTGTATTTTTCTAATGAAAATTAGAACACCCCTCTCCAGCCATTTGAACCCTGGCCCAGTGTCGTGTGTCCATCCGTAAGCCTGTCCCTGAACCAGTGATGCTCTGCTCATCCGGAAACCCGCGATGGAGCCGTAAAGGGGTCGGTGCTGCTCAGAACACGTGACACGTGGGGAAGATGCTGCTCCCCGGAGGGAGAGGGTGTGCTGCCCGGACAGGGAAGAGCTCGTGCTGTGAACCCGAAACCGGGTAAACACGCATCCTAGATTCTGTCAGGGGAGATGTTTCAGACGCAGTTTATTAAAATAAAAGCTGAAAAAAAGAGACGAGACTGGGAAACAGGAAGTGACTGGTGCACAGCAGCACACAGTGTCTAGAGCCAGGATCCACTTGATTAGGACCGTCCAGGGTGCTCACGAAGAAAACACTGGTCTAACGCCGGTGTCAGTGAAGAATTACTTTGGTTCAGGGGTGACGAAGATGTTTTGAAACTAGATCGAGGTGGTGGTTGCACAACACTGTGAATGTGCTCAATTCCCCTGAACTGAACCCACTTTAAAGTGGTTATGTGAGTTTCACCTCAGTATTTTAGAAGAATACTTTGGGCTGCAAATAAGAGAAAGCCCTAAGCTACTGACCTAAAAAAGTAGAGATTTCTTCATCTTATACAACAGGAAGTCCAGAGGTTTATAGACCAGAGCTGGTCAACGAAGCCCTCAGACCTTCCTTCTTTCTGCTTCATCACTCTCCACGTAAGGCAGTGATCCCCATGGTCACAAGGTGACTGCTTGTCCTCCAGGCCTCACATCTGTATTCCAGATGAGAAGAATAAAAATGGCAGAGGGACAAAAGGGGGAAGGTAGGAAGGAAAGCTGAAGTTTTACAGAAAGGCCGGCTTAGTCTTCCCGACGGGAACTGTGCTAGTAGCCGCCCCTGCTGGCGAGGGGGGTGGGAGAACAGCGCGTTTATGTGGACACGCTGAGCACTGAGACAGAGTCGGAGTCTGCTGACAAGGAAGAAACGAGAACAGATGAGAGACAAGGAACATTGCCTTCCGGTGCCCACAGCAAAGTAGCGCTTGCATAGATGTCAGTGGACACAAAAGGAACAGGGTGTGGTATTGAAATTCCGAAAACAAAAGATACAGTCCTCTATGCCATTACCTCTGAAAGCTCACTGATTTCTAAGTGTGAGATTAATTAGGCTTATTTTTAGCATTAAATACAAGCTGATTGAATATCGGGAGAAATGAAAAGGTAAGCGAAAGAGACCAATAATCCTCTTACACCAATCACTTGCCTTTTTTCTTGTCTTCGTTTTCATTTTCATGAACTGCATCTAAAACAGCTATACCCTAACAGCAGCTGGGATGCAAGTTTACCAGATTCCAGGTTCACTGCCTTCACGTCCCCCCCCCGCCCCCCCACAAAGAATCGCTCTTTGTAGAAGCTTGATTTTTCAGTCCCGGTGCCTCCGTGTGTCTTGTGTTCACGCCGGATGTTAATGTACTGAGGATGACTTCTCATTCGAGGTACAATGAAAACGTGAGAAATGGTTTTAATAAAGAGGGTTTGAGAGGGGTCTCGAGGGAGCAGAGGAGGGCCTTGGTGTGCATTCGGACACTGAAAGGGCAGCAGAGGGCTTTTCTGGGGATCCAGTGGGGGGCAGCCCGCCTGCCCGCGCAGGTGATACGGGCTCGGCCCCTGGCCCAGGACGCGCCTCAGGGCAGCTCAGCCCGTGCGCCACAGCTCCTGAAGCCCACGCACCTGGAGCCCGTGCTCTGTGAGAAGAGAAGCCCCTGCAAGGAGAAGCCTGCACGGCGAGGGAGAGCAGCTCCCTACCCCGCGCCCCGCCGCAACTAGAGAAAGCCTGCGGCAGCGAACACCCAGTGCCGCCAAAGAAAAAGACAGCAGAGAACACACGCGGAATCCATCCTTGCTCTCGTCGTGGATCTGTGTCGCTGGGCTGTCAGTGTTTAGCTGACTATAAGAGACACTTGCTGTTGTATGACTAAATGTCATTTGCATACCGTAAGCATTACACACTGTTTGAACAGAAACTTCATTTTCTAATGAAATATGTTTCAGTTTTTTTCCTCGTGAAAAATAATTACTGTGCATTTTTGAAAGTCGAATAATAACGACTGAAGATTTCCTCACAGCCCCAACCCACAGGGAAAAATCCTGATCAAACATCCATCCCAGGCTCATTTTTATACCTATTTCCACCAACATACACACATTTTTAAAAAACAGAAATGGAATCGTGGTGCTACTGGGCCAGGAACGTTTATTCTCTAGTCTCGAGTTTCCCTGGAGAGCGACCACAAGCACGTGACATGCTTGCTCCCGCCCCCAGAGAAGTGAGTTACTTGATTGACGGGTGATAGCCGTTGGTCCACATTGCTCAGGTGGGCGGGCTAACATAGTAAAACGCTAATTTGGAACCTGCTGCCTTTCTTCCCTGTCCCAGAACCATGTAACCTGAGGCAGCACTCTTTGACAAGTGGAACTTTTCCCCGGGTAAGCTGTGCCCAGGTGGACATACTCCTAAAAACATCCTCCAAAAAAAAAAAAATTTTTTTTTCATCAGAAGTAAAGCTGACATTTTTATATCTCCATCTATCTGAAAGTCCTCTGGACTCATCTAATTATTTCCCTAAGTAAACTCCTAGACATGAAACTGCTGGATCAAGACACATGGACATACAAAGTTAGTAAGCTAGTTATCGCTAATTTCCTTCTGGAAGGAACTCTGGAATATGATTGAACCACAAACGTCTTATTTTTCACATCTTTATCAGCACTGAGCATTTTAAAAAATCTTGCCCATCTCTCTGAAATAAAAATAACGTGTGACTTTTACTTCCAGTTCTGTTATTACTGAGACTACATGAGTTTTCATGTGCTTAATATATTCTTTTTGAATTGTCTGAGAAATTGTTTTATTATTATAAAGCCAATGTCCTGATAAACCCGTTTCAACGTTAAAGTGTTAGTCATTCAGTCGTGTGTGACTCTTTGCAACCCCCTGGACTGTACCCTGCCAGGCTCCTCTGCCCATGGGATTCTCCAGGCAAGAATATTGCAGTGGGTAGCCATTTCCTGCTCCAGGGGATCTTCCCGACCCAGGGATGGAACCCAGGTCATTGCAGGTGGGCTCTTCACCATCTGAGCCACCATGTGAGACCACATCACCAGGGCCTCACACACCCTCTTCTCTCAGTTCAGTTCAGTTCAGTTCAATCACTCAGTCGTGTCCAGCTCTTTGCGACCCCATGAATTGCAGCACGCCAAGCCTCCCTGTCCATCACCATCTCCTGGAGTTCACTCAGACTCGCATTCATCGAGTCAGTGATGCCATCCAGCCATCTCATCCTCAATCGTCCCCTTCTTCTCCTGCCCCCAAAACTTCCCAGCATCAAAGTCTTTTCCAATGAGTCAACTCTTCACATGAGGTGGCCAAAGTACTGGAGTTTCAGCTTTAGCATCATTCCTTCCAAAGAAATCTCAGGGTTGATCTCCTTCAGAATGGACTGGTTGGATCTCCTTGCAGTCCAAAGGACTCTCAAGAGTCTTCTCCAGCACCACAGTTCAAAAGCATCAATTCTTCGGCACTCAGCTTTCTTCACAGTCCAACTCTCACATCCATACATGACCACAGGAAAACCATAGCCTTGAGTAGATGGACCTTAGTTGGCAAAGTAATGTCTCTGCTTTTGAATATACTATCTAGGTTGCTCATAACTTTTCTTCCAAGGAGTAAGTGTCTTTTAATTTCATGGCTGAAATCACCATCTGCAGTGATTCTGGAGACCCCAGAAATAAAGTCTGACACTGTTTCCACTGTTTCCCCATCTATTTCCCATGAAGTGATGGGACCAGATGCCATGATCTTCGTTTTCTGAATGTTGAGCTTTAAGCCAACAACTTTTTCACTCTCCTCTTTCACTTTCATCAAGAGGCTTTTTAGTTCCTCTTCACTTTCTGCCATAAGGGTGGTATCGTCTGCGTATCTGAGGTTATTGATATTTATTCCAGCAATCTTGATTCCAGCTTGTGTTTCTTCAGTCCAGTGTTTCTCATGATGTACTCTGCAGATAAGTTAAATAAGCAGGATGACAATATACAGCCTTGACGTACTCCTTTTCCTATTTGGAACCAGTCTGTTGTTCCATGTCCAGTTCTAACCCTCTTCTCTCACCGCTCCTCAAATGCAGCCCTCCCGGGGTCAGGACTCAGAGTTGCAACAGAAACCGTCTCTGGCTGTCTTGAGTGGAAAAGGACAGTTTATAATGAGAGAATCTCCGTGAGGGACCGAGAAGCGGGCTGGAGACAGCCCAGCCAGGTAGCTCGCCTGAGGCGGCCGTGCAGAGCTGCTTGGGGGACAGATGTCCCCTTCAGCCTCAGCCCCTGAAGCCAGCCCCGCTGCTTCACCCTGCGGTGGGCTCTGGACAGCGCCAGAACGCCCCTGCAGCTGCCGCCTCCACAACCTGGACGGGGCTCCCCTCCGCTCACTGGAGTGCACTCCACGGGGCGCCTGCAGGAATCTCAGGGTCCGCAGTGGATGTCTGACTTTCGCTGTATGAGAGCTGCCAGGGAGGCTGGGACGGTGAGCTTTCTAATGACAGACGATGGGCACTCACGTGTGGCGAATCTCCCATGCCTGGGAAGGATGCAGAAAGGGCTTGCACTGCCAAAGAAATGGCAAGGGCCCACCACAATTCTGGAGGACCAGATCTATGTGTTACAGTGCCTTGGTACCTTCAGAAGCTTCCTTCTGCTCCATCCAAGTCAGGCAGCCCAGAGTCCCTGCCCACCCCCCAGTATGCCTCTCATCCCATTGCCCCTCCCTCTAGGGTGTGCCCTCTTTCTTCCGCCTATCAAAGCCCTTCTGATTCAGGCTGCACTCCAATAAAAATTAAGCTTAAACTATATTGCAGGATCTGAAGTTTCAAACAGTCTCTGAAAAGAAAAAAAAATCAACTTGTCCTCTGCTTCTCTGTTGCTACATTTAGAAGACCCTTGGACCATTCTTCTAAGAAAGAGAACTTTCTCCAAGATGGAAGACAAATCCCCTAAAACACACTCCCGAAAACAAAGATTCTTATCTTCCTAATACTTATATTATTTTTTTAAGTTTGCTTAATGAACAAGTAGAAACGTCTTCCTTGACCTGGAAAACCTGGAATCCACCCGGCTACCCCTTAGCACCATTCCGGCACGAGAACGTCGGAGCTCTAGGCAGAAAAGTCACCTCACAGTGTTGACTGACATCTCAACAAGTGTAGAAAGATGCAGCGTGTTTTGATAGGTGCATTCCACATTTTTTACTTTCTCTTCACTACACGGATGGTGCCTTCTAGAAATGGTGATCAGCCACTTGTATATCCCAGACTGAGCTTGAGGAAAGAGGATATTGTTCCCTAGTGTTACAATTGCATCTCCTTGTAACGGGCAATCGGGCCCTTGCCAGATGCCCTCGGGGTAGTAGGGGGGCCTCTGCATCTGCTCTTGCCAGCTGAGCCAGGCTCACTAAGGACACCCACAGTTGAGAAGAGTAGGCCCCCCCATTACAAACTATGCATTGGGGAAAACTACTCAACTATGTCAGCGTTAGAGCAGTCGTTGTCTATGGGATTTCTTCAAGTGGTTTTCTAAATTTTCTGTGCATGCATTTCATTTTCACACAGTAGTTCATCCACTCCAACTACTCGCCTCCCTCCTGTTCCTCTTCAGGGGTGGAAGGTCAGCCCATGTTTCAAGACCCACGCCACCTCCTTCAGGAGTCCCCACAGCTGGGTGATCTCTCAAGTCAGTCTCTCTCTCTCCTCGGCTCCACTGTCTCTCACTCTCCTCGCTGGGATTAGGTTTGGCTATGTTCTCAGTTAACCCTGCCTGCCACTGCTGCCTTCTGTGAGCACAGACTGTTTATTTTTTTTTTCAAGCCATGACTGGCACAGTAGCTTACGTGGATCAAGTACTCAACAAGTATTCAGAGTTGAATTCTCATTTTTTTTCTTTAACAAAGGTTTACCTTATCAGATTAATGGTCTCAAATGACACTTCTCTCTGAGAAATCAAACCAGCTGGGGCACAGCCATATTCTTGAAGAACCAGAGCCTGAAATTTTTCACAAAATCCACACATGGAAGCTCAGAGGCTTTGCCACATTCTCAAGCTTCGGGTGATCCTGGAAGCCCCCAAACTCCACCCCCACCCCCGTCGGAGATCCGCTCAACATACCCACCAACACGGGCACCAAAGACATACAAACCAAGATATCTCCTGCAGAGCAGTGTGAACTATTTTAAAAATTGGATTCAGCCTTAATCTCTAAATAT
This sequence comes from Oryx dammah, assembly GCF_014754425.2. Lineage (NCBI taxonomy): Eukaryota > Metazoa > Chordata > Mammalia > Artiodactyla > Bovidae > Oryx > Oryx dammah. The sequence continues at coordinate 3,521,703 of NW_024070194.1, forward strand.
AAGTGAAAGAACATCCACAGAGACTATGGAATATTCTCTAGTGGTTATAAAGACAATGTTAGTTAAGGCTACACATAGTGAAATAAAAAGATCACCAAGATATATTGTTAACTAGAAAAAGCAAGGCATCAATACATAGGCTAAAATTCCACAAAAGTAATAAAAACTTAAAGTTTGTAAAGTTTGTTTTTAAATGACAGATACATATGAGATGTCCATAGTCTATACATGGATGTGTGAACAGTGATTATTTCTGGGGAAGGAGGAGAATTTTCATGAAGGGATAAAAAGGGATGGTAACGTATACCTCTGGGCTTTCCTCATAGCTCAGTTGGTAAAGAATCTTCCTGCAATGCCGGAGACCTGGGTTCAATTCCTGGGTCGGGAAGATCCCCTGGAGAAGGAAATGGCAATCTACTCCAGTATTCTTGCCTGGAGAATCCCGTGGACAGAGGAACCTGGCGGGCTACAGTCCATGGGGTCACAAGAGTCGGACACAACTTAGCGACTACACCACCACCACCACCACCAACGTATACCTCTATGTTAAAAATTATGTCCTGAAATGATGATTGTTTGAATTTTTATGAGAATGTATTCTCCTACATTATATGTGCTATTATAATAAAAAAGAATTGTAATTTTAGGACAAGTTAGAATTCCCAAACATGTTTAGATGAAGGCTTTTGTAGAGCACCGTGGGAATCAATTTATAAAACTTCAAATAACTACGTTTTGCTGGTCCGCGTTACGTCAGTGCCATATTGAGTTATAGCCTTAATCTCTAGCAGTTACAGACAAATGTAATGCAGTGAAACAACTTAAATTGAGAAACTTTTATTGATTATTTTACTTTTCTGAATATTGGGGTTGGGGGAGTCATAATTTATTTTTAAATGTGTGGTTTCAAAAACACCAGAATCTCATACAGTTTTCTTTGAGAACCCCAAATCTAAAGAGAAAGGGACAGAATCTAGAAAAAAAAAAAAAAAGTAAGCCGTGATTATCAGGGAGCTAAGACAGTACAAGCTGAACAGCCTGAAAGCTTGAAAAACAAATTAAAAGAATGTCCTGGAAAACTGGCTTAGATAACAAAAATCACTCTGGAAAAAAAACAGCAGAATCACCCACCTAGACCACACTGCTTCTCTTTGTCTTTTCACAAAGGATCTAAGCAGACGGTATTAATATTTACAATAAATTTTCTTTGTGCAGTAACATATATAGAGAAACAATAGTCAAAAGACCTGTGGGATTGCAATAATTTAAACTTATACCTTTGCTTCTATTGTAGCATAATACCATGGGGATTTTATACATATTGAAAGACTCAGGATCGTGTTATACTTCTTAAAGTGGAATTTCACACATATAAGCTGAAAATAAAACAATGTCTTGGAGAAAATTTCATAACATGCTCAACAAGAATTGTATCAGAATTCATAGCCCCATAGTCATTTTTAAAAATTATTTTTACAAGAAGAAAGAACGTTAAATGTGCAACTAAAGAGCACCCTCTAGTGGGAAATAGTGTTTGTACAAAAACTCAGAATTTGACCTATTTCCGCAAAATACTGCATCTCAGATTTGCTGCGGATAAAACAGACTATCCTTAGAATATACTGCTTCAAATCACAAAATTCTTTGTGAAATCACTGCATTTCACAATTCTTCTCTCCAACTATTAAATTAAATGCAATTGTCTATTCTTTAAAATACCTTGTTTTCCCTTGAAAGCATATAACCAACACTTTTTCCTATTAAAACACCTTCCTTTGTTTAGAAATCCTTGAACCTTGCAAACGTGATTCCAAGTGAGTATAAAATGAGGACACATTTGCCCCTCTTTGAAACATATCTCCTTTGGCCTTCCGTGCAAATCTGCGGATGCTGTCTTATGGCCTGATGCAGACAGTGCTAACAACCGAATTAAAATCCCTCTTGAGGCAGAATTGAAAGGTGCTGAGGAAGCCTGCCGCAGCATATTTCAGCAAAGTACCTGAATCCGGCCATCTTTATACAACCATTTCTCGTAGTTTTTCCCTATTAGGTACACACACGTGAATGCGGAAAAGATTTGAAGCCCTCAAATGCTGAGAAGGTTGAACATATGACCCAAAAGATCAGCCACAGGAGTCGCACCAAAAAAAACAAAAACAAAAACCACTTCAAAGAAACACAGGACACTGGCCTTGCGTCTGGAGATGAGCGCCCAGAGCGTAGTCGGCGCCTCACCCTCCGAGCCCTGCCAGGTGAGCGTCCGCCGGCACAGCTCCGACCTCGGTGTCTGTCTGTTTCACTTATTTACAGACCAAGATCACATACCATAAACAGAAACTAACCACAATTAATTAAATCAAAAGAGAAGAGTAGTATGTTACATTCTAGAAACTGGGTTTTCTATTGGGGTTTGCTGCCTTCTTAATGAAACAGAAAGACGGCAGGATAAGTCTTCAGGACAAAGTAACACGCCAGTAAACTTTCTCATCCGTGTTTCTGGAAGGACTGAGCAAATCAGGATTCCGTGTCACTGAAGCTGTGTCCATGTGGCACCAGAATCATCTCTCAGTCTGGCAGCAGTCCGTGTCCACGTTTTTAGGAGGCATTCTTCAAACTCTTGCTTCTCACGATCAGAGAAAATAAAACTCAAGAAGGGAAAGTGCCTTGCCCAAGGCTGTTGGAGCGGACCTGACTGGTGCCTGCCCACAGTCCCTCAGGCGTTTCTACCGCAGTGCTCTCTAGGGCAGCTTCCCACTGCTAGCAGCCCATCTCTGCCTGGGGGCTCCTTCCGGGGGGCAGCCCACTCTGCTCAGGCACTCAGGGCTGAACCAGGAGTCCAGGAGCATTAACATCCCAGGGGCAGTTCTCAACTAGCGACCAACAGGAACTGGTATATAAATACCCCAGCTCCCTCTCCCTCTTGTTCAGCAGGCCTGCAGTCCGCTCTAGCTCCTAGGGTTCCCCCGAAGGATGAGGCTCCTGTTACTCGCAGAACTAACTTGTTTTATCTTGTTGCTTAGCCACTCAGTCACGACCAACTCTTTACCAACCCCATGGACTGTAGCCCACCAGACTCCTCTGTCCACGGGATTTCCCAGGCAGGAGTACTGGAGGGGCTGTCATTTCCTTCTCCAGGGGATCTTCCCGACCCAGGAATGAACCCCACGTCTCCTGCTCTGGTAAGCAGGCTCTTTGCCACTGAGCCACCTGGCAAGTCAGCTTGCTTGACAGCTAGTCTCACTGCCCCGTTCTTTATGGATGTTTCCTGGGGTCACCCCCCGGATAATCTACTTGCACTTGGGTCTGTATCTCAGGGTGTGCTACTAGGAAAACCCAAATTAAGACAATTAAGTAGCAAATGAGCAATAGAGTCCGTTTCTTAAGCCCACTTTTCCACTTCCTCTTCTAGGACGTTTTATTTGTCTCCTCTTTGCCATTGCTTCAAGAAAATCAGAGATACCAAGGGAACATTTCATGCAAAGATGGGCTCGATAAAGGACAGAAATGGTATGGACCTAACAGAAGCAGAAGATATTAAGAAGAGATGGCAAGAATACACAGAAGAACTGTACAAAAAAGATCTTCATGACCCGGATTATCACGATGGTGTGATCACTCATCTAGAGCCAGACATCCTGGAATGTGAAGTCAGGTGGGCCTTAGAAAGCATCACTACGAACAAAGCTAGTGGAGGTGATGGAATTCCAGTTGAGCTGTTTCAAATCCTGAAAGAGGATGCTGTGAAAGTGCTGCAGTCAATATGCCAACAAATTTGGAAAACTCAGTAGTGGCCACAGGACTGGAAAAGGTCAGTTTTCATTCCAATCCCAAAGAAAGGCAATGCCAAAGAATGCTCAAACTACTGCACAATTGCACTCATCTCACATGCTAGTAAAGTAATGCTCAAAATTCTCCAAGCCAGGCTTCAGCAATACGTGAACCATGAACTCCCTGATGTTCAAACTGGTTTTAGAAAAGGCAGAGGAACCAGAGATCAAATTGCCAACGTCCGCTGGATCATGGAAAAAAACATCTACTTCTGCTTTGTTGACTATGCCAAAGCCTTTGACTGTGTGGATCACAATAAACTGTGGAAAATTCTGAAAGAGATGGGAATACCAGACCACCTGACCTGCCTCTTGAGAAATCTGTATGCAGGTCAGGAAGCAACAGTTAGAACTGGACGTGGACCAACAGACTGGTTCCAAATAGGAAAAGGAGTGCGTCAAGGCTGTATATTGTCACCCTGCTTATTTAACTTATATGCAGAATACATCATGAGAAACGCTGGACTGAAGAAACAGAAGTTGGAATCAAGATTGCCGGGAGAAATATCAATAACCTCAGATATGCAGATGACACCACCCTTATGGCAGAAAGTGAAGAGGAGCTAAAAAGCCTCTTGATGAAAGTGAAAGAGGAGAGCGAAGAAGTTGGCTTAAAGCTGAACATTCAAAAAATGAAGATCATGGCATCTGTTCCCATCACTTCATGGGAAATAGATGGGCAAACACTGGAAACAGTGTCAGACTTTATTTTGGGGGGCTCCAAAATCACTGCAGATGGTGATTGCAGCCATGAAATTAAAAGACACTTACTGCTTGGAAGAAAAATTGTGACCAACCTAGATAGTATATTCAAAAGCAGAGACATTACTTTGCCGACTAAGGTCCGTCTAGTCGAGGCTATGGTTTTTCCTGTGGTCATGTATGGATGTGAGAGTTGGACTGTAAAGAAGGCTGAGCACCAAAGAATTGATGCTTTTGAACTGTGGTGTTGGAGAAGACTCTTGAGAGTCCCTTGGACTGCAAGGAGATCCAACCAGTCCATTCTGAAGGAGATCAGCCCTGAGATTTCTTTGGAAGGAATGATGCTAAAGCTGAAACTCCAGTACTTTGGCCACCTCATGCGAAGAGTTGACTCATTGGAAGAGACTTTGATGCTGGGAGAGATTGGGGGCAGGAGGAGAAGGGGACGACAGAAGATGAGATGGCTGGATGGCATCACTGACTCGAATGCGAGTCTGAGTGAACTCCGGGAGATGGTGATGGACAGGGAGGCCTGGCGTGCTGCGATTCATGGCGTCACAAAGAGTCAGTCACAACTAAGCGACTGAACTGAACTGAACTGCCATTGCTTCCTTGTCCCAAGGTCTTTGGACTAACTGAGCCAAATCTAAAACCAACAAGTGTGCCAGCTAGAAGGTGCCCAGGGCTGAGGAGTTTCCCAGAAGGTGGAACTTGCAGTGCAAAGTCCCGGGCAAACCAGGACCCATTGGTCACCCTAGTCAGCCACCACTTTTCCCTTGTGAAGGGGGCTACAGTTCTGAATTCAGAGACCCTGACCTCCTGTGTGTAACACATAGGCACAATCCATAAAACACAACTCTAGTAACGAAGCACCTGGAGTTCCCCAGGTCATTACAGACATTAAGTCCGCTGCATACAAACCTTCCAGCTGCCAGCTTTAAAAGATGCAAACATGTTCACATGTCTGGTCACGTGAGTCAGTTCACGTGTCTGGCGCACATTGTCACATGTGTGCAGCCTCTACAAGTTGCTGTGCTTTTGTGTACTTTACTGTATAGGTCGTGCTAGTGGGAAAGAACCCACCTGCCAGCACAGGAGACACAAGAGACAGGGGTTCCATCCCCTGCAGGAGGGCATGCAGCCTGCTCCAGCATTCTTACCCGGAGAATCCCATGACCTAGGAGTCCACTGAGCTACAGTCCATGGGGTCTCAGAGTCAGACAGGACTGAAGCGAGTCAGCACACGCAGCACGCACGTAGAGTCGGCCGTTCCAGCCCAGGATGTCCAGAAGTCAGTGTGAAAGCGTGAGTCATGTAGCTGGCACTACTGCACTTTTCAGGATGTATGTGTAGGTCACTCAGTCATGTCTGACTCTTTGCAACCCCATGGATTGTAGGCCACCAGGCTCCTCTGTCCATGGAATTCTAGGCACGAATACTGGAGTGGGTTACCGTTCTCTTCTCCAGAGCATCTTCCCTACCCAGGGATCGAACCCAGGTCTCCCTCCTTGCAGGCAGATTCTTAACCACCTGAGCCACGAGGGAAGCTGTTCTGTAAGATTAAAAATAGTGTCCTTATTCTTCGTGTTTGTTTTTTGTGTGCTATTTGTGTGAAAAGTGTTATAAACCCATCACATACAGTACTATATAGCTGATTGTGTTAGTTGGGTACCTGGGCTAACTTTGTCGGATTTGCGAACAAATCGAGCTTAGGAGCCCACTCTGGGAACAAGACTCAGTCATATGTAGGGGACTTGCTGCTCAAGTGCCATAAAGGATGGTTTTGTACTCCACTAAGGTCCACGTTTATCCTCTTGTGTATCAGGAAAAATTTAGCACAGCAAATGTGTATGTTAGACACATTCATGTCAAAGAGGATACTCAGTCATTTAAATTTACTTTTCTAAATGAGTTCATTAAATAAAAACAAATCATGGTACACATTTTACACACTCCTGGCAAAAAGTCTTGTAGAAGTTTGTTAACTATACAGATAACACTAGAAATCATATATTTATACATTTTTAAGTAAATTAAATTCACTCTTTTAATTTGTTAAGTAGATATCTTTTCAAATGTCCTTCAGTAGCCATTCCTCTTAACCTATTAAAAATAAAGGTTTCTATGTGTCAGACTCACAGACAAGTAAAGCCAACAGTCTCTATCAGGTGGCAGAAAGATTCAATTCCTGAGTAACTGCTGGCTGCCAGTCATTGGACGATGAGAAAACACATAGGGAGCACTCAGGCTTGTGCCACGCGGTCCTTCATCTAATGGAGAGGGAGGCAGACACAGCCCCCACCCCTGGGGAGCTGACAGTCAAGAGGGTGAGACAGACATGAGCTGAATACTTACAAAATAAGGACCCAATTATTGCAACTGAGGCAAACAAAAAAATAACGTTCAGCAAGCTGTGTTCAGAGGCACAAGGGAAAAATGTATCTTTATTTTCTGTAACAAACCCTGGAGTTTGTGGGGTGGGCAGGTGAGGAGACGTGCAGAAATAAAAATCAAAGCTCGCTCTTTAAGGTAGCTCTGTCTTCTGGTTTAAATGCAGCCTCTTTGGGTTCGAAATAGTGTCTTTCAAGTGAACCTCAAAGACGTGTCTCTGAATAGAGATCCACACTGTGGGAAGAAACTGTAGCTCTGTCGCGCCCTCACAGTGAGATCTGGGACAAGGCATTCAGGCTCCGTGAGCCCCAGCTCCCAGCCTGTGAACTGGGCATGGGGACGGTGATGCCTGCTCCTCACTCCAGCAGGATCGTGAGAGAGGTATATTCTCTTTCCGTCAGAGTTCTTCAGTGGCAAGCAACAAAAACGGATAGGCCACTGTTGTTCAGCCAGCAAAAGCAAAAGGGAAATGCGCTGGAAGGAGATTGGGGAGTCTCTAGAATTTATGGGGGGGCCGCAGAATCGGGTGTGAACAAAGGTCAGGACCGAGGCAGGAGCTCAAGCAGAACCACAGACAGGGTCACTGCCTTTGGACCCTCTTTCCGTCTCGGAGTCACTTCACTCACAGTCCAAAGTCCAGGGTTAAGAGTGTCTGACTTACTGACCTTAGTTCACTTGCCCACTCTTGCCTGCCCTGGAATAATAAGTTTCTACCTCTTTGGCCTCTATAGTGGGAAGTGTGAAGGCTTTGATTAACCATGCTCATGAGGGAAAGATAATTTCTAAAAATGAAAACAGGATCTTGTTGATAGAGGGGGAAAGGACTGGGAAAGTACATAAAAGATCACCGAAATGTAAAGTGGTGGTTATTCCATTTTTCTTAGCTTTAGTGGAAGCCTTGTCTACGCATTTGTAGCAGAGGGCGGTGGGGAGGGAGCACCGGCCGCCCTCAAGGGCTTCTTCACACCCTTGTTCCCAGCGTTACAGCAAAACTACAGACACTTAATGGCAAACCTAGGCACTGAGGTTCGATTTATAATAAATCCAAATTCTTCTCCCAAAAGCTTCAACCATAAATAGCAAAAAGATAAATAAGAATATGTGACATGTGAGGAAATCCATGGACTTCATGATTTGTTTATGAAATTACTGATGATAAAAACATGATCAGATTATCATGCATTTTCAAGGCAAAAATAGTGGGTCATGGGGTAGGATAAATGTGAGGCATGACCATTCAGTTGGGAAAGAAATCCTTTTTAGGTTCAAAATAGAGTGGATCATGACCGGACAGTCCAAGAACATAAATTTTACCATCATCATTTACAAAATATTAGTATTGAAACTAGGCCATTATGCAAAAAATACAGGTAGTTCCTCAAGAGAAAATACTTCAAACATTAATGTAAATAATGATGTTTTAAAGTTTAAAAGTATAACCACGAATGCAAGAGTTATAGACATAATATTTGACTCTCTTTTTGTTTAAATGCTGTTCCAAGGAAAAATGTCTTCTCTTGGGCACAAGAGAATCTTTATGTATAAAGATTAAGAAATATTAGCAGATCATTTGTATATACTAGTTTTGTTTTTCTATCATAAACAAGGAAAAAATGCAGGACAAATTTAAAAATGTTTAATGCTTCGTCCAAATGATATGTTAAAATATGCCGGAAAGAAAATCTTTTTTATTTTATTTCTTGGCCACACCGTTAGGCATGTGGGATCTTAGTTCCCCTACCAGAGATGGAACCTGCAGCCCCTGCCTTGGAAGCTCGGAGTCTTAACCACTGAACCACCAGGGAAGTCACAGAAATTTTTTTAAATAAGCAGTAAAGTTAATACAGAAGTTCTCCTACTTTGTTAATATATTGAAGAAGGAAGAAGAGGGAAGAGAAAACGAAGAAGAAAAGAAAGTGAAAAAGAACAAAAAGAACGCGAATTTATAATGCTAAAAGGGCAGCTTTACAGCTCAGAGAATTCGTGTTTGGTTACACCATAAATGCAACCGTAAATGTGGTTTTAGAACCAAACTGGAGTAAGTCCCCTCAGAATTTGTTGCTAATGTTTGATTGACAGCATCTGAATGATCTATTGAACAAACACCAGTTGACTTTCGAGATGATTCAACATGCATGAGGCAAAACTGTAAGAGGGACTTAGTATTTAAATTATATGATATGTTACTATCAACATAATTATATCCAACATGTGACTAAATTTTGCCTACACAGTTAGAAAAAAACAGATAACAAAAGCTTTTAAGAAATACACCTTTGTGTAAGTTCTGTTTTCTATTATCTGTTGATACTGTACCTCATGTTCTAATACAGTGGTTGTTTTGAAGACACAAATTATACATTAACTCACTATTCCTCCCCAACCCCAATTTTAGCCATCATTCAAATTCCAAGGCAGAGAAAAATTTCATTTAAATGAATTGTAGGATTTCCTTCTCCTTCTGTTAATTTTTTAAGGCATTAGGGCACCTAACAAAAGAAAATACATTCTGTGCATTTTACAGTTGTTTGCAAATATTATGTCTATATCAATACACATCACCCAGTGTAAAAACCACAGTGCTTTGTCTATAATGCTTTGACTGGAGGAACTGGCATAAGATTTGTTGAGTAAAATCTCCACAAAGAATATTACTCTGGGTAAGATTTGGTGTGTATGAGTTAATAAATTTTTTGTCAGGCTTGCCCTTAGGATTACTCTTCTGTCTGAATTTTGGTTTTGTTTTCTCTCTGTTCTTCCCTCATGGAGTTGAACCTGGAAATAGCATCACTCTTGAGCTCGTTAGTTTGATAAACTGGCCTAAGTGTACAGCGACAATGGGCACCTCCAGCACAGAAGCTTTTATAGGTCTCCAGGGAATTCTGGAAAACACCAGGAAGTGTTTAGGTACTGAATCACAGCCAAGTATTCTGAATCTTTCATTTTTTTTTCCTATGAGGATGTCAGCATTAAAATATAGAACCTGCTTTTCCCACTTGGTTTCTATTACTTGTAAAGCATTCAAGAGCTCATAGGCTAGAATTACTTCCTTCCCAGACAAGAGAACAGGCAAAAATTTGAAAATGCGTTAACAGTTCCTCTGCTGGTCTTCTTTAACATTTTTGAGCCAACAATATAATAAAAATGACTAAATACTAAACCTGAGCATTGAGCTTCTAAATCCATCATATTTTTATCATATTTATCCATGCAGTGTTCTCATCTTTGGTGGTTTAGATAATGCATGTTGAAATAAATTTCACACGATAACTAGTGTGTTTTCAGATATGACGCATCCGTCATCCGAATAACCAGGCAAGTATGACATAGCAAACCTTTGGGATAAATGATTTGTTTTAAAGGTTGTTTAGGTTACAGTTAAAAATTAAGCTTTACTACAAAGGCAGGAAGAAATAAGATAAAATTAAGGTTTGTAAATAAGAATTTAAAACTGAAATTTGGGTAGAAATGACTTGTTGTTTTTTCTAATTAAGCACATGTATTATTTATGTTAGAATACCTCAGATAACCCTTGGAGGGGTGGGGGTGGGAAACAAGAGATAACTGTATTTCCTCAAATCTTAGCTTATCTATCTTTGCCTACTGACTGCTTTAGCATTTAAAAAAAATCATCCCAACAATTGAACATTGAGATATTTATCCACAATCATACAAGCAAAAATATAGGTACAAAGATGTTGAATGCAACAAAATGTACTGTTAACAAATTGGAAACAAGTGTCCATCAATAGGGAATGACTAATAAATATTGACTAGAGTCATATAATTGGGATATAGAATGCTTTGCAGACATTTTGAAAAATTGAGGCGATCTGTGTACACCAGCGTGGAAGTTTATGCATGACTGTGTCGAAGGCAAAAAGTGTTCTACATTCAGTAAGAATAGTAAGATGTCATTTTTAAATAAGCATACATAGATATATTTGAACATTGCTTGCATTTTTACAGCAAGAATATATTATTTGCTCGCTTTATTATTTTTCAAATGATTATTTAAAGGGTCCAGAGGATACCAAAAAACCTGTTAATAGTTACTGTAGTGAGCATGATACAAGAGAAAAACATTCACTTTTTTACCTGTGTCCATTTTACTCATCTTAAACAAAAGACCCCATATCGCTTTAAACACTATTCATTTTGTCTGTGCACTGGCTCAGCAAATACTGAAAAAACATTTCATTTATGTGAGGTATAAGGGGATAATATTAAAATAAGTGCAAGTATCAGCAGCTAGAGAAGGGAAAAGACATGACTGTCTAATGAAAGAAATGCAAACTAGTAACAATCATAGTATCCAACATGGCAAAAAGGATACTCAAAATATTCCAGCTGATGGTAGGAACAGAAATCGGCATCACCTTCTAGAAAGCATGTCTGCATTATATAGCTTGAGCTTCACAAACATTTGTGTTCTTAAATCCAATATTTCAACTTGTAAAAATTTAGCCTAAGAGTTGATGCTAACAGCACCTCTTTAAAAAGCAAAGAGTAGGAAACAGCCTAAACATCTGGTCAGAGAAGATTAGATGACTATTATTTTTATTAATCTTACCTTGATGGATTAGAACTAGGCATTGTTCCATTAAGTTCCAAGGGCCTAATAAACATTCTGTCCTGTACTCTTAGAACAATCCTATACAGTTTCTTTCTACTTTTACAGGTAAGAAAACAGAGACATGAGTTGTTTCATCACTTGTCTAAGATCTGTGACTAGTTAAAAGGAGTGGAGGGATCAGAACAGATGGACAAGCTGCCAAAACCTGTGTTCTTAACCAGCACATCAATCTGTGTTCATCTGATGGGATACAGGTGGCCATTAAAGATCACGGAATATCACTGATGAGGAAAAATACTCATGATTTCTTGCTCCATAAAAATATATAATTCAACATAGTATTTATAGTGTGATGGTTTTTCAGAAGTGCACATTCACATGTAAACATAGAATTTTCTAAAATTAACATTTCTTTTTATATGAATAGAACACATACACGTTAGACATGAAAGAGGCTATTGTTAATCATTCTGTGAATGCTTAATGACATAAATTGGTAAGCAAAAGTAGAAGATGCTGGAATTCCCTGGCGATCCAGCAGTTAGGACTCCATGCTCACACTGCCAAGGGTGTGGGTTCAATTCCTGATCGGGGAACAAGTCTCATGGTGTAGCAAAGAAGAGAATGCCACAGCTAAGACCCTGTATAGCCAAATAAATAAATGTTCTTTTAAAAAAAGCAGGGCTGGGGGTGGGGGGGCAGCATTCACTGCGGCACTGTTTACAATAGCCGAGTCTTGGAAACAACCCAAATGCCCGTCGACAGAGGACTGGATAAAGAAGGTGTGCCGTATGTTTATACACCTGGGAAGTCCACACACAGACATGCAGAATATAGGACTGCAATATATAAAAGCATTATCAGGGATCCTCTGAGAGATGAGATTTAATCTTTTTCATTACCCTTGCAAAGATATTTTCCAAAGTTTTACAATATAAATGTGGAACCTTAAGAAAAAATGTTATAATTAATACTTACATTTATATGCATAATAGCTTCCCTGGTGACTCAGTAAAAAATTCACCTGCATTGTGGGAGACCTGGGTTCGATCCCTGGGTTGGGAAGATCCCCTGGAGAAGGAAACCGCTACCCACTCCAGTATTCTTGACTGGAGAATTCCACGGACAGAGGAGCCTGGTGGGTGTCCATGGTGTCACAGAGTCGGACACGACTGAGCGACTTTCGCTTTTCACATATGTAATGTACAAGTGGAGCAAGACAACAAGGCTTTTCTGTTGCACACAGATTAGTATTTGTATTATGTTTGTAAAGCACGTTTTATTGGAAAATTCAAAATACACAATAGTCTGACATTCCGTAAACTCATCATCCAAATTCAGGAATTATCAAGAATCAGTAAGACTGTGCTGCATTTGCTTCGAGTTATCAGGAAGGAGCTCGGAAGCAGGGCCAAGTTTAGAATGAGGCAAGACACTCATCTCAGGTAAAACATTTAAGGAGGCAACAAAAAGGTCCGTGATCAAGATATTTTAATGCAACATTTTTTGCCTTCAGGAAAATCGTGCCAAATGTTACAACCTTGTAATTTCTGGTAAGAAACTTTGAAATACTACCATATCACAGGAGAGAGGAGTTTGAGAGCTGAACTTCAATCTGCCAGGGCCCTTGTTTACATCCACAGACCACATTTATATCCACAATGTTTTTCACCAAATCCATCTCCAATTAGGAAGTCTTGTGGGAATACATCTTTCTGCAGAAAGCAGCGGCGGCAGGGACCCAGGGGGCCACAGGGCCCCGTGCTGTCTCTCTGGAGGCTCAGCTTGGAGTGATTAAGCCTGAGTTCGGCGTAAGACGGCAGAATAGAAGGATGTGCAATCAACTTCTCCTGTGAGAACTCCAAAACTCACTGCTGAACAAACCGTCTACTGGGGAATGTTGGAACCCACCAAAAAAGGATACCGCATGTCCAAGGGCAAAGGAGAAGCCCCAGCAAGATGGTAGGAGGGGTGACATCATGTTTAGAATCAAACCCCATTCCTGCCAGAGACGCTGAGGGCTCAAAGATACCTTGTGCGCACCAGGACCTAGGGACCCCATAGAGACTGAGCCAGAACTGTGTCTGAGTGTCTGCTGCAGAGGAGCGGGTCAGCAGTGGCCTGCCACGGGGGCAGGGGCTCTGGGTGCAGACCTGGGTGTGGTATAAGCCCTCTTGGAGGAGGTCGCCGTTAACCCCACCATAGAGCCGCCGGAACTTACACAGCACAGGGAAATAGACTCCGGGAGGGCACAACAGAACCTTGTGCACCCGGACCCAGGAGAAAGGAGCAGTGACCCCACAGGAGACTGACCCAGACTTGCCCGGGAGTGTCCAGGAGTCTCCAGGGGAGGCGTGGGTCGGCGGGGGCCTGCTGCAGGGTCGGGGGCACTGAGGGCAGCAGCATCATGGGACCTTTTGAAGGAGGTCGCCATTGTCTTCATTAGCTCCACCATAGTTTGGCCTCAGGTCAAACAACAGGGAGGGAACAGCCTCACTCATCAACAGAAAACTGGATGAAAGATTTACTGAGCATGGCCCTGCCCATCAGAACAAGACCCAGTTTCCCCCTCAGTCAGTCTCTCCCATCAGGAAGCGTCCATAAGCCTCTGACTCTTCTCCGTCAGAGGGCAGAGAGAATGAACACCACAATCACAGAAAACTAACCAATCTAATCACATGGACCACAGCCTTGTCTAACAATGAAACTATGAGCCCTGCCATGTAGGGCCACCCAAGACGGGACAGGTCATGGTGGAGAGTTCTGACAAAATGTGGTCCATTGAAGAAGGGAATGGCAAATGACTTCGGTATTCTTGCCTTGAGAACTCCATGAACAGTATGAAAAGGCAAAAAGATAGGACACTGAAAGAGGAACTCCCCAGATCGGTAGGTGCCCAATATGCTACAGAAGATCATGTCCAAACCACTGCACAATTGCACTCATCTCACACGCTGGCAAAGTGATGCTCAAAATTCCAGGTGTTCAAGCTGGATTGAGAAAAGGCAGAAGAACCAGAGATCAAATTGCCAACATCCATTGGATCATCAAGAAAGCAAGAGAGTTCCAGAAAAACATCTGCTTTATTGACTACACCAAAGTCTCTGACTGTGGATCACGACAAACTGTGGAAAATTCTTCAAGAGATGGGAATACCAGACCACCTGACCTGCCTCCTAAGAAAACTATATTCAGGTCAAGAAGCAACAGGTAGAGCTAGACACGGAACAACATGGTTCCAAATCAAGAAAGGAGTATGTCAAGGCTGTATATTGTCACCCTGCTTATTTAACTTATATGCAGAGTACATCATGAGAAACACTGGACTAGATCAAGCACAAGCTGGAATCAAGATTGCCGGGAGCAATATCAATAACCTCAGATAGGCAGATGACACCACGCTTATGGCAGAAAACGAAGAAGAACTAAAGAGCCTGTTGATGAAAGTGAAAGAGGAGAGTGAAAAGTTGGCTTAAAACTCAACATTCAGAAAACTAAGATCATGGCATCCGGTCCCATCCCTTCATGGCAAATAGATGGGGAAATAGTGGAAACACTGATAGACTTTATTTTCTTGGGCTCCAAAATCACTGCAGATGGTGACTGCAGCCATGAAATGATAAGACACTTGCTCCTTGGAAGAAAAGCTATGACAAACCTGGACAGCTTATTAAAAAGCAGAGACATTACTTTGCCAACAAAGGTCCATCAAGTCAAAGCTATGGTTTTTCCAGTAGTCAGGTATGGATGTGAGAGTTGGACTGTGAAGAAAGCTGAGCACCGAAGAATTGATGCTTTTGAACTGTGGTGTTGGAGAAGACTCTTGAGAGTCCCTTGGACTGCAAGGAAATCCAACCAGTGCATCCTAAAGGAAATCAGTCCTGAATATTCATTGGAAGGACTGATGCTGAAGCTGGAACTCCAATACTTTGGCCACCTGATGCGAAGAAATGATTCCTTTGAAAAGACCTTGATGCTGGGAAAGATTGAAGGCGAGAGGAGACGGGGACAACAGAGGATGAGATGATTGGATGGCATCACCACTCGACAGACATGAGTTTGAGTAAACTGCGGGAGTTGGTGATGGACAGGGGGGCCTGGCATGCTTCAGTCCATGGGGTCGCAAAGAGTCAGACATGACTGAGCAACTAAACTGAACTGAACTGATAGGAATGCCTGCATGAAAAATTATTCGTGTATAAGTTATAAACTAAGTAGAATTACAAAAACAAGAGAGAGGTTCAGTTTATATCACTTTAGATGATGGCAGTGTACCCTATCAAAAGTGTTAAGACTAAATTGGGAAGAATTCATTGAGGCTATGCATTCAAGGTAATACTTAAAGAATGAAGAGAAGCACATGTCTTCTGTGTTTAGCCCCATAGGTGTTCTAGCAAACAAACAAAATTAAAAGAGGGTACAATCTTTATCATGACGGAGGAAAAAAAAACCCTGCCCCTTCTCCCACTGAAAAAAATACCACAAAGTTTTCATGAACAGAAAGTTCTCGTAATATTGCCATTGACATGTCCTAGCCACCGGTTTGAAACCTAACACATTGTCTGGAATTTCCCTAGAACTTATTGACCACCAAGTAACAACATATTTGGACAAAAAGGAAGCTCCCACATAATACATTTCAGAAGAAAAAGTAAACACCACTTCAGAGGTTGATCCTCAGCTCTGACAATATACTTAATATTTCCTTCACACTTCCGCCCAAATTAATAATTATACATATTAGAAAGGAAGCAGACAAATTACTATTTTAACATAATTAATTTGACATTTATTCATTGTTGTGAAATTATTATTGTCACACAGTCAGACTTTAATGTGCACATGTCAATAAGGCAGACCAAGGATGAAGATTTTAAATAGTTTCAAGAAGGAAGAGAATTAATTTTTATGATTGTTGCATAAACACTGAGTTATGTGTCAAAGTAACACACTGGAAGAATTCAAATGGCTTCGTAAAATGGAAGAGAAGGAAAGCCATAATTAAATATATCAGAGAATGACTATTCTTTCAAAAGAATTCCTTTGCTGAAGATTAGCAAACTTGGTTTCTGCCAGAATGTTCCAAAATGTGCATCTTCAGTGGGATGGGAGATAACTATGATTCTATTTTAATTGTTATTTTAATGTGTCCTAGAAATATCACTAACGTGCCAAGCCTGTGATACCCCAGTAGTATTGCCTATGATGAACTTTTGTTTTAAAGGAAGTTCTTATAAATGAAAATAAAGCTAAGCCACAGTGTAAGTACTGCACAGGTGAGAACACGTGATGTGAGTACGTCATGTCCCTGAGCATCTTTCCCCCATTTTCCTGCACACAGACTCCCAACAAGCACCTGCTCCTAACAGCCCCACACTTGGGCTCTTTCCATTTCAAGCTGCCCAGGCCAGTCTTGCTTGGGATCAGGCAGACCTAGCGGAGAAGGCAATGGCACCCGACTCCAGCACTCTTGCCTGGAAAATCCCATGGGTGGAGGAGCCTGCTGGGCCGCAGTCCATGGGGTCGCTAAGAGTCGGACACGACTGAAGCGACTTAGCAGCAGCAGCAGGCAGACCTAGAAAGGTCTTGTGCTTCTCTAGTGGGTGAGATGGGAAAGAATCCCCCTGCAATGCAGGAGACCAGGGTTCCATCCCTGGGTCAGGAAGATCCCCTGGAGAAGGGAATGGCTACCCACACCAGTATTTTTACCTGGGCTATAGTCCATGGAGTCGCAAAAAGCTGGACATGACTGAGAGACTAACAGACACAGAAAAATGCTTTAACCAGTCCCCTTCACTAATGACCAAGTGCAAGGATGTAAACCTGCTTTGTCCAATAGAAACATAATGCGTCCCATCTCTGTCACTTGAAACTTTCTATTGGCTACTTTTTACAAAAGTAAAAATGAACAGGTGGAAATAATTTTGATAATGCACTTCAGTTAGTCCATTGCAGCAAAAATACACCATTTCATCATGTAGTCAGTGTTAAAAATTACTAGTGAGGTATTTCACACTCCTGTTTTGGTACTAAGTGTTCAAAATTCAGTGTGCATTTCACACTCACAGTGCATTTCAATTTGGACTAACCACATTTCAACGGCTCAGTGGCCACATGTGGGTCGGGGCTGCCATCTTGAACAGAGCAGATCTAGACAGCCGTTATGCTTGTGTCTTCCTGTTTCTCTCTCTCTCTCTCTCTCTCTCTCTCTCTCTGTCTGCAACGTGAGAATTCAGCAAGAAGACATCTACTTATATACAAACCAGACAGACAGCTCTCACGAGGAACTGTATTGGCCAGCCCCTTGATCTTGGACATCCCAACTTCTAAGAGTGTGAAGGACAAACTGATGTTGAAGTCTCCCCAGGCTGCAGCATTTTTGTTACAGCAGCCCAACTGCCTTCAGTCAAACCAGGCCATCCTAAAGGAGATCAGTCCTGAACATTCATTGGAAGGACCGATGCTGAAGCCGGAACTCCAGTACTTTGGCCACCTGATGGGAAGAGCTGACTCATTGGAAAAGACCCTGATGCTGGGAAAGATTGAAGGTGGGAGGAGAAGGGGACGACAGAGGATGAGATGGCTGGATGGCATCACCAACTCGATGGGCATGACTTTCAGTGAGCTCCGGGAGTTGGTGATGGACGGGGAGGCCTGGCCTGCCGCAGTCCATGGGGTCACAAAGAGTCGGACACGACTGAGCGACTGAACTGAACTGTCTCCAGAGCTCCCTGGGGAACTCCACCCGCATAACTTTTGGGGTGGTACACAATTCAACTCACAATAGAGACTGTGCCCTAAGCTAAGTTATCTATGTGCCTCTGTAAGTACTTCCCAGGTTGGAAGGCTTTAAGAAAATATATATATGAAATGTGTGCCAGAAATGGGCTGTTATGAGGCCTCCCTGAAATCTTCCTGGTCACTTCTGCTCATTTTTCTTTCCCCTTTTTACTCGAGGCCTGGTCAGCCAAGTATACTCACCAGAGGCATCCTTTTTTAAACCTTGAGCCAAATATGCTAGGACACAGGACCAAGGAATGATGGCGCCTTGAAGTGCTGAATAAGGTTTTTGGAAAAACTTATGTCACATCAGCCAACAAAAAAAATGAAGCAAACGATGAAATCTCTGGTAAAAATCAAAAAGGAAGTCAGTTGTGATGTTTCAACCATCGAGTCACCTTTGCAATGTGATAAAAGAGATTAAAGTCAGTGGCCATCCCTGTATAACTTTCTGCCTCTGACATCTCCTGGACGTGGCCTCATTAACACCAACTTTGTTTCCTATGACTGTAGGCGCTTTCAGGAAGCTTTTATGTACTACGGTCAGACAGAAATGCTGACCCAAGGAGATCCTTGTTTCTCATACTTTTAGCTAAATTTCTGTTACAGTAAGAGGCGTTTAGGGGCTTGAATGCATTTTGAAAACCGCGTAAGTGATCCTGATGAAGAAGCTTACTTTACTTCTGGCTGTGGGGTCTGCTTTAAGTTATTAGCTTAGTGAGCTGTTGAAGCACTTCTCCACACCCACCTCTCCATCTCAGGCACTGGCACTCATGTTCCCTTTGCGTCCCGAAGCAGAGGAAAGGTTCCCTTCGCTGCTGTCCCAAATGACCACAAACCCAGTGGCTGGAAGCCTCACAAACGTATTATCTCACAGCCAGGGAGGCCACAAGTCCAAACTCAGTCTCACTGAACTAAATTCAAGGTATTAGCAGGTCTGGCTCCTTGTAGAGGTACTAGAACCAGTTCAAAGGAGGAGCCAAAGAAGCCAGGGATATTGAAGGAATGTATGGATGGAGGTGCACGGGTTTCCTAATTCTGCTGTGACAAATCACCGCCATTTAGTGGCTTTGGAACGCTAAGAGGGGACTTCCCTGGTGGCCCAGTGGTTAAGAATCTGCCTGCTAATACGGGGGACAAGGGTTCGATCCCTGGTCCCGGAAGACCCGCATGCCACGGAGCAACTAAGCCCGTGAGCTGCCATGATACTGAGCCCATGATGCTGCAGCTCCTGAGTCTAGAGCCGAGAGCCTGTGCTCCAAAGCAAGAGCAGCCCCTGCAGTGGGAAGCCCACGCGCCGCGACAGAGAGCAGCCCCCACTAGAGAAGGCCCGCGTGCAGCCAGCAAAGACCCAGCGCAGCTGCAGATAAGTGAACAAACGTTAAAAAACCCTAAGCGGCGTATGACCTTACGGTTCTAGAGATCAGAAGTCCTAGAGCCAAGGTGTCGGCAGGGCAGCGTTCTTCCTGAAGGTTCAGGGGAAGAATCCATTTCCTGGTCTCTTCCAGTCTCTAGAGGCTGCCTGCTCTCCTGGGCTCGTGGCCCCTTCCTCCGTCGTCAAATCCAGGAGCATAGCATCTTCAGGTCTCTCTCCTTCCCTTCCTCTTCTTCTGTTACCACATCTCCTCCCGCCTCCCTTACATAAGGACCCTCATGGTTACACTGGCCCCACCCAGACAGTCCAGGGTCATCTCCCCAACGCAAGACCCTTCATTTCATCACACCTGCAAAGTAAGGTAACAGGTCCACAGGTTCCAGGAATAACGACTACACAGGAGGAGAAATGGGAAATTAGAGACTGACTTGCCCCCAATACAGTGTCAGAGAAGGAAGGGTGTATGGAAGCTCCATCAACACACACTCCCTCTCTGAACCCCAATCTCACCCCCACAGAGCCCAGGTCTAGGGGTTCAGATTATACACCTTTTAAGCCTTCCCTATAAAGAAAGCTGAGCGCCCAAGAATGGATGCTTTTGAACTGTGGTGTTGGAGAAGACTCTTGAGAGTCCCTGGGACAGCAAGGAGATCCAACCAGTCCATCCTAAAGAAAATCAGTCCTGAATATTCATTGGAAGAACTGATGCTGAAGCTGAAACTCCAGTACTTTGGCCACCTTATGCGAAGAACTGACTCATTTGAAAAGACCCTGATGCTGGGAAAGATTGAGGGCAGGAGGAGAAGGGGACGACAGAGGATGAGCTGGTTGGATGGCATCACCGACTCGATGGACATGAGTTTGGGTAAACTCCGGGAGATGGTGATGGACAGGGAGGCCTGGCGTGCTGCAGTCCATGGGGTCGCAAAGAGTTGGATACAACTGAGCGACTGAACTGAACTGAACTGAAGCCTGCCCTTAAATTATTCACTAATTCTTTTTTTTTTTATTTAAAATACAGATAGCGATGTTTTTCCGTTAAATGTGCAATGCTATAGATGTTATCTCACACGTAAACTTGTGTAACCACCACCACATCAGGACACAGAAAGAGTCTTGATTTCCCTTCGGGAGGACCCTCTTGTGTGCACGTGTGCTCCATCACGCCCAGCTCTCCACGACCCCGTGGACTGTAGCCCACCAGGCGCCTCTGTCCATGGGACTTTCCAGGCAACAAAGCCACAGCAAAACCACATTTTAAAAATAAAGAAATAAATAATTGAAAACATAAAAGGAGAGGCGCAGGGCAGGACTTCCACGCAGGGGTGACGGTGGGGACGGGAAAATCCAGAGGACAGGAGTCACTCAGTAATTAGACAGCCAAGATCCATGCAGTGGGTAGAAACAGACCCAAACAATAAATATCATCATTAAAGTTCAGATTATAAAGGAACGAGGAAAGGTAGCTGAAAGCTGGTGGGAAAAAAATACGAAATGTTTATCTAAAAGTACAACAATCATAATGGTACCAGACATACGGTCACCAACAGGGGAAGCCCAAGGACAATGGAGCTGCCTTGTGCCTTGCGGCTAACATCGGTGTGGTATGTAAACTTTCCTTGGTCTTCCCTGGTAGCTTAGATGGTAAAGAAAACGCCTGCAATGCCAGAGAACTGGGTTTGATCCCTGGGTGAGGAAGATCCCCTGGAGAAGGAAAAGGCTACCCACTCCAGTATTCTTGCCTGGGGAGTCCCAGGGTCAGAGGAGCCTGATGGGCTACAATCCATAACATCACAGAGTTGGACACGACTGAAGCGACTTAGCACGCGTACGTGCACAATTAACAGTTGGCAGAGTTTAGCACTAACGCAAAAATAATATATAAGCTGTCTTTCAATAGAAACACATAAAATAAGGTTATGTACTGATGTGTTGATGAAACTATCACGTCCAGGGGCTCAAAGGAACCTAGCTCTGTGTTTCTCCCAGAAGCAGGGGTTCGGTACTCGCTAATTTGGTGGTCATGGTGACTGCAGGACACACCACCTCCAACAACAAGAACCAATCCGGATCATAGCTTAGAATGTCTGTTTTGCTTTGATACCGATGGTGACCTTTCATGTCCGTGTGCAGTTCTGTGAGTTTATTTACCTGCTGTTGGCTGTGCAGGGTCTTCGCCGCTTTGCGTGTGCTTTCTGTACTCGCAGGTGCTGCTCTGCGGCTGTGTGCAGGCTTCGCATCGCAGTGGCCTTTCTCGTTGTGGAGCACAGGCCCTGGAGCCGTGGTGCATGGGCTCATTGCCCTGTGGCATGCGGGATCTTCCCAGACCAGGGATCAAACCCATGTGCCCTGCCTTGGCAGACAGATTCTCATCCCCTGCACCACCAGGAAAGTCCAGGCCTATGAGTTTTAACACATGTATAGACAGAGGAGCCTAGTGGGCTGCCGTCTCTGGGGTCGCACAGAGTCGGACACGACTGAAGCGACTTAGTATAGCATAGCATAGCATAGACGTCAGTGACCAGCGCCACAATCGGGGTACCGAATATTTCCACCACCTCTAAATCTCCCTGGTGCTGCCCATTTGTCCTCACAGCTTCCCCTCACTCTTAAACCCTGGCCCTCACTGATCTGTTCTCCATCACCGTTGTTTTGTCTTTTAGAGAGTGTCGTAGAAATGGACTCCTGCAACGTAACATTTTGAGACTGGCTTCGTCACTCAACCTAGTGTCTTAGGGATTCACCCAAGTTTTTTTTTTGGTTTTCTTTTTCCATTTAATATTTATTTACTTATTTGGTCGCACTGGTTCTTAGTTGTGGCCTACGGGATCTTTACTTTGGGTGCCCAGACTCTTAGTTTCAGCGTGTGGGATCTAGTTCACTGACCAGGGATGGAACTCACACCCTCTGTGTTGGGAGTGTAGAGCCTTAGCCACTGGGCCATCAGGGAAGTCCCCAAAACTCACCCCAGTTTTTACACATATCCATCATTTGTTCCTTTTCCCTGCTGAGTCATAGTCTGCCCAGCCTAGAATTTTAAACTCAAATCAATAAAGTAGAAAGATACAGATCTTAAAACGTACTTTCCTTCTACTTTGTCATAGGAACCTACTATACCAAAAAAAAAGTGGAAGGTCGGGAATAAACCAGGAAGTGAAGACGTAAGATCTGTAAAAGCAGGGGCTCTGCCATGAGGAAGAAACGTAAGAAAGCCCCGAGATGACGTGAAGACTTCCTAAGACAGTAGCTCCTCAGCGGCTCCAGCCTGCATTGAAGAGCTTCTTCGGAGGGTAAAATCAATAGGAGTTGTCAAGGGTTTGAATTCATTGAGAAGAGATTTACACAACTGGTGGTAACTCATTCAGATGAATTAACACACACGTAAGTAAGTAGATAGAAAAGGAAAACTTTTAGCTCTAATGAAAACAAAAGGTTGTGCAGAGCAGGAAAGTTAATCAGAACGTCCTATGGTGCAGCTATGACCACTGAATTTTGTCTAAACATAATTACACTGCAGTTCCTTTGTGGTCTGGGAAATAGTAGTGGGGCGATCACTCTCACTGATAACGAGCCTTGCAGAATTATCTAGCTCTTTAATATATGTGCCTTAATAACATAGATGAAAAAACTAAAAAAGTTAGCTTGATGAAATAATTTTTTTCCTAAATCAGACCAGAGAGACAGAGAAAGCCATTCCTGATAACACCATCCTTGAAGTGGTAGTCATTTGTTCCCATCTTTGTTTAAAGCCAGTTCAAATTTGGATTTCTCTCTTTAACGACCAAAAGATAATGGACAGATACCCGAGCCGTGGACCCACCCCACCAGGAAGCACCGTGTCCTCATTCTGGTCCTCCGCTGAGCAACCAGATGGTGCAGGATGTGCTGAGTGTGGTCAGGAAGGTGCTGCCCAGCTAGACGTCCACGTCAGCTGCAGAGCTCGCGGCTACCAACAGTGACCAGGGCGTCCTGGGTGCTGGCGGAGCTCGTGTTCCTGATGTCCTCAGCTGTGACCCTTTAGTGGCTGTAGACTCCCTGCAGGGGATTGCTTGAACCACGCCTCTGTGTTCTGCCGGTGGTCGTTCATCATTATTGTAAAATATATGATATTTTACCTCCAAGTCTGACTGGACTTGAAAGCCATTTGTACTGCCACAAGAAATTCCAGCATTTACCAATGACAGGAAAAGATATGTATGCTGGCTCCTAGACCCTTAAAAAAATGTTATTATTGGAAATTTCTGAAAGTTTGTTATAAAAATAGTATGTTTTCACACAGCTTCCATGTGTGAACAGAGCTTGTCATGGACGCCTCTTCTTGTGCATGTAACGTAGTGCTAAGAACTGAACTGAACAGCACTGAACTGAAGTCGCTCAGTCGTGTCTGACTCTTTGCGACCCCGTGGACTGTAGCCCGCCAGGCTCCTCTGTCCATGGGATTTTCCAGGGAAAAATACCAGAGTGGATTGCCGTTTCCTCCTTCAGGGGATCTTCCCAACCCAGGGATCGAAGCTGCGTCTCCCGTATTGGCAGGAGGGCTCTTTACCACTAGCGCCAAACGTAACGTGAATGTAACGGGGACCACAGGCAACCGTCATTGTCCAGTCGCCCAGTCGTGTCCGGCTTTCTGTGGCGCCGTGGACTGCAGCACGCCGGGCCGGCCTGTCCTCCACCATCTCCCAGAGTTTGCACCAGTCCATGCCCATTTCATCAGTGGTGCCATCCAGGCATCGCATCCTTTTTAATGAGGATCACAAAACATGATCCTCATTAAAAAGACAGGAATTGCATGGAGCCACTTAAAGCATAAATCTGATACACAGACTCTATGGATGCAAACTCAAGTTTCTCATGTAAAGAACCTGACATTTTCTAACAGAAATTTTTGTAAAATTATAATCGTTAATTATTTTCTAAAACTTTCCATTTTATTTTCTATATTCTAAGGAAATAGCATAAAGAAATGAGATTGATTTTCTTTTCCCAGCCTGCATATCAGTGCCTCAAAATTTCTGCCATTTGACTCCAGTGTGATAATAACTAAGTTATTATCATTTGAATGATCATGTAGCCTGTTGTGAAAAAAGCTGGAGAGAACTGGCTGAAATCATTAGGACATCTGTTATTACAATTAATAATAAGTCAGGAGGTAGGCAGCCTCAGAGTAGGCTCGATGGCTCAGTAACACCAGCAAAAAACCCAGGCTCTTTTTATGTTTGTTCTCCTCCTGCCTCAGCACCTCTGCCAAGCCTGGTGTCCACAAGGTGGCTGTCAGAGCTCTGGAACCCAGGTCCGCTCCTGACCGCTGGGAATGAGGTAGGAAGGAACTTTCTACTCACATGCCACTTTTGGTTCAGAATGAGAAGTCTGTCTCAGAAGGCTCCAGATTTCCTCTGCCTCTTACTGAGCAGAACTTAGTCACATGTTCGGGTGTGTGTGTATGTGTGTGTGTGTGTGTGTGTGTGTGTATTTTAAGACACAAGCAAGTTTCCCACACCAGCTGGGTGCCCTGCTCAATTCCACAGGTAGGTAGTGTCAGATCCCAGAAGTCAAGGGTTCAGTCCTGCAAGACGGCCTCGCCCTCTCCTTCAGAAGCCAGTGACAGGCCCATGTTGGCATGAACTTCTGACAGCAGCTGGAGATCTGCATGTCCCAAGACACGCCCCGCCCCCACCTCGAGCTCCGTTAACCCTTTACA
This sequence comes from Oryx dammah, assembly GCF_014754425.2. Lineage (NCBI taxonomy): Eukaryota > Metazoa > Chordata > Mammalia > Artiodactyla > Bovidae > Oryx > Oryx dammah. The sequence continues at coordinate 3,547,052 of NW_024070194.1, forward strand.
GTCACTCACAGAACTCAAAGAACATTTTACTAATTTCTCACCAGTTTGTTATAAACGGACACAACCTAGGAACAGCCGGGTGGAACAAGGGCACAGGGTGACGAGGTAGGAAGGGCCCAGAGCCTCCCTGCTGCTGCTGCTGCTAAGTCTGCTCCCCTTGAATTCATGGCCAGATGTTCACCAGCCCGGACACTGTCTGCAGCCTGTCCTTTTGGGTTTTTGTGGAGGTTCCCTTACCCTGGCAGTGTTGATTAAATCCCGGCCATTGGTGGTAAAACCAATCTCCAGCTCCTCTCTCCTCCCTGGAAGCGAGGGGTGGGGGGGCGCCGAGAAGGGCGAGGTGAGACTGCAAGTTCCAACCAGGGCTAAACACAGGCTGGGTTTCCCTTTTCAACCAGCACCCTTGCTTAGGTGACTCGGGGTTCCCAAAAGCCACCTCATTAACATAACAAAAGACATTTTCATCGCTCTCATCTCTGAGGAAACTCCAAAGGGTTTTAGGAGCTTCAAACCAAGAAAGGTGGAAAACCAACCACGTGTCTCATTATAAATCACAGTATCACACATGTCCATTGTTAGGCTTGTCACTAGCGAGGAAATGAGTATTTTCCTGTATAGCTTAGACTGAGGCTAGGCACCCAGACCAAAGCTAGTCTTGACCACTGTAACCAGCCCAGGAGCTCCAATAAACCCACTTCTGTCCATCTGCCGATAGGATTGCGGTAACCTATGCATGAGGCATAACTGAGAAAAACTCTGTGTAAGACGCTGGCAGCCAAAGGCGTCCTGACTGAGACAGGCCACGACCAGCCAGCACAAAACGCTCCCCGGTGCCTCAGCTGGTAAAGAATCCGCCTGGAATGCAGGAGACCCCAGTTTGATTCCTGGGTCAGGAAGATCCCCTGGGGAAGGGATAGGCTACCCATGCCAGTATTCCTGGGCTTCCCTGGTGGCTCAGATGGTAAAGAATCTCCCTGTAATGCGGAAGACATGGCTTCAAACCCTGTGTTGGGAAGACCCCCTGGAGGAGGGCATAGAAACCCACTCCAGTATTCTTGCCTGCAGAATCCCCATGGACAGAGGAGCCTGGCGGGCTACGATCCATGGACTTGCAAAGAGTCGGACATGACTGAGCGACTAAGCACAGCCCAAGTGCTAGGGTACGGCCACACAGGGGGACCTGCAGGAAGAGGCTCATAGATCAGCTGAGATTTTAAAAGAGGTTCCGTAGAAGAGGACCTTGCGCTCGTTCCAGTGGTCATGTATGGATGTGAGAGTTGGACTGTGAAGAAAGCTGAGCGCCCAAGAACTGATGCTTTTGAACTGTGGTGTTGGAGAAGACTCTTGAGAGTCCTTTGGACTGCAAGGAGATCCAGCCAGTCCATCCTAAAGGAGATCAGTCCTGGGATTTCCTTGGAAGGACTGATGCTAAAGCTGAAACTCCAGTACTTTGGCCACCTCATGCGAAGAGTTGACTCATTGGAAAAGACTCTGATGCTGGGAGGGATTGGGGGCAGGAGGAGAAGGGGACGACCGAGGATGAGATGGCTGGATGGCATCACTGACTCAATGGACGTGAGTCTGAGTGAACTCCGGGAGTTGGTGATGGACAGGGAGGCCTGGCGTGCTGCGATTCATGGGGTCGCAAAGAGTCAGACACGACTGAGCGACTGAACTGAACTGAACTGAACTGATCCTGATAAAGTGAGACGCAGAATTTCAGATAGAAACAGGACAGAAGGTATACAGTGCGGAAGCTTGGAGGAGCTTCAGGTAATTCAGGATGATAGAAGCTGTCTCAGTCTGGATCACGTGACCATTTTGGTTGACAGCTGGGCTGGGGGGAGGCAGGTGGCTGTGACTTACTTTATGTGGAGTCAGGGCAGTCATTCTCAAGGGAAGTCACAGAAAGAAGTAGTCCTGTTCTCAGAAGTAAGAAAGAGATACTAGGGAGACCAAAACAATAGCTCCTCCATCCATAGAATTCTCCAGGCAAGAATACTGGAGTGATTTGCCATTTCCTCCTCCAGGGGATCGTCTCAACCCAGGGATCAAACCCAGGTCGCCTGCATTGCAGGTAGATTCTCTACCATCTGAGCCACTAGGGAAGCCCCTAAATAATAATAAACTGAACTAAACCCTAGGTTCTTCAATCTCCTGGGTGATACACCATCTGAGAAAAAGCGGAGAATCCTTTCTGTGGCAGACAAGCTACTTGTACATCAAAAATACACCTCCTCCAGTCTAGAGGGTCCTCATTTCCTTCAAGGAGACCCCTTTCATGGCCGGGAACACCCATCTTAGACTGCAGAGAATGAGAAATTAGTTTCTATGACTTTGAACCCTTGTATCTTGGGGACTGCTGATTCAATAGCACACGTGGCCCTATTAACACTTCCTGGGACACCTTACTGAAAATCTGGATTATCAGCACAGTTGTCATGACTACCTTCTGAACTGGCTGTGATCTTGGATGGCTAAAAAGCATTTAAAAGTAATAAACATTTCAAGATGTTTTTGTTTGTTTGAAAGTGAAGTCGCTCAGTCGTGTCCGACTCTTTGCGACCCCGAGGACTGTAACCTACCAGGTTCCTCTGTCCGTGGGATTCTCCAGGCAAGAATTTGTCACTGGGGAGAAGGGAATATAAGAACTTACTGTTTTCACAACTTTTTGTGAATCTTCAATGATTCCAAAATTTAAAGGTATTTTAAAAGATATTCAAAAAGATTTTTTAAAAAATGTTTACCAACAGTTTTGGATTCCTACAAGGGAAGGGTCTCAGTTTTGCATTCTGTAAAATGAGGGTTTTGTTGTTTAGTCCCAAAGTCATGTCTGACTCTTGCAGTCCCGTAGACTGTAGCCTGCCAGGCTCCTCTTTCCATGGGATTTCCCAGGCCAGAACACTGGAGTGGGTTGCCAGCTCCTTCTCCAGGGAATCTTCCCGACCCAGGGGTCAAACTCGCATCCCCTGCATTGCAGGTGGATTCTTTACCACTGCGGCACCTGGGAAGCCCAATATGAGGATTAGATCGGTGATTTTCAAACCACACCATCACTTAGGGCTTCAAGATCTTAGCAAGTAACTGACTGGAATTTTCTGTCACATATTAAAACCATTTGAAAACACACAAGCTACAGTATTACCTGCTAATTTTCAACACACTGGGGACCCCAGCAAGTTGAGGGCTAACCCCAGCAGGTTAGCTCTTCGGCAGTCACATTTTGGGACAAGGTGTCTCCTTTGCCATCGATGCGTTATGTCTGAACCTCTCTGAATCATAATTACACAGAATGTAACTGCATTGTTCTGTTTTGTTGGAGACAGGTGTTGAGTTTGCTTTCCTTTGGTTAAATTCAGAAGTATATCATAATTAGAGAAATGCAAATTAAATCTCTGACACAGCATTTTTTTTACCCACCAGATTGACAGAGATCAGAAACCTGATAACTATGTGAGTTAGAATGTAGGAAAGAGATGCCCTAACAAGTTATTGATGGGCATTCTAAGTGCCATTGGAAAGCATCAAAATTTGAAAGGCAGAGTTGTCCCTGGTGGTCCAGTGGTTAAGACTTCCCCTTCCAATGTAGGAGATGTGCTTCAGTCTCTGGTCAGGGAGCAGAGATTATACATCCCTCCAGGCCAAAAAAACCGAAACATAAAAGAGAGACAGTATTGTAACAAATTCAATAAAGACTTTAAAAATGGTCCATATCCCCCAAAAAAAACTTAAAAAAAAAAAAAAACCACTAAATGCCCATACCCATTGACTTAGCAATTCTACCTCAGGAAATTATACTACAGATATACATTCTCCCCTGTACAGGTATAGATACAGATATAGATACTCATTGCAGCTTTGTCAATGGTAACAAAACCCTTGAAACAAACTAAATGTTCATTAACAGGGATTGTTTAAGTAAATTTTAGTATATGTATGTACACAATGAAAACCTGAACTCTTCCTAAGGCAGGGAGGAAAAGCTAGATTCACTTACAAGCGATATTTTCCAAACTACATTGTTATGCCAAAAAGCAGGGTGTCGAGTGTTGTTTACATTGTATTTTCATTTGGAAGAAAAAGAAATGGAGGGAGATATGTAGACAGATCTGTATAGATAATACTGCTCTGAAGAACACCCCAGCAACTGGCGATAATGACTGTTTCTTGGAAGGGAGACTAGGGGAGCTGTGAGAGGCTGCAGAGGCATGCCCTTTTCATGACACACCTTCTTATACTGTTGGAGCACTCTCGTGTTCAGACAGTAACCATACAAAAAAGTGAAAAAACTCAGGCATGTGTGTGCTTGCTCGCATGGGCTCATCCACGTGAAGCTGCTCTGAAAGCACAGGCGTGCCACCCTCAGATGCCAGACAAGTCTCAGAGCCAGCTCTCATCAAAATGATTGGTTGTATAATCACCACCTAATGCCCAACAGGTTGAGTCTTGACTATATCCTATGACAGAAGCTTTCAGTGGTTATTTTAACTTTCAAGTGTTTCTTCGTTGACTTTTATGTAAAGATTGCAGGCCGTCGTTAAATACTGTTGGCAAATCAGTTCTGGAATATAAAAAATTTTCCCCTGGTCTGCTTCCAAGATTTCAGATCAGGTTTCACTGAGAAGGTCAGGAGGGGCTAGCTCGTGTCACCCGTGATGTTTCTCTAGGCTTGGTGCCTGGAACTCCACGCCTCAAGACTCTGTTCCCGTGCAGCTGGGTGTTGCCCAGGTGTGTGTGTTTCCAGCAAGCTCCCTTGGAGATTTTAAGGCACTCTCCAATTAAGAATCACCTGCCGTGTCCAGGAAAGCCAGAAGAAAATTATAAGCCCCACACACCTTAATCCAAACCTTAAACCAGAGCCCAACCAAGAGAAGAAAGCAAGTCTGAGGATTTAAGCTAAGCTGACATCAGGAATTGATAGCTGAAAGGCCAAATGGGAATGTTTAGGTAACTAGAGATTATAGCATCAGCTGGAAGTCACCGGCCCATGCTCCCGAGGGAGGAAGCCATATTTCAGAGACCAGGAACCAGAGTCCCCTGCCTGAGGCCACAGCGGGCCCATCTGGGATCCGAGGCCAGAGCAGAGACGCAGACCCTGCCACCCAGAGAGGAAGACCTGGGAAAAGACTCTGGCTGCTTCTCCCGCTTCCTTCCACCCACTAGCAAACTCAACAGGAAGCTAGAAGCCCCGGAAGCCTGGAAGACACAGACAAGGGTCAGCTCCCCTGCAGAGCTGAGCAGGGGAGGCAGGGAAGGGATCAGATGACAAGAGGCTCAGAGCCAGCTCACCCACCTCGGGTAAATTTATGGGTGGAATCTTAGGCCAGAATTTTCTGTAGTACTTTTGAGAGATGGAAAAGTGGAGAGGTTGCTGACACAAGTACTTTTGAAAACCGCAAAGCCCTGGGTTAGCCATTCTTGTTAGCCTTTGTCTAGAAAAATAAGGAAGGCTATAAGGTATTTGCATATCAGTGACTATACAACTTAAATGAAATCTATAACTTTTCTAGATTCTGTCACTGTATCACACTTCTGTCTGTATGTTTTACTGAAAAGGGAAAAATGCTTTCCTATAATTGTCAAAGGTTTGCTTTAATAGTTGTCTTCCAAAGTAACCGTGATACTAGTCATTCCATCCATCCATCCATCATCCACCCATCCATCCGTCTGTTCACCATCCATCTATCCATCCCTTTTTAGATACCAGACACTATTATAGATGCGGGTGTGCAGCAAGGAAGAAAATGAACAAGAGTTTCTGCCCTGAGAACTTCAATTTTAGTGAAGTGTGCATGGTTGCTATAGGAAACTAAATCTGTTAAAATGGTTACTGTCAAAAAAATTTTTGATCACTTGAAATTATAAACCATTTTGTTGGGACAAGGATATCTTTGCTTGCAGAACTTACAACAGTCAAGCCAGTGACTGTGACCTCAGTATTCTTGTAATGATTAATAACTACTACCAGCATAAAAATAGTGTGTTTTTTAATTTATTTTCGGCTGCGCTGGGGCTTCGCTACAGTGCACTGGCTCTTCGTCGCTGTGTTCAGGCTTTCCTAGGTGCAGCAACAACTGAAGCGACCCAGCAGCAGCAGCAGCAGCAGCTACACAAGGCTCAGGAGTTGTGGCGCATAGGTTTTAGTGGTTCCAAGCATGTGGGATCTTAGTTGCCCAAGCAGAGATCGAACTCATGTCCCCCGCATTGGCAGGTGGATTCTTAACCACTGGACCACCAGGAAAGGTCCTATGTATTTTCTTAATAACTGAAGAAAGTATCTGAACATCTCCTGCCAGAAATCACTTAAAGAACGATAGAATTCTAATTGATTGACTGTAACATATGCAAATCTCCATTCTTTCAGTTTCAGTTACTTGTCCTCAAGGATTCTTAACTGCACTGGCCCTTTATTGGCCTTCCATGTGGATGACATTTATTTAACTTTTAGGAGACTCAGTTTCCACATCTATAAACTAGTGTGACAGCGTCTACCTGTGTGTTGTTCTAAGGATTAAATGACATAGCACAAGAAGTAGAAGTAATTCCAGGCAAGAATCCTGGAGTGGGTTGCCCGGCCCTCCTCCAGGGGGTCTTCCCAACGCAGGGATCGAAGCCGCTTCTCTTATGCCTCCTGCGTTGGCAGGGGGGTTCTTTACCAATAGTGCCTCCTGGGAGGCCCACATACACGTACAAACATACACAAAAAGAAAGAAAGGCTTTATGTACATTCATCAACCGAAAAGCTATTTCTGGGTACTGAATTATATATGGGTTTTCTTTTCTCATATTATTGGGTTTTTTCTAAACTACTAACCAAGAACTTGTAATACACCTATAATAAGAAGTACATGTATAGGAAGAAAAAAAGAAATAAAAAAAGGATATTTTAAGACCTGAAAAAAAAAAAACACTGCAGTGACCTACATGTGTGGTAGAGAAAGTCTGGCTGAGCATAGTAGCAAGTGGTTAATACGGAGCTGGTGGAAACATATGTGAATTCATTCAGCAGCAACAACTGTACTCAGGTCTCCCTGTTCTAGGCTCCAGAGATGCAAGGTTAATGAAAGAAATCAGGCCCATGCTCTCCAGGAGCTTACAGTCTGGAGAGGAGACAGCAACAGGAAGAGATAATAATAACGGTAAATAGGATTTGGACTTCGCTGGTGGTCCAGTGGTTGTGAATCTGCTTGCAAATGTAAGGGTCACGGGTTTGAGCCCTGGTCTGGGAAGACCCCACATGCTGCGGAGCAGCTGAGTCCAGCGCCGCAACGACAGAAGCGCGTGGGCCTGGAGCCTGCGCTGCACGAGAGGAGAGGCCCCACTGAGAAGCCGGGAGCCACAGCCAAGAGGAGCCCCACACGCTGCGACTGGGAAAAGCCTGCAAGCAGCAGGGAAGACCCGGCACAACCAAGACTAAACGGTTTCTACACATTTAGATGGTAATTTCAGCTCAGTCACTCAGTCAGTAAGTTGTCAGACTCTTTGGGGCCCCAAGGACTGCAGCACACCAGGACTGCCTGTCCATCACCGATTCCCAGAGTTTGCTCAAATTCATGTCCATTGAGTCAGTGATGCCATCCAACCATCTCACCCTCTGTCATCCCCTTCTCCTCCTGCCCTCAATCTTTCCCAGCATCAGGGTCTTTTCCAATGAGTCAGTTCTTCGCATCAGGTGGCCAAAGTATTGGAGTTTCAGCTTCATCATCAGTCCTTCCAACGAATGTTCAGGACTGATTGCTTTAGGATGGACTCATTGAATCTCCTTGCAGTCCAAGACTCTCAAGAGTCTTCTCCAACACCACAGTTCAAAAGCATCAATTCTTCGGTGCTCAGCTTTCTTTATAGTCCAACTCTCACATCCATACCTGGCTACTGGAAAAACCATAGCCTTGACTAGACAGACCTTTGTTGGCAAAGTAATGTCTCTGCTTTTCAATATACCATCTAGGTTGGTCATAGCTCTTCTTCCAAGGAATAAACGTCTTTTAATTTCATGGCTGCAGTCACCATCTGCAGTGATTTTGGAGCCCAAAAATATAAAGTCTGACACTGTTTCTACTGTTTCCCCATCTATTTGCCATGAAATGATGGGACCAGATGCCATGATCTTAGTTTTCTGAATGTTGAGCTTTAAGCCAACTTTTTCACTCTCCTCTTTCACTTGCATCAAGAGGCTTTTTAGCTCCTCTTCACTTTCTGCCATAAGGGTGGTGTCATCTGCATATCTGAGGTTATTGATATTTCTCCCGGCAATCTTGATGCCAGCTTGTGCTTCTTCCAGACCAGCGTTTCTCGTGATGTACTCTGCATATAAGTTAAATAAGCAGGGTGACAATATACAGCCTTGACGCACTCCTTTTCCTATTTGAAACCAGTCTGTTGTTCCATGTCCAGTTCTAACTGTTGCTTCCTGACCTGCATACAGGTTTCTCAAGAAGCAGGTCAGCTGGTCTGGTATTCCCATCTCTTTCAGAATTTTCCACAGCTTATTGTGATTCACACAGTTAAAAGCTTTGGCATAGTCAATAAAGCAGAAGTAGATGTTTTTCTGGAACTCTCTTGCTTTTTCCATGATCCAGCAGATGTTGGCAATTTGATCTCTGATTTCTCTGCCTTTTCTAAAACCACCTTGAACATCTGGAAGTTCACAGTTCACGTATTATTGAAGCCTGGCTTGGAGAATTTTGAGCATTACTTCACTAGCGTATGAGATGAGTGCAATTGTGCGGTAGTTTGAGCATTCCTTGGCATTGCCTTTCTTTGGGATTGGAATGAACACTGACCTTTTCCAGTCCTGTGGCCACTGCTGAGTTTTCCAAATTTGCTAGCATATTGAGTACAACACTTTCACAGCATCATCTTTCAGGATTTGAAATAGCTCAGCTATAATTCCATCACAACCACTAGCTTTGTTCGTAGTGATGCTTTCTAAGGCCCACTTGACTTCACATTCCAGGATGTCTGGCTCTAGGTGAGTGATCACACCATCGTGATCATCTGGGTCATGAAGATCTTTTTTCATGATCTTAGTTCTTCTGTGTATTCTTGCCACCTCTTAATATCTTCTGCTTCTGTTAGGTCCATACCATTTCTGTCCTTTATTGAGCCCATCTTTGCATGAAATGTTCCCTTGGTATCTCTAATTTTCTTGACGAGATCTCTAGTCTTTCCCATTCTGTTGTTTTCCTCTATTTCTTTGCACTGATCATTGAGGAAGATTTTCTTATCTCTCCTTGCTATTCTTTGGAACTCTGCATTCAAATGGGTATATCTTTCCTTTTCTCCTTTGCTTTTTGCTTCTCTTCTTTTCACAGCTATTTATAAGGCCTCCTCAGACAGCCATTTTGCTGTTTTGCATTTCTTTTTCTTGTGGATGGTCTTGTTCCCTGTCTCCTGTACGATGTCACGAACCTTCATCAGGCACTCTATCAGATCTAGTCCCTTAAATCTATTTCTCACGTCCACTGTATAATCATTAGGGATTTGATTTAGGTCATACCTTAATGATCTAGTGGTTTTCCCTACTTTCTTCTATTTAAGTCTGAATTTGGCAATAAGGAGTTCATGATCTGAGCCACAGTCTGCTCCCAGTCTTGTTTTTGCTGACTGTATAGAGCTTCTCCATTTTTGGCTGCAAAAAATATAATCAATCTGATTTTGGCGTTGGCCATCTGGTGATGTCCATGTGTAGAGTCTTCTCTTGTATTGTTGGAAGAGGGTGTTTGCTATGACCAGTGTGTTCTCTTGGCAAAACTCTATTAGCCTTTGTCCTGCTTCATTCCGTATTCCAAGGCCAAATTTGCCTGTTACTCCAGGTGTTTCTTGACTTCCTGCTTTTGCATTCCAGTCCCCTATAATGAAAAAGACATCTTTTGGGGGTGTTAGTTCTAGAAGGTCTTGTAGGTCTTCATAGAACCTTTTAACTTTAGCTTCTTCAGCATTACTGGTTGGGGCATAGACTTGGATTACCGTGATATTGAATGGTTCGCCTTGGAAATGAACAGAGATCATTCTGTCATTTTTGAGATTGCATCCAAGTACTGCATTTTGGTACTGCTGGAATCAAGATTGCCAGGAGAAATATCAATAACCTCAGATATGCAGATGACACCACCCTTATGGCAGAAAGTGAAGAGGAGCTAAAAAGCCTCTTGAAGCAAGTGAAAGAGGAGAGCAAAAAAGTTGGCTTAAAGCTCAACATTCAGAAAACGAAGATCATGGCATCTGATCCCATCACTTCATGGGAAATAGATGGGGAAACAGTGGAAACAGTGTCAGACTTTATTTTGGGGGGCTCCAAAATCACTGCAGATGGTGACTGCAGCCACGAAATTAAAAGATGCTTAACTCCTTGGAAGAAAAGTTATGACCAACCTAGATAGCATATTCAAAAGTAGAGACATTACTTTGCTGACTAAGGTCCGTCTAGTCAAGGCTATGGTTTTTCCAGTGGTCATGTATGGATGTGAGAGTTGGACTGTAAAGAAGGCTGAGCGCCGAAGAATTGATGCATTTGAACTGTGATGCTGGAGAAGACTCTTGAGAGTCCCTTGGACTGCAAGGAGATCCAACCAGTCTATTCTGAAGGAGATCAACCCTGGGATTTCCTTGGAAGGAATGATGCTAAAGCTGAAGCTCCAGTACTTTAGCCACCTCATGCAAAGGGTTGACTCATTGGAAAAGACTCTGATGCTGGGAGGGATTGGGGGCAGGAGGAGAAGGGGACCACAGAGGATGAGATGGCTGGATGGCATCACGGACTCGATGGACGTGAGTCTGAGTGAACTCCGGGAGATGGTGATGGACAGGGAGGCCTGGCATGCTGCGAGTCATGGGGTCGCAAAGAGTCAGACACGACTGAGTGACTGAACTGAACTGGACTGAACTGCATTTCGGACTCTTGTTGACCATGATGGCTACTCCATTTCTTCTAAGGGATTCTTGCCCACAGTAGTAGGTATAATGGTCATCTGAGCCAAATTCACCCATTCCAGTCCATTTTAGTTCAGCAGTTCCTAAAATGTAGACGTTCACCCTTGCCATCTCCTGTTTGACCACTTCCAGTTTGCCTTGATTCGTGGACCTGACATTCCAGGTTCCTATGCAATATTGCTCTTTACAGCATCGGACCTTGCTCCTATCACCAGTCACATCCACAACTGGGTGTTGTTTTCCTTTGGCTCCATCCCTTCATTCCTTCTGGAGTCATTTCTCCACTGATCTCCAGTAGCATATTAGGCACCTACCAACCTGGGGAGTTCCCCTTTCAGTATCCTATCGTTTTGCTTTTTCATACTGTTCATGGAGTTCTCAAGGCAAGAATACTGAAGTAGTTTGCCATTCCCTTCTCCAGTAAACAATGTTTTGTCAGAACTCTCCACCATGACCTGTCCGTCTTGGGTGGCCCACGTGGCATGGCTCATAGTTTCATTGAGTTAGACAAGGCTGTGGTCCGTGTGATCAGATTGGTTAGTTTTCTGTGACTGTGGTTTTCAGTCTTTCTGCCCTCTGATGGAGAAGGGTAAGAGGCTTCTGGAAGCTTCCTGATAGGAGAGACTGAGGGGGAAACTGATGGGCAGGGCCATGCTCAGTAAATCTCTAATCCAGTTTTCTGTTGAAGGGTGGAGCTGTGTCCCCTCCCTGCTGTTTACCTGGAGCCAAACTATGGTGGAGCTAATGAAGACAACGGCGACCTCCTTCAAAAGGTCCCATGATGCACTGCTGCCCTCAGTGCCCCCGACCCTGCAGCAGGCCCCCGCCAACCCACACCTCCCCCGGAGACTCCTGGACACTCCCGGGCAAGTCTGGGTCAGTCTTCTGTGGGGTCACTGCTCTTTTCTCCTGGGTCCGGGTGCACAAGGTTCTGTTGTGCCCTCCCAGAGTCTATTTCCCAGTGCTGTGTAAGTTCCGGCGGCTCTGTGGTGGGGTTAACGGCGACCTCCTCCAAGAGGGCTTATACCACACCCAGGTCTGCACCCAGAGCCCCTGCCCCCGTGGCAGGCCACTGCTGACCCGTTCCTCTGTAGCAGACACTCAGACGCAGTCTGGCTCAGTCTCTGTGGGGTCCCTAGGTCCTGGTGCGCACAAGGTATGTTTGAGCCCTCTGAGTGTCTCTGGCAGGAATGGGGTTTGAGTTCAAATGTGAATTCGCCCCTCCTCCTGTCTTGCTGGGGCTTCTCCTTTGCCCTTGGGCATGGGTAAATATTTAAGTTTTTTTAAACATTTGTTGCCCAATCATGTTAATGTTGCCCTGGCAGTATTCTAAGCTCAGTCGTGTCCAACTCTTTGTGATCTCTGGACTGTAGCCCACCAGGCTTCTCTGTCCATGGGATTTTCCAGGCAAGAATACTGGAGTGGGTTGCCATTTCCTTCTCCAGGGGATCTTCCTGACCCAGGGATCAAACCCGGGTCTCCTGCATTGCAGGCAGATGCTTTACCCTCTGAGCCACCAGGGAAGCCTTGTATTCTAAGCACTTTATATATATTGACTCCCAGGTGGCTCAGAGGGTAAAGTGTCTGCCTGCAATGCGGGACACCCAGGTTCGATCCCTGAGTCGGGAAGATCCCCTGAAGAAGGAAATGGCAACCCACTCCAGTACTCTGGCCTGGAAAAATCCATGGATGGAGGAGCCTGGTGGCCTACAGTCCGTGGGGTGGCCAATAGTCGGACCGACTGGAGGACTTCACTTTCACTTTCCTCTGAAAAGACCTTAGGGAAATAGGTACCATTACTATTTCCAGACTATAGATAACTGAGGCACGGAGAGTTGAGTCTCCCACGAAGGTCACCCAACTGGTTACAGCAAAACAGCTCCAGGGTTTACATCACCTTGGAATAGTGTGTGTCCAGGATGGGCAGACTTAAGCACTGATTTGTAAGGCCCCTAATTATATTGTGGTAAGAATTACCTGAAGCACTTGTGAAATTCATGCAAATTACCAGGTCTTGCCTTAGGAAATTTGGGTGCAGTTGATCTGGATTGGAACTTTAGAATTTGTTCCTTAGCAAGCCCCCTTTGTGTTTCTCCTCTTCCGACAAAAATAAAAAATACTGCTCTCAACAAAAGGTCGGCAACAACATAATTCTGTATGGTGTTTATCTGTCTGGACTTGGGGAGCTGGGGTCACATTGACTGGGAAGGGGCATGAGGCTGGAAATGTTCATCCAGGCGGTGATTCATTTATCAACCGTTAAAAAAATAAACATCGCCCTGTGCTGCGGTGCCTTTCTGGGTCGTATAGACTGAAGGTGATGTACAGAGTGTCCCAAGCGGGGGGTAAGGACTTCAGATAAGAGACAGAAAAGGTCTCCCCCACAAAGTGACCTTCCATTTGGCTAGTCCTGCAAAGACCAGGGGAAGGCAATCCAGGCAGGAGGAGGAGGAAACACGGAGCTGGGCGTGTCTGCGCAGGAGCAGTGAGGGGGTCTGGCTGACCTGAGCATCTGGGGGAGAGCGGTGAGACTCGCAGAGGGACCAGGGGGCGCACTGTGGCTGAGAGCTCCCGCGCCTGCCAGTCCCCCAGGCCGGAACTGCCCCAGACGCAGCGGCCTCATTCACACGTTGCTCGCCCAGATAGGCCAAGGAAACTATCACATCCTTGGTTCATGTCTTCTGAGATCATATTCTCAAGAAATTACACTGCTCATCTGACTGTTTAGCGTGGACTGCATCGCTAGTCACCAGCCAAGTTCTGTTATAGCAGGAAGTAAATGGTCGGGATCACCCTTGTACCTCCAGGGGCTAGCCCGCTGCCTGGCACATGGCAAACGCTTCTAAGTAAATTGCTGCTGGAGGAAATGAGCAAACCCTCAATGGAAACCGCAGGATAATTCCATCAGTTATATTCACCCTATTTACTGTGGGCCTACTATGTGCCGGGCACCAGGCCAAGTCACTGGGGATAGATGTATCAGCGAGGCAGAGAGGTTTTTATTATTCATTCCAGGTCGTTGAGGACTTATTGAATGTAAGGGGCAAGGGAAAACAGGTAGTAAACGAATAAATCTGTGTATCTGTCTGTAGAGATTGACAAATTAGATAGATCGATCTACAGATAGATGGATAGACTGGTAGATACAGAGATCCTCCAGATTACCAGGTTAGATTTGATAAATTCTAAGATAAAGCAGACCAGAAAGGCACAGGGGGAGCCACTGGATGGAGGGACGGCAGGATTAGAACGGGGGGCTAGCCAAGAAGAGCCTCTCTGTGGACGGCATTGGACCCGAGGGCGTTAGGCAGGGTGGCCGGTGGATACAGAGAGAACAGTAAGCACAGAAGCCTTGAGGCTGAAAAGAGCTCGGGGCTGACGCCTGAGGGGAGGAGGGAATGGCAGGTGAAGTCAGCGCCGGGTCAGATCGGGGGCAGCTGCGCCCACCGGTATCAAGAACTTCACCTTGCCACTTAGAATGCCGGTCCTCGGGCCTCCCCCCGGACCCACCGAGTCAGGAACTCTGGGCTGGCCGCGCGGCCTCCGTCCTAACAAGCTCTCCGGGGGTTGTGATGCACAGGAGAGTTGGCGGACCCCCGGAGCCAGGGGTCTTGCCCCAGCGCCCGATCCCAGTTGCCACCCAAGCACGTGAGCACGGTCCCCTTTATTTCACTACTGGGCAGGGGCCCGCCCAGCGCTCTGCGGATGCGCTCAGCCGGCCTTCCCCAGCCGCCAGGCCTGTGACCAACGCCCCCCCCCCACGCACCCACCCAACTGCTGCCCGGCTCGGGCCTCTCCTGCAAACCACCGGGGCGACCCGGCTGCCCCGACTCGGCGGGGACCAGATGCCCAGAGCGGCAGGTGCAAAGGCGCCAGAGCCGGGGTGTGGGGGTGCCAAACGCGCCGGCCCAGCCCTCCGGGGTGCGGGCAGGGCGCCGGCTGCTGCAGCCCGGGGGGTTCGGGGGCGCGTCCCTCGCTGCCCGCGGCCGCCCCTCCGCTTGTGCGCCGTCCGGACCCCGGGGAGACCCCGCGGCCCGGGCGCCGGGATTGGCCGGCTTCTTCCCCCGGGAGCCGCAGCCGCGAAGCCAGGTTGGTGCGGCCGGGCCCGGCCAGCGCCCTCTAGGCAGCGGAAGTGGCGCTCGCTGTACATCCGTCCTCCCCGCCTCGCGGAGTTGGGAGAAGGAAGGCTGGGGGGGGGTGGTGGAAAAATAAAAGGAAAAGTCCCTGCACCATGTAGACCCGCGCGCCCCGCGCCCTGGCACCCCGGCCGGCCGGGGACCACCCCCTCGCCCCCAGTCTGCGGCCATGAACGCGAGCAACGAGGGCGAGAGCTTCCCGGGCTCGGTGCAAAGTAAGTGCTTTTCCGGGCGCAGTGCGCGCTCCGGGGCCCGGGCCCAAGCACGCCTGCGACGCAGCGGGCAGGCCCGGGGCCCCGAAATCGGGGTGACGGCCCCGAGCCGGCGTCTCGGGGACCGCGGCGGGCGCGCCGGGCAGGAGGCGCCGGGGTGGGCCGGGGGCGCGCGCACCCGACCCGGCGCGAGGCGGGGGCGCTCGCCCGCCTCCAAAGAGCCCCCCGGGCAGGGGGCGGCGGGGGAGGGCTGGCGGCTCCGACCGTCGCCCACCCTCTCGCGGCATTCCCCGCCCCCGGCGCAGCCTGGAGGTGGATTTGGGGTAACCGCGGCCACGCTGATGGGAAAGCTTCTGTCTGGGTGGCCCCGAATCCTTGAAGTCTGGGGTTCGGAGGACTGCACGAGGTCTGGCTGGCTGGGCTTGCCGGCTTCCTGCAAAGCCTTGTCCACGTTCAAGGTGGAGATCTGAATGGGGAACGGGGCCGTGGGCGTTTTCTTTGAGTTTTGAGTTTGGGGTTCATTTTCATTATGACAGCCTTTTTCAAGCCCGTGGTTTCGGCTGGGTCGTTGTTTCCCTGAGTGTGGACCAGGGGCTGAGCGCGAACCAGCCACCTGGGAGCTCCAGCGCTTATTTTTTAAAAAGGGGGGGGGGGGAAGCTCTCTGAGCCCCACCTACCAGGTGGTGGGGCCGGGGTTGAGGGGAGGAGGATGGTCTTGCCCTGGGCGATTCGGAGGCCCAGGAAGTTTGGGAACCCCTGGCACTTGTTAGATGTTACTGTTAACGACTTGGAAGATACTGGCTCCTGAACTTGTCTGTGTGTTCCTTGTATAACTTGTGAAAAGCGCAGATTTCCCTAAACCTCAGTCCCCATTCACCCCACCTCCGCTGGGACTCTCTGAAGTGGGGCTCAGACGTGTCCGTGTTTAAACAACCCACCCCAGCCCTTATTCTGATGCCGACAGGTTTGGAGAACTTTGCAAGGATAAAGAGGCTTCTCAGGCAGCGCCAGTGGTAAAGAACCCGCCTCCAATGTCGGAGACGAAGAGTCACAGGTTCAATCCCTGGCTTGGGAAGACACCCTGGAGAAGGGCACGGTTACCCACTCCAGTGTTCTTGCCTGGAGAATCCCATAGACAGAGGAGCCTGGCAAAGATAAAGGAATTCTTTTTGTTGATGATGAAAAAAAAAAAAAAAAGACCCAGTGTATTCTATTGGGTCTCAGTTCATTACAGATTTTCAGAGGGGATATTTTCAAATTCAACTAGAACACCTCAGTAGTAACCCCATCAGGTGATATGCTGGGGATCCCTGTGCTGGCCATTTACAAGCACTATCTCATTTAATTTTCGTAACCATCTTAGGAAGCAGAAACTTCACCCCATCTCCTCCAGGATATCAGTCCTACCGTAAGGAACCTCAATGATGCGGTCACTACGTCTCTTGGATTCCTTGTCTTCCTCTTAGCTTGGGCACCTCAGTAGCTACAGGAAGACAGTGAAGAGAAATGTCACATCCTTCCATCCATTGATTTCAGTGTTTGCAAGATGGCTTATAAACCTACCTTGCTCAGTGCAGAGTATCTTTTCTTAGAAGTCAACCAAATTGTATTTCTGCACAGAGATGTCTTGTCTTGGTTGTAACAGGACATTGGACATAATGCAAATATTTTATAATTTTTTTTTAATTAGGAAGCAAAGATGCCAACTGCTTATGCAGAAAGGTGGTTTAAATACTATTTAGACTCAGGGAAAATTGGGAATAATATACAAACCTTACAGTTAGAAATTATGAGGCTTAAAAATATGGAATACTGTATTGTTATTAAATAATTATATATATATAAAGAGATCTTAGTGATAGAGCATAATGCTTATACAGCAGTATTGGGGAAAAGGTTAATTTACAATGCACTGTGATATAAACAATCTTTAATTGAATGGATGGAAGAAAATATTTTGTAATGTTCATGGTAGCCATAGGTGGAAAGACTGTAATTTCCCTCCTTGCTTCTTCTCTTCCAAATTTTCTGTTATAAATATGAATTTCCTTGTAATAAGGCAAAGAAAACTTTTTAAATAAAAATTCAGTTTGTCTTATTAGTTAGAGACTTAGTCATTGCATTTCTTTATTTAACAAACATTTATATAGCAGTTTCTAATATAGTGCCAGGACTGTGGTAAGCACTTGGCAAGTGTTAAATACAGTATTAATTCTTGATATTATTACTATCGTGAAATAATGCCTCTGTCAGGAATTAATTTTGCTTACAAGTAACAAAAGTGAACTATACTGGCCTAATTATAAGTCTGGAATTGATTGATTCTAGGGTTGATTTAGGGGATCAGTGAAGTAAACTTTTGTAGAGATAGTACTATTTACCTCATGTCACAACATGGCTGCAGAAGCACCTGGCCTCACATCTGCATTCAGGGCTGAAGGGAGAGGTGAACAGTGCCAGCCATGTCGTCTCCCTTTTTATCATGTCTTTCCCTGGAGCTCCTCCAGCGCTGTGCTGGAGGGATTCCCAAGTATGTCATGAACCAAAATTATTCAGGCTAGTGGTTCTCATGATGGGGGAGAGGGTTGGGGGAGTGGGAGCCTTGGCTCTCATAATGACTGAAAAGTACAGTCACGTGTTACTTGAGACGGGAGGTGGTCCCCTGAAGTGCAAGGCAGCCTTCTTGAAGTGCAGGGAAGAACCTTCTTGCAGGAAATACCCCTAGTGCCCCCACAGGGAATAATCAGGAGCGTTATTTGGGTGGGTATGTTGCTGCTGGGGCAGAACTGGGCTTCTGTGTGCAAGAAGAGGGGAGTGGAATAGATACTGGGCCAGCAACTAGCCACGTCTGCCACCATGCCCGCTTTTCTCACCGTGGGTCTGGTTTGTGTTGTCATTTCAAACCAACTGAAATTAACCTGTGACTCCTGCTTTGTCCCGTGGAGTTCCAGGTGGCACAACCGTGCTGGTGGAGCTGACTCCCGACATCCACATCTGTGGCATCTGCAAGCAGCAGTTTAACAATTTGGACGCCTTTGTAGCTCACAAGCAGAGTGGCTGCCAGCTGACCGGCACATCTGGGGCGGCGCCCAGCACGGTCCAGTTTGTATCGGAGGAAACGGTGCCTGCCACCCAGACTCAGACTGCCACTCGAACCATCACCTCGGAGACCCAGACGATCACAGGTATGGTTGGGGGGTGGGGTAGTCACTCAGAGTCGGCCTGGCTATGTCCCAGACGCCTCTTCAGATCCTGTTAAAAATATAGACACCCAGGGCCCACCCCGTAGGATTGCTGATTTATTATTTTTAACAAGCTCCCTGGGGAAGCTAGCTGCCTGGCCAGGATTGGGAACTGCTAGGTTAAAACATTAAGTGGTAGCAGTTATAAATTGTTGTCACGTGCTAAACAAAACTAACAGACAAAAACCAGGTTTTTAAAATAAAACCAAAAAAAAAGCTATATACTAAGAAAAAAATACTTGCAAGAAATGGTAAAAAAGGAAAAAGTAGTTATTTGGGGGTGATGGAAATATGTGTGTGATTCCTGAATTTGCATTATTTGTGTAAAGGACAAAAAAAAATGTTTAAGAAATTTTTAAAATCTATAAACAAGTATTGATGACTCCCCTTCCCTGTGCCGCCAATCAGAAAAACAGAAAAGTTCATCCTGGTTCTTGGTCACATCCAAAAGAAACCGCAGATGGATCCAAAAGTTAAATGTGCACAACGACACTGTGAAAGTTGTAGAGTAAAAACTATACACGTGCAAAAGAAAGAAAGTGAAGGTGAAGTCGCTCAGTCGTGTCCGACTCTGCGACCCCATTGACTGTAGCCCACCAGGTTCCTCCGTCCATGGGATTCTCCAGGCAAGAGTACCGGAGTGGGTTGCCATTGCCTTCTCCAGGGGATCTTCCCGACCCAGGGATTGAACCCAGGTCTCCCACATTGTAGGCAGACGTTTTACCGTCTCAGCCAGCAGGGAAGTCCACACATGCAGAGGGACCCAAACACTCACACACCCCTATGCTTATTCCTTTATAATCTGCCTTAAGGGACAAGACAGATAACTTTAGTAAGTCACCCATTTATGAGGTGGTTGGTAGACACACTGTTTCATCCTGTGGGAAAATAGAGGATGTATTTGTTGGCGAAAGGCATTCAAATTTTTAAATCAAAAAATATATTAATACTGTGCCTTCCAAAGAAGGCAGGTTATAGGATTGCTCCCCCAAAAGAAAAAGAATCATTACGTGGTGGCAAATAAAATTACCATTTTTCCAAAGTAAAAACAATGTATATAAAAAGCCTAAAGACAACTGGGAAAAGAAAATGCAGTACATGTGACTGAGGCCTAATATCCTTCATATATTTAAAAAAAAAAAAAAATACCTAAAAACCAATAAAAGGACTAAATGGAAAAGTCAGCAAAGAGCAGCAGTTGCTACTCAAGAGCCAGTAAGTATACAAGGATGTGCCGTTGATGCATTATCCCTCAGTAATAAAGAAATGCAAATCAGATACTGCTTTCCTTTCCTTTCTGGAGATATCCGTTCATGTAAGCTGGGCAATCTTGTGATACCTTTCAAACTTTAATTCTTACGTTTAAAATATTTCCAATTTTAAAATGTACACATTTACCCAGTATGTGCACTTCTGGGTATTTATCCTATAAAACTGGACAAGTAAAAATGCACAGGGGTGTTTACTGATATACTGTAAAGAAAATGGAACTTTTGTAATGTATATGTCAGGAGGAGATTAGATAAATAAATGCCACGATGGATAATGAAGAATAATCTAACAGTTAGATGAATAAATTCAGACAGTGGAATGTGACTTAGCTCTGAAAAGGAAGCTAGATCTGTGTACCCACATAGAGTCTCAAGGTAAATATAAACAGGCATATTTATGCATACGTATTATATTCAAGGAAAGCTTCTAGAACAGGAATGAGGCAAGTAATGTTAATGAAAGATGTCAACTCTGCAGAAGGCATTAGGAGATGGTGGGGACTCTGGTGAAACAGAGAAAGTTGCTCTTTGGAGTCAATCAGTTAGATATTTGTGTTTTTCTGAGAAACTGAAAAATGTAAAATTTCCCAAATTTTAAAACTTTGTTAGGAAACTTCCCTGTCAATTCAATGGTTAAGACGGTCCTTTCACTGCAGGGAGTACAGGTTTGATCCCCAGTCAGGTAACTAAGATCCCACATGTCAGGCGACAAGGGGAAAAAAAAACTTTGTTGGTCAAACAAAATACATCTGTAAGCTTGACCGAGCCCATCTGCAACTTCTGACTTGTTTTCAGTGTTTTGCAAACAGTTAATTTGGAGCTAAGATGGGGAGAACCTCCAAAGTGAGGGTACCAACTTTCACCTTATCATTTGTATATCGATGTCGTGTCTGAATTTTTTGGCAGCAGGCAGTGGCCATTTCCTTAATGCATCCAAAATAATGTTTCTGCTGAAATTTGTTAAGCATTGAAATATAATTGATCACCTCACAAACTTTCATCAGATTGCCTTGAGGTCTTCCCACGTTCTCCCAAGTTTCTCTTAATCTCATCTTAGAGGAAATCGCCAAGAAAATGTTCAAACTGAAACCCACCTTAGAGATGGGCCTGGTGCCACCTTCTCATCTTACAGCTGGACAAAGGGAAGCCGCGAGTGGAGATGAGAGATGGTCAGGGTCCCAGCACAGGTTCCAGACGGTCCTGGGACTTACATCCCTTGTCCCTGGCCCTCGTGAATTTTCTCCTTGAAGATTGAGTGTCGGGTTCTCTGTTTTGAGAAACAAGCTCCCAGTCACCCTGCACCCCGGTGTGAAGCCTGGGACCCGAGGCCCCAGCACAGGGAGGCCTCAAGACCCTTCATTTGTGGCCAGTGCCTCTCTCTGGGCTCTGAGCCTTCCCTGCTGCCGTCCCCTCTGCCTTTCGTGCCTTTACCTGGCTGACACCAGCCCACCCTCAAAACCTAAGGTTCAGGGCCATCTGCACACAGGACCTGGCTGCATCTCAGGACACACTGCTCCCCTCTGACTCACAGTAGCTGTGATGATGTCCTTTCTGTTTCCCGAGTGGGCCACTCTTCCTTGAGCCCCGGGGCGTTTGTATGTGTTGCCCCGCTGCCTGGAGCTGACTTAATGCTGGTGTGTGTGTCCAAGCTGGGCTTAACTGCCTCGCCCCAAAGAGCCCCGCTCTGAGACCACACACACTGGCATTGTTCTCTCAGATCAGGTCCCTGTAATTACAGGATCTTTTGCAGAACAAACTTAGGGCCTGTCCCACTGCTGAACCGTAAGCGCCACGAGGTCAGGGGCTGCATTTGCCCCGCAGCGTCATCTGCCCGGCACTGGTTCAGTGTGGAGTATTCACAGGGGCCCACGTCTCACGTCCATTGGTGAAGCTGGCCGCACACCACATCACCGCCCCTTCCTCCGTCCCAGCTCTCGGCTCGGAGACCTTCCCCCGCCTCCTGGCATCTCCATGGCCCCGCCGTCGTTGACAGTAGCCGTGCCTCAGCTTTTCCAACCGCCCCATACGCCCAGGCGCCCACAGCACAAGTGTTCCCCACCGCACAGAGCTGGCGGGGGCGCCACGCGCCAGAGACGGGCTGCTGGGCCTTTATCCCAGTCGGCAACCCTGGGCTGTGGGCATGTTGCTCACTCAGATTCCTCGTCTATAGAAAGGGATTATTAAAAAGGGTCCCTAAAACTAGCATGTGTGCCTCCCAGGTGCCTCAGGGGTAAAGAACCCGCCGGCCAGTGCAGGAGACGCAGGTTCGATCCCTGGGTTGGGAAGATCCCCTGAAGGAGAAAATGGCCACCCACTGCAGTATTCTTGCCTGGGAAATCCCATGGACAGAGGGGCCTGGCGGGCTATGCATAGAGTTGGACGTGACTTCGTGAGCAAACAACAAGTACTGTTAGGTTGTAGAATTAGGTGCCTAATAGGATTGGGTTATTGTGAGACTCTGCAATAATCCAAATAAAGGACCTATGACAGTCACTGGACTCAGTAAACGACCGCTTTTATTAACATGAAGGCCTTCCCTGCTGGCTCAGCTGGTAAAGAATCTGCCTGCAATGCGGGAGACCTGGGTTTGATCCCTGGGTCGGGCAGATCCCCTGGAGAAGGGAAACGCTACCCACTCCAGTATTCTGGCCTGGAGAATTCCACGGACTGTGGAACCATGGGTTGCAAAGAGTCGGACACGATTGAGCGATTTTCACTTTATCAACATAAATGACTGAGCGACTTTCACTTTCTTAACATCAGGATGCGTGCCCAAGTGAGACTGGCAGGGCGCTGATCTCTGCCCACCCAGCTGCTCTCCCTGCGTGTGCCTGCAGCTCTGCTCCCAAACAAGCAGCATCTTGCTTTCCCCCCACTTTCTTTTGCACTGTTTATTTTGGTTTGCTGGGTCCCGCTTCCCCAAAGTTTGGGCTTCGGTGTTGCGGCAGCGGCAGTTTGGACCAGGGTCCCTTGGGAGCTTGTTAAAGCTGCTGGTGCCAGGGCTGCGCCTCTGAATCTGCCTGGCTGAGGCTCAGGTATCTGCATTGTTAACCAGCTCACCAGGGGATTCCAGCCTCGACCCAGTTGGAAAGATGCTCACCACCCGACCCCCACCCTGGTGACTCCTCTTGATACCCGCACCCAGACCTTGTCCAGGGCTATTGGTGCCTCTTCAGTCCTTGATTAAAACAGACCCCCTCTCCTGCTCAGTCGCTTCAGTCTTTGTGACCCCATGGACTATAGCCCACCAGGCTCCTCTGTCCATGGGATTTTTCAGGCAGGAACACTGGAGTGGGTTGCCATGTTGGATATAAAGTAAAATTTATTCTCTGCCCACTAGCTTTGAAAGCTGCCTATCATTTGGCATTTGATTTGAGAACTTTCCTATAAACGCAGTAAAATTAGATCTTGACGCTGGTGAAAAAAGCATCCTGCATGCATTTTCTGAGTTCCCCGCTTGAAGTCATGGGACTTGGGGTCAGGCCCCTGTGTTAAAGTCTTGGCTGCAGAGGGCCTTAGGAGCTGTGTGAGTGATACAAGTTTTCAGAGCTTGCATTGTCTCCTTTTTAAAGTGGGGACAGAAATACATAGAAAGGCCATGGAACTTGGTAGTGGAGAGAGTCTAGGTTCCTGAGTCAGACTGCCTGGGTTCAGATCCCAGCGACATCACTTCCCATCCAGGTAACCTCAGGCAGGTGACGTAGGGTCTCGGAATCTCCATTTGCCCAGCTGTAAAATAGGAGAGTAATGATAGTACTCACCTCAGAGGGTCGCTGCCGGGGGCTCCTACATGGCAGACACTCAGGCTGTCGGGGTTCGTTCTCATTACTTACTTACTGAATCGGGGGCTGTAGAAATTAAGTGAAACAGCTCATGGAAAATTTTACGCAGGCCCTGACTCATGGCAAGCCTCCAGACAGTATTAGTTGAATTATCACTGACTTTTCCCACCTCTTCTGGTTCGTTCCTACTTTTTCAGGACCCAGGTTAAAAGTCACCTACACCTAGAAGCTCGCCATGATTTCTCCCTCCCTTCCCCACCCCGAAGGCTAGGTTCTCTACCACTTCCTCAACTAGCCCTTATCATAGTTGACATCAGTTGGTTTGGTAACGAGCAGTGAATTCAGATGCTCTTAGATCAGGCAGGGGCAGTAAGTACGACAGCAGATGGGTTGTGAGGGGAGTGGGCAGGCAGGACGACCAGCAGAGGAGAGCCGGGGCGTCGTCAGCCGGCCGTGGAGCCCCTGGGAGCTGGGTTAACTCCCCGGGGCGGGCCGTGCTGTTCCCCTGCTGAACAGAGTCACAGAACGTCCACATGGAACAGGGCAGCTCTGACCGTGCTGGGACAGGCTGGAAACAGCTCCTCTGTCATCATGCCTGAGCCTCAGAACCGCGGGCATCCCCCTGCCCCGCTGGCCTGCTACTGTGTTGATTTTATCTGCTGCTCTAGCCTTCTCTGCATCTGAGCACTAGTCGCTAAGATATCAAGTCACAGGATTGTCCCCACTTCCTGGCAGCCTCCAATGCAGGCTTCCTTGGAGCCTCCTCGCAGAATCATCTAACATGAGCCCCAGACATCTAAAAGTCTACGTGCTTCCAGGCACCCTCTTATGAGACCCTCCACAGCCCCCGTGGGGTGAGGGTTCCCTTACTGTCCGGAGTAATCAGCTTATTCAACTACAGGTGTATCCCTGGTGGTCTTTGGCCAGAGGTCATTGACGTGGGGAAGACCCAGCCCACCTAACTGATTTTGAAAGCCTAAAAAACAGAATTATCTGAAGGCTCAATTTGGCCTGTGGGCCTCCAAGTAGTGGGTTGTTTTGTTTTCTTAATTTTAAATGACCCTTATTCTGTATTTGCAAAGCAACTAATTAGTAGGAAGCAAGGTAGTGGTTTGACTTCCAGTTCACTAGACTATAATCTCCCTGGTTTAGTCATTAAGTCGTGTCCGACTCTTCTAACCCCATGGACTGTAGCCCACCAGGCTCCTCTGTCCCTGGGATTTCCCAGCCAAGAATACTGGAGTGGGTTGCCGTTTCCTTCTCCAGGGGATCTTCCTGATCCAGGATTCGAACTTGGGTCTCCTGCACTGCAGGCAGGCTCTTTACTGACTGAGCTATGAGGGAAGCCCCATAACCTCCCTGGAGCAGGGACTAATCAGTCTTGCTTTCCGGCCGCCCAGCCCCAGGCCTGGCACATCCTAGGCACTCAGTAAAAGTTACCAAGTAAATGCAGGAGGGGGCGCAGTTCGGATTAAACTCGTTCAAGTCCATGATGTTCATGGCGTGGCGCTGGCTCCATCATGAGAGTCCAGTGAGGGCGGCTCTGGGACTGGGGGTTGCCAGGTGCTAGAGCCGAGATAATGGAGATGCTTCCCTTGGAGGAGTCCAAGCTCGTCCAGGAGCAGAGGAGAACTTAGTTGTAAGACATAGAAGCCCAGCCATGTGTGACCAGCACCCCCTCGTGCAGAGAGTTCATGGAGTAGGTTGGTCTCGGCAGGGAAAGCCACGGGGGAAAATGATGAGTGAGATCACACGCATGACAGACCTTGAGAATCTCGCCTGCCTTTGGGAGGAAGACAGCGGGAGGGGGGTGTTTCCTCCCGCAGGTCTGGAGGTGGAGAAGCTGGTCCCTGCTGCTGAAGGGGAGATCTGATCACAGTGGCTGGTATGGAGTAGCAGCCCCTGCTACTGGTCTGGCCTTTATTCTGAAGGAGCTGGGGAACCACTGAAGGTTGTTGAGTGTGTGAGCAATTTAGTAAAATAAACGAGGTAGTGAGTTGCCAGGAGAATCTGGCAATGATAATAGTAATAGCTAATTCTTGTGTGTGTGTTAGTCGCTCAGTCGTGTCTGACTCTTTGTGACCCCAGGGACTGTAGCCCACCAGGCTCCTCTCTCCGTGAGATTTCCCAGGCAAGAATCCCGGAGTGGGTGGCCATTTCCTCCTCCAGGGCCTCTTCCCCACACCAGGGATGGGACCCACGTCTCCTGCACCGGCAGGCGGCTTCTTTACTGCTCTGCCCCCTGGGAAGCCCAGCTAATTCTTGCATGCTGCTTATTATTGTGCCAAGCAGTTTTCTCAATATGTGAAGTAGGTTTTCACAACTTCAGTTGTTAATGAGTTTAACGTTTAATTTAAAAAAATTAAATTTTTGCAACATATATTAGCTACTAATAATTATTATCCCTGTTTTACCCATAATGAACTAAAGCACAGAGGCATTAAATAATTCGATCAAGGTGACAGGGCCAGAAAGGGGCTCGAAGCCAGACCTGGGGCTGGAAGCCAAGCTCTCAGGCTGCAGAAGCTGTGCGTCTTGACCGCCCCTCAGCACCCTTAGTAAAGTCCTCATCGCAGCCTTTCTCAAAAGAACCCCCTGGAGCTTCAGTAAGATGGAGATCACCAGCCCCCTCCCTTAACAGTCCCATCTGGGTAGTTCTGAGCAGGGTCCTGGGAGTCTGGGCCAGCCAGCGAGGGCTTGGGTTAGTTCAGATGCTTTCGGTTGCTCTTACTAACACTAAGCTACAAGAGGGCTGGACTGTGAGACGACGCCTATCTCAGGGTAAGAGCTGGCACAGCAGACCCAGGGTTTCCGTCTTGCTCTCCCAGGCAGTAATCCTCCTCATGGCCACAAGGTGGCTGCTTTCCTCCTCAAGTCTTCACTCAGCCCTGCTCAGGGATGGGGAAAGGGACCTTCTCTTTAACAGAGAGCAAACGCTTCCCCAGGAATCCCAGATGCCATTGGCTAGGATGGGTACAGGCCCAGTTCCACTGTCTTGGTGTAGCAGGCCAGCAAGGGGTCATAGAGAAGGGGCTTAGCAGTGGAATCCAGCCCCAAAGCCCTTCTGGTCAGCCACACTCCTGCCACTACCCTCCTGGAATAGTCTAGAGCAGAAGTTCTGAAAGCTGGTACGCAAAAGAATGGAAAACGTGAGTAAAATACAGCTATAAACACACCCAGACTGTACCCAGACCTCGCATCAGAACCTCTGCTTCCTGATCCGTTTTGAGAACCCCTGGGCTGGGAGAAAGGCAGGAGAGAATGGAACTCTATCGGTGGCAATGTCTGGCACATGGGTGCTTCTTTTTTCAAAATAGATGTCCACAGCAAACCGCAGTGTCTTTGTTCCAGTTCCTAACCGCAGGGCAAGCGGGTCTGATTGGTCCAGCTTCTGTGCCCGTGTCTGCCCCCAGACCAGCCAGCTGCCGCAGAGAGAGGGGCGGGGTCAGGAATCAGAAGCTGGCGTTGGGCTCAGCCCTTGGAACTGGGACTGTTGGGCCGACCTGAGGCTCAGGTGTGGATCCCATGAGGGGAAAACCCTTTAGAAGAGCATGAGATGACCTTTCCTTACAGAATTCTCCCAGGAGGTGAATGTTGAGTTTGCACTCGAATCAAGACCCCTAAATGTGAGCTGTGAGCATGGGCAATATGGGGAGAAACAAGCAGCAGATTTAAATATGTGACAGTGAAGGAATAGCCTTAATTTGTAAAGATCATTTATAAGTCATGAGAAAAAAGTAAAAGTTTAATAGGAAAAAAAAAGCACGCTAATAGCCTGAACAGGCAGCTCATAAAGAAGGTATGTGAATGAGTAAAATATAGTGAAAAGGGATTTTCTTACCAATTAGGAAGAAAATGATCTTTCTTCCTAATACACTAAAATGATCTCATATTGTCCTGTTGAGGTGAAGGGGAGAATATATATTGATTTAGATTTTCCTAAAGGATCTTATAGTTATGGGTCACCAAGCCATAAAATGACTGTTCCATTTTGACCTGCTTCTTCAGCTTACAGGAAGGTATCCAGAGAAACAAACGAGATAAGTTAAAATTTTTGGATAGGTGTTATTTATAAAGGTAAACCCCTAGAAACCAACTCAATGTCCAAAAAAAGAGGAAAGGGTTAATTTAGCTGGGACAGCCCAGATGGTGGCATGTTATGTAGCCAGAAGAAATTGTGTTTTGGATGAGCTGATAACGTGGCAGAATGCTTTCACATAGCAAAATTGTTTAATCGTTTAATAAAAAAGAAAAGAATACAAAACGATTTAAGCCGTGACCTTAGTTCTGTAGTTTTAAACTCTGTGTAAAAAGAACACGTTGGCCATCTGATCAACAGGTGTACTTTGAGCCCCTGTGCTGTGCCAGTTTCCACGCGCGGTTCGAGCAAATAGTGATGGAGGGAAAGACACGTCCTCACTGGGCTCATCCAACCGAATGGCGGAGAGGAAGGGCCTCAGATACTTTGCCACGTAACTAATTACAGCAGAGAGGAGTGCTTCCGAGAAGTGCAGGATTCAGCGAGCACGCCCTGCAGGGGCACGCTGCCATGGCGGGGCAGCATTGGTCAGGTTTTCTCCACGCCTTTCCGCGCTCCCGGGATTTTCTAGTCGCTTTTTTTTTTGTTTTGACAATATAACACACTTTTAATTTTAAAAAAGAGAAAAGGATTAAAACTGGAGTTTTTAAGTTGAAGACGAGAAAGGAGAAGCAAAGGGATTGGGAGACCTGGACGACTCCAGATGTTTGGAGAGCAGTTTCGTGGGAAGAGCTGCAGTTGATCCCTGTGAGCTCAGTGGGTCTAAGACATCCAGTGGGTCCTAAGCTCAGAAGGCAGTTTTGGTGCCCTATGAAATTCATGTGACAGTCTTACTTTTTAAGCAACATCATGCGTGAATAACTGAACACCTGAGGTGCTCCTGCTACAAACCGAGACTGCGCCTAACAAGCTGTGTGTCTCAGACATGCGGCTGGGCACACTGGCGAGCCAGGGAGAGCCCCCGAGTCCAGCAAAACCGAAAGCAGGTGTGAGGCTGTGAGCTGCTGGGGGTGGAGGGGGAGGCGTGGGGGCTGATCCAGAAACACTGGACTTGATTGTAAGAACCGTACCCACGGGGGACACGAGGCCTTGCACTCTTGCAGAAAGTTAAAAGCGAGACACCCCCATCCCACCCACACCCCCAGAAAGCAGCAGCTCATGCTACAGATCACCCCAGTGGAAAGAAGGGTTGAGAACATTCTTCCCTGGGGGTAAGTCACATCTCTGCTAGAAGCGCTTCCCCGGCTCAGCAGATCTGGGTGCTTGGGGTTATCCCTGCTGCCTTCACGTATGCTGGACACTCAGATTCCACTATTTATGCCAAATCTGAAGACAGACGCGGGACCGCCCCCCACAAATGACGCCTGCAGTTGAACACCGAAAGCACATGCAGCAAAGGCAAAAATGGACCAGCAGGACTGCATCGGTTTCTGTGCCCCTAAGGAAACAGCCAGCGGAATGTAAAGACAGCTTCCTGGGTGGGAGGAAGTATTTGCAAACCGGATTTCTGAAAAGGAGCTGAAGCCCGGAATACTCTCAGGGTTCCCCTTTGCTGTGTCTCACCACAAAAGAGATGCTAAGGCTTGTGGGGGCGGGGCGGGGGCGGTTAGCAGACAGGCCCGGCCACCTCCAGGGACGGTGGGAATCCCAGGCTCAGGACCATTCCGAACCCAGGACTCGCCTCCCGGAGGGTCCCAGACTCTGCAGCCGGGCTGTAGGGAGCGCCTGACCACCGTCACCACCCCCAGCCCCTGTGCCCCCCGAGTCTTCTTTCCCACGAGCCGGGGGGTCACGGGGCATGACCAGCCATCCTAGTTTTATGTCGAGTCCCGTGACCAGGGAAGCCCCTCAGTCCCAGGCAAGTGGAAGTGGTTGCTCCCCTAAGCCTTGATCATTCCTGCTAAGAGTTTGGTGCCCCGTTCTGTTCAGCTGTAGGGATTAGTGTTTATTAAGACTCAACTATGCCCATATCCTGCACTACTGATGCTCTCATGAAGCTTTGTGATATCCTTATGAAGTGGGCAGAGTGATTATCCCTGCTGACGGGCAGGGAAACAGGCTCAAAGGAGCTCCTCAACTGGCTTGAAGTCCCACCCATGGGAAGTGGCTGAGCCTGGACTCACATCAGTTCAGAGACACATTGTAACACCTGAAACCGGGCTGCACCTTGGAATCAGCGAGACGGCTGCCGGCCCGGAGGCAGTCACCAAGGAATTGCCTTTGCACGTTTGTGAATAACCTGGATTATTATCAGTAATCACTGTTTTATTCACTTTGGCAGAGAGGTGTGCATTTTTTTTGGAGCTCTGTGTGTTGGGTTTAATTGCTGTTTGAAATGTCTCCTGAGATACTACAGGATGATTCAGGTTGAAGATGAAAAGTAACTGTACCCAGAAATACCTAGAAATAGTAGTAGGGGGTCCATTTGATATTGATGAAGCAAATTTTGTTGCTGGAGGAACAACGATTGGTTTTTGCAAAGCAACAACTGAGAGAGCTGGAATCCCTCAACTAGACAAAGCTGAGTTAAGGTTACTGCTGAGCTGCAAGGAAAAGCATGGTCTGCACCGTTAATTCTCAAACTTGTGTTTATCAGAATCATGTGGACTGCTTGTTAGACCAAATTGCTGGGCCCACCCTGGAGTTTCTGATTCAGTAAGCTGGGGTGGGGCCCAAGAACTTGCCTCTGTAGCAAATTCCTAGGTAAGTCCATTTCTGCTGCCTGGGGACCCAACACTGTGGGCTGGGGACCACACTTTGAAAACCACTAGCTAAATCCCAGAGTAGATGAAGCATCTCAACAAGAGGCGGGGGTGGTTGGTCAGGTCATCAAAGAGACTTGGCAAGAAGCTGGAACGTCAGTTTGTCAGAATCCTTTGCCAGCTTTAAACAAAGCCACTTAACCGCCCCCCCACCCCCAACATATTTCAGCTGAGAAGAAGGGAAACCATGAGTTTGCTCAGACACCAAATGCCGATCCACCTGGGTGTTCTTTGACACACATTGGGATGAGGTTGTCATTGCTCACAGTGCCCAAGAGCTGCATGCCAGGAACGTGGATTTCCTGTGAAATGTTCAATGAAGCCTCAGAGAACTCATTCAATACACATACAACCTCTAAGGAATATCAATATATGTAAAATACCTAAGGAATATGAAAGCAGTGTGTTATCATGTATTGAATTGATAGCTTTTAAAAATTTATCATATATAAAATAATGTGACATCTTACGGTCTATAACATCTTAGCTTCAAAGAGAGAGAATGTTTGTTTTAAGAGAAAACATAACTGGCACCTCAGACCTTTGGAGTGGGTATTACTGCTTCAGGCAAAGCTGAAATAGGGAGTGATGTCAGGCCCGTGTTGATTGAAAGAAGTGTACTTTGTAAATACAACGGAGAAATGTCAAAGGTGAAGTTTGGGAAGCAGAATATGACATTGGCTCTCAAAATCATCAGGAGGGCCTCTCAGCCTGACAGGTTCACCTGAACAAGCCCCAGAGGCCGTATTTACTCCTGTCTGAAGCCAGATCTCCATGTGACGATTACATATAATAAAGGAAGGAAGAAAATACATATTCCCAAACTGCAGACTATAAACAATTAACAAAGCAGTAAAAACAGTTTTAAGAAAAGACGTTTGGGACTGCCTGTTTTACCTGTTAAAATGAGAAAAGTTAAAGACAAAGATGATAATGATGTTTGGTCTTTTTTTTATTTATCCTTTCTTCCTCAAAACTTCAGTGAGAATATAAGGTTGGCTTTGGGGCTGGTTGGTTTTAGGAGTGCTTGAAAAGTGTTTGTGTTTAGAGTGTATTCTTAGTTTGCCCAGAACTCCTTCAGTCAGCTCCTTTCTGGTTTTTGAAAGGATTTTGTGATAAAGCTTCTGAAAGTACAGAACCTAGTGCATTGGAGTGAAGTTAACAGGAGACCTACCTGGTATAAACAATAGGACATTTCTTGTTTATTTAATGAGTGTGGATTTGAATAGGTTTCAGGGCTCTGGTTCAGCAGCTCCCTTTAGGGTCACAAAGTGGCTGCCTCAGATCCAGACATCATATCCTCATCAGCCATGTCCAAAGACAAACAGTAGGGCAACAAGGGCAGCAAGAATGAGTTTTCCTCAACTCCTTCTCTTTCTGCCCCCACCTTTTTTTTTAAACCAGGGAGAAAATCTTTTCCAAAAGCCCCCTCGGCGGATGCTCTCTAGTGTCTCATCGGCTAGAACAGGGTCGCGTGATCACTCCTAAGCGGCAAGGAACAGTGGAAAAACAATCTAACATAATCATTCTCACAAAGGAGTGTAGGCAAAGGGAGTAAGCTACTGGGTATTCATATTAGGAAAATTAATAATCATCCTGTCTTTTAGTTTCAGCTCCAGAATTTGTTTTTGAACATGGCTATCAAACTTATCTGCCCACGGAAAGCAACGAAAACCAGACAGCCACTGTCATCTCTCTCCCTGCCAAGTCACGGGCCAAAAAGCCCACAGCCCCACCTGCTCAGAAGAGGCTCAACTGCTGCTATCCAGGTAAAGGCGACGTTGAGTCCTGCTTGTGTAGAGAATGTGACATTTAGCAGGTCCCGGGCTCGAGCTCCTGGATTCCTGACAACTGGGCAAAGATGTGCTGCAAACTGCCTGACTTAGAAATCAACCCCACAGAACTTCCACCATCATGTATGATGCACCTCTCACTGCCTCCGCTCACCATGCACTTGGACTCTAAGACTTTAACAGCCAAGGACCTTTGAACGGGAACAGTGAGAATTTCAGATTTCTGTGAATTTTTCTTGGTGCTACAGCTTAGGAAGATATCCAGAAAAATTGTCCCTTACCTACTTTAAAAAAGGAAAACAAATTTATTTGGAAATAATTTCAGACTTAGGGAAAAGTTGCAAAAATAGTACAAGAAGTTTCTGAGCACCCTTTCGTTATTGTTGTGTCTGACTCTTTTCCACCCCATGGGCTGCAGCATGCTGGGCCTTCCTGTCCTTCACTGCCTCCTGGAGTTTGTTCAAATTCATGTCCATTGCAGTCGGCGAAGCTAACTGACCATCTCCTCCTCTGCCGGCCCCTTCTTTTCCCTTCGGCCTTTACCTTTCATCTGGATTTCCCAAATATTAACATATCACATTGGCTTTGTTTTTTTCCGGTGGTTGGTGGGTTAGTCACTTCAGTCCTGTCCGACTCTGCAACCCCGTGGACTGCAGCCCGCCAGGCTCCTCTGTCCATGGGATTCTCCAGGCAAGAGTGCTGGAGTGGGTTGCCATTTCCTCCTCCAGGGGATCTTCCTGATCCAGAAGTTGAACCGAGGTCTCCTGCATTGCAGGCAGATTCTTTACCAACTGAGTTACAAGGGAAGCCCCTGTTTTTTTCTAAATGTACATATATTTCCCTCAAAGTTGCAGACATGACCTTTACCTCTAAGCACCTTAATATATATTTCCTAGAAACAAGGAAATTCTTTTATATAACCACAGTACAATCATCAAAATCAGGAAATTAGCATTGATAAATGCTGTTATCAAACTGCTGCCTTTATCAAGAGTTTGCCAACTGTTCTCATTAAAGTCCTCTGTATCAAAAGAAAAATATTTTCCCCTTGGTCCAGGATCCAATTTGTGATCACACATGGCATTTAGTTTTCATGTGTCTTTATTTCCTTTAAGCTTTTGTCTTTCATGAACTTGATATTTTTGCAAAGTAACAGGCCAGTTACCGCATAAGATGTTCGTCACTTTGGGTTTGTCTGATTAGACTTCGGTGCAGCAGTTTGAGTAGGACGCACAGAAGTGATGTTACATGCCTCTTGATTCCTGGTATCAGGATTCACACTGATGCCTGTTGGTCCTGCTGCTGCTGCTGCTGCTGCTAAGTCGCTTCAGTCGTGCCCGACTCCGTGCGACCCCATAGACGGCAGCCCGCCAGGCTCCCGTCCTGGGATTCTCCAGGCAGCACACTGGAGCGGGCTGCCACTGCCTCTCCGGCTGGTCCTGTTGCTGTGCTATTAATGTCCATCCGTCGGTTAAGGAAGTTGCTTTGCTGCTTCTCTGTTCTAAAGTGACTGTGTCCCTCTGTCATTGATCTTTCCTTGCCTTTTTAAGGTTGCCAGTTCAAGACTGCCTATGGCATGAAGGACATGGAACGTCATTTAAAAATCCACACTGGTAAGTAGTCACACACATCCCTCCTCTGCCAGGAGCTGGGGGTCCAGACAAGTCAGACACATGGTATGACACCGACCTCACTGGCCATCACGGGAACACAGACACAAATCCAATAAAAACAAGATGCTGTTTCTACACATGATTTTGGCAGAAAATGTTCAGCGCAAGAAAACTCAGTGCTAGAATCGATCGGCTCAAACTTAGTGGAAATGTGAACAGGTATGGGCTTTGAATACTGATCTGCCAGAATTAATTACAACTGAAATGCACCTGCTCTTCTCATCGGGAGGAGGATATCTTGTAAGCCTATGTGTATATGGTGTGTGTGTAATGACCGGTAAACAGAGCAAGAAGGGGGAGAATAGCAACTTTTCACTTAGGTATCTTTACACTGCGTCATTGGATGGATACTGGAGTGTGTTATTTTTGCAGTTTCCAAGGGGAAATTTAACAAAAACTATTTTCAAAGGAGAAAAAAAGACGGATGCATGGAAAAAGAAAACCATGATGATTTCTGGTGATTTAATTTTCTTTAATGTATCATTTTTGTGTCTCCTAGAGTTTACGCATGGAGAAGGAATTGCTTTTAGGCTATTTTAAACAAAGTATTAGATGCTTATAAGTCAAATGATATAGTCATGTATAAGTTCAATGAGTATCCATGTATATAAGGGAGGGACACTGAAATTTGTCTTGGGCATCACTGATTGCCCAAAATCTGCTACTTAGCCTCAGATAAAGTATAAAATGAAGACAAGATAGGCAGCAGTTATCTCAGATATTCCTTGGCCACAGGTCTAATCAGCCTCACAGCATCTTGTCCTTTGAATTTCATGGAGTTATCAGACTGAAATTATTATGTTCCAGGTATTGGTAAACATTCTCAATGTACCAAGCAATAAATCTCTCCAGGTGGGTTTCCTATGTTGAAGTTCCATCAGTCACATATAGCAGGAGTAAATGCTATGATGACTTAGGAAAATTCGGGAAATATTATAAAGTATAAGTGAGGACAGGATCACTGCTGCAAATCCTCAGGGACGGTCCTCTCCTCCCTGTTGACCAGGCTTGGGTTTGTAAGGTGGCTTCTGTATAACTGTAGCGTCTCCATTAACATCTTCAAGTCAGAGAGCTGACAGAGTGCCCTTGCCTTAGAAGAGGGTGTGCCCAGGACCAACGGGAGCAGGACTCTCTGCCAGCAGAGCGGGCCCAAAACCACCCGCCCGGCTCCACCACTGTCCAGCATCGGAGTATGCAGGATGGCACCCACAGCGTAGCAGCTGACAGTAATGAGAAGTGATGGTTGCTGGATTTTCTGACCATGAACATTTTTAATAATAAAATTATAATCTTTAATACACTTCCATAGATGTATTCTTAAATCCCAGATGTTTATTCTATGAAGATAGTGATGACCTTTGATTGACAATTGACTTTAGCACTTAGCTATTTAGGATTTGGTCAAAATATGTGTTTGGTATGTAAAAAGTGAAAATCCTGACTCACTGCCTGCCTCCTTCATATCTGATACATGCCCAAAAGTCATCAGCCTTTATAGTCCAGCGTGTCTCATTCTTAAATTTTGGCATGAGTCGCTCAGTCATGTCTGACTCTTTGCATCCCCATGGCTGTAGCCCGCCAGGCTCCTCCGTCCATGGGACTCTCCAGGCAAGAACACTGGAATGGGTTGCCATTTCCTCCTCCAGGGGATCTTCCCAACCCAGGGATCGAACCCAGGTCTCCCACATTGCAGGCGGATTCTTTACTATCTGAGCCACCAGGGAAGCCCATACTGGGCTTTAACAGACACAACATGTACTTTTTCCATTTCTTATGAAATTAATATTGTAGACACTCTCCCTGCAGCTTGCTGTTTCTCCCTTAATGCTGGAGGTCTTTCCACATCCATATGTGGGTGTATCCACTTCATTCTTTCAATGGCCAAGTAGGAAACTGGTTCATTAATTTACAGTACATCCATACAGTGAAATACTTCACCCTTAACAATTATGTTCTAGAAATTTAATGATATGAACATGATTGAAATTATTTCAAGTATAAGAAAGTAGCCAATAATAGGGAGACAGTGTTGCATTTGGCTAAGAAGGCAAGGCCATCCTGGATTCTAATCCAAGTTGAAAGGGTTAAGTAAAATCATTGAGAGACACAGTACCATTCAAAAATAAGTATTTAAATTGATATTGGTCAGGAAGGCTTTTGTACCCCAAAATGTACACACACACATACAAAAGTCATCAGAAAAGTATACATCAAAAAATTGGCAGGTGTTCAACAGTAGCAGGGTTTCCCTGATAGCTCAGTTGATAAAGAATCCACCTGCAATGCCAGAAACCCTAGTTCAATTCCTGGGTCAGGAAGATCCTCTGGAGAAGGGATAGGCCACCCACTCCAGTGTTCCTGGGCTTCTCTTGTGGCTCAGCTGGTAAAGAGTCCACCTGCAATGCAGGAGACCTGGATTCAACCCCTGGGTTAGGAAGATCCTCTGGAGAAGGGAAAGGCTACCCACTCCAGTATTCTGGCCTGGAGAATTCCAAGGACTGTATAGCATAGTCCATGAGGTCGCAGAGTCGAACACAACTGAGCGACTTTCACTTCACTTTCAAGGGTGGCAAGATGACAGGTGTGTTAGTGAATACAGATTAAGCTGCTGTAACAAGCTCAAATGCCAGCTCACACACGGCAGGGGTCTATGTCCGTCTCGCATAACCGTCCAGAGGTCAGCAGGTGGTCTAGGCAGACAGGCAGCGTGTTCTGGGAGGTCGTCTGAGGACTGAAGTTCCGTCTACTGTCACGGTGCGTTGGGCACATATCTACCCTCTGCAGCCGTGACGTCCTCACATGTTTGTTCCCTTCCATGTCATGGTAACAGCTGGCAAGACAGGTGGAAAGAGAAAAAGTCAAAGTCAAGCAATTTCCTTTTAGGAAAGGAACGCGTTTACCTTCTCTGCCGTTTGATTGATGATGACTTTATCGCAGAATCACGCCTGGCTGCACGTGAGGCTGAGGAATGTATTCTTAGGCTGGTCAGCCGTGAGCTCAGAGACTTGAGTTTTGGGCTGTGTCTGTTATGAAAAAGAAAAAAGAACAAATGGGTATAAAAGACAAAGTTTCTCATTTTTACTTAGCTGCACTTTAAATTTTGAGCTGCTTTCTATTTTTAATTGATAAGGAATTCATATTCACTGTCAGAAAAATTAGAAAATCCTAATCAACAAAATAGAAGGAGTTCCCCGTCTCCCAAGATGCCAGCTCTTTGCCGATTACCCATCTAGCTTTTTTCATTATTATTGTTTCTTTATTTGACTGCACTGGGTCTTAGCTGCAGCCCGTGGGATCTAGTTCCTTCACCAAAGATTGAACCCTAGCCTGTTGGGTCGGGAGTGCAGAGTCTCAGCGACTGAACCACTAGGGGAGCCGCATCTGGTTTTATTTTTTAATTGGAGTATAATTGCTTTACAATCTTGTTTTAGTTTCTGCTGTACCACAAAGTGAATCAGCTGTGTGTGTGTATATATTTAAGCATATATATATATATATATATACACACATATCCCTCCCCCTTGAACCTCCCTCCCTCCCCACCACCCCGCCCTCGAGGTCATCTCTAGGTCATCGCGGGGCACCAAGCTGGACTCCCTGCGCTGTACAGCAGCTCCCCACCAGCTGTCTATTGACAACTAAAACCCATCCATCTAGTTTGGGGAGGGCAGTTTCCAAATATTCTTGGGCGACTCTGCCTTACTCTTTTCTTAAGGCCATGGGAAGTAAGCCTTTTTCCTTTCTCGTCTTTTCCCTGCTGCCGCACGTGCTTGTTTGAAGGCGACAAGCCCCACAAGTGTGAAGTCTGCGGCAAGTGCTTCAGCCGGAAGGACAAGCTGAAGACCCACATGCGCTGCCACACGGGCGTGAGGCCTTACAAGTGCGAGAGCTGCGACTACGCGGCCGCCGACAGCAGCAGCCTCAACAAGCACCTGCGCATCCACTCGGATGAGCGGCCCTTCAAGTGCCAGCTCTGCCCCTACGCCAGCCGCAACTCCAGCCAGCTCACCGTGCACCTGCGCTCCCACACGGGTGAGTCCCCTGGGCGGCCCTCGCTCTGCGCGCCCACCGGCCTGGTGCTCAGGCACCGGCACCTTCCCGCGCGGAGTCACAACCTCGGGCAGGGAACTGCGCGCATCAGTTCACCCCCCAGCGTGCAGTCTTCCCGTCATCTGCTCAGAATCGTCTTTCTCTGAACAACAGGGGAGAACAGTCAAGTTCCAACTTTATGCATTTCTTTACGTAGCTCTGAAACTCGCCCACTAGTATTTAATCAAGAAGGTGCTCTAAATGAACTAGAGATATAAAATGCATTTTTAGTAAGTGTCTGCACAACATGTGGTTAGACATTTCAGTGATTTTTTTTTAATGAATACTGATCACTTCATCATGGGCCAGCTTGATGGAAAAACTCGGCAGAGTGGGTAACTTAACAAATTAGGGACGTTTTCCTTTTAGCAAGTGTGTGTCTGTTAGCTTTCGATGCACTGATGCTGTGTAACAACCACCACAAAATCTCAGTGGCATAATATATTAGTAAAAGCATTCATTGCTCACAGACTTCAGGTCAGCAGACGGTTGGCTAGACATTCCATTGATCTTGGCCGGGCTTAATCATGTATGTGGGAAAGGCCGGGTAGCCACTGACCTTGGCTGGGCATCTGCCGGCTGTCCCCCTGCTTTGGCTGGGGCAGTCTGGCTATGTCCACATATCTCATGGCCTCCTTCTGGGCCCAGTGGGCTACTCCAAGCTTGTCCTTCTCAGGACGATGGCAGACAAAACGAGCATGCCCCTGTGTGTAAGCTCATTGCAAGCCTCTGCTTGCATCCCGTTGGCTAAAGTCAGTTACCTGATTGGACCTGGTATCAAGGGGTGGGGCTGAGCTCACCCACAGTGGAGGGTCATCAAAGGTTACATGGCGAAGGCCGTCTTCACACCAACCGGAGTTCACTCCACCATCATCCACTTTTCTCTGACATCCAGGTGCATTCTTGCTCTCCCCAGACCCCCACAAGTCACATCTAATCATAGAATCAGCTTTAAAGACCAGGATCCTATGATCTCCATCAGGCACAGATATGGCTTCTCTTGACCTAGAGCCTTTTGAATTTGAAATAGAAAGACAAGTTGTGACACAGTCAGAATACTGAGAATAATCCTGCCATTCCAAGGGGGAGGAACAGGAGGCACTTGGCAGTCACTGGTCCACAGATTTCTGAACTCTCTCTGGAAAGATGCTTCTAGGTCCCCCAACTCTGAGGACAGGGAGTATTTCTTGAATAAGCATTGGCCCAGTTGCCTGGCTTTCGGCTCTGTCCCCTGCAGCGTCCTATCCTCACCTTCCTTCTCCACTGCTGAAAAGGAGTGGAAATGTACTTTTGAGAAACTTTCTCCACCTGCTTCCATCCTAGAGAAACTTGGGTTCTTTTTGGATTTTATTTTACTCTAGGCTGGTGACATCGTTGCTAGTAGAGCTCCCTTAAAACGCTATGCACTTCCTGTGTGTCTGTGCGCCAGAAGCCACACCAATACTCCTCTTGGAGACTTGCCTTTCTTCTAAACCTAATTATAGACACTTTTGGCATGTAGCCTTCTGGAGATTGAAACTAGTGAGACTTTTAGGAATCTTTGTCCAGCTGAGAGGACTTAGCCGGCACCAACTTTATTCCTTTGGAGATTTTAAGCAGGAACCTTATGCTTTCACCCCTCTTTCCTCATTTGTTCTTCACTCTGAGATCAGTTCCCTGGATATGATCTTTGTCCTCAGGCCTTTGTCTTACTTTGAAAATCTTTTGCTGGTTGGAGATGAGAAGCTTCACCCAGACCAGCACATCTCTGACTTTCTGTATTGTCTCTAAATTCCGTCTTGAAATGGCCTGTTCTTATTTGAGTTTGTCTCTTTCTTGTCGGACCTTATCAGACACAGCTTGTAAGACACTTTGACTGTTCTGCTTAGAACTAATCTCTTTGCTAAAATCCAAACTTCAGTGGGTACACTTTCTATCTTCTGAGTCACAACAGGTGACAGTTTGCCAAACGCCTGCCGCTCAGTTCTGGCCATCGCCACTATTCCCTGCCGCTACCTGCCACCCAGTCCCACAGTCAGCGCCACATACTGTACTTTTCTGCTAAGGCAGCACTGTGTTTCTGGATGCTAATATGTGTATCAGTTATCTAATGTCACAATGATGCTATGTAACAAAAGACCCCAGAAAGCCTCAGTGGACGCAGCAGCATGCCTTCTCTGCATGTGTTTGGGGATCAGCTGAGTGTCACCTGGTCAACTCTGCAGGTCTTCGCGGGGCTCACGTACAGATCTGAGGCTCTGCCAGCTGTGGGCTGGGTGTCCAGGGGCCTTGGCTGCAGCAGCCCAGCTCTGCTCTGCCTCTGTCAGCCTCCTTCACGGACCAGCAGGCAAGGACAGGATTGGCCTTCTCACAGCAGCGGGTGACAGAGGCGTGCGTGGGCAGAGCCTGACTCATGGGCCCTGGTTCAAGCCGCTACTTGCATCAAGTCTAGTTGGCACACCGTCCGCCAAACCCAGCGACATGATTGAGGCTATCATCTGCGGGGTCATGGAAGGTCACCCTGCCCCTGCCGGGAGAGCCTGCTTAATCACATACCTGGGAGAGGCCGTGGCTGCAGAGAGGGCCAGGAGGCGGGGACCTCTGGGGACACTGAGATACTATAGCAAGTTAAGGTGCTGGCATGACTGGTGTCCATTTGATTTTCTTCAGAAGTCTCTCCCACCTAAGTTAGGGGCACTGAAAGATGCTCTTAGCAAAGTGGGTCAGAGTCAACTTAGGAGGGAAAGCCTGCCATTTATAGTGGCGTGTTTAAGTTGGTCCAGTGCTCTTGCCTGGAAAATCCCATGGGCAGAGGAGCCTGGGGGGCTGCAGTCCGCAGGGTCGCTAAGAGTCAGACACGACTGAGTGACTTCACTTTCACTTTTCACTTTCATGCCTTGGAGAAGGAAATGGCAACCCACTCCAGTGTTCTTGCCTGGAGAATCCCAGGGACAGGGGAGCCTGGTGGGCTGCCCTCTATGGGGTCGCACAGAGTCGGACACGACTGAAGCGACTTAGCAGCAGCAGCAGCAGCAGAAAAGGTATATTTTATAAAAGGTATAAAAATTTAACTGTATGCCACTTACACAGTGTCTCCATGGAACATTCATTTCCCTTTTATAAATCTGTGGCATTTGTAATTTTTACAAGTTGTAAAATTAATAGGAGTTTCTTTTTATCTTTTCATCTCTTGGATCAACTACCTTGTCTTAGCAGCAACCTGAACTCAAGAAAGCTCTGTCAGCTTAAATACATCAGTTGCTTATCCATTGAGCACCACTCATTGAGTCCCACCAGGTACCAGATACTGTGGGAACTAGGTAGTGGGCAGGAACGAATGTAGTCATTAGCTTTGGAGAATTTCTGGTCCTATGGGACTGGTACTAACATTTCTGCCTCATTTAAGAAATTAACTTACGGTTAAAAGGAAAAGGACTTCCCTGGTAGCTCAGCTCGTAAAGAATCCGCCTGCAATGCAGGAGACCCTGATTCAATTCCTGGGTCAGGAAGATCCCCTGGAGAAGGGATAGGCTACCCACTCCAGTATTCTTGGGCTTCCCTGGTGGTTCAGCTGGTAAAGAATCTGCCTGCAATGCAGGAGACCGGATTCTATTCCTGACTCGGGAAGATCCCCTGGAGGAGGGCATGGCTCCCCACTCCAATATTCTTGCCTGGAGAATTCCATGAACAGAGGAGCCTGGCAGGCTTCAGTCCACGGGGTCGCAAAGAATCGGACATGACTGAGGAACTTTCACTTTCACTTTAAAAGGAAAAAAAGAAAATATAAAAGTTTTTTTTAAAAAGAAAAAGATGATGATGATGAAGAGATTTAAACCCTCTGCTTTCATGTCAGAAAGTGCTGTTAAGCTCTGCAACTCAGCTGTGAGATTTGGTTACCTGGTTTTTCCAGGTCTGACCTTTGCTGGTTGCTTTAAAAAAAAAAATAGGCAAACAGATGGTCACTAATTGGGGCAGTGATGTAATTGGAATGCCTAACAGAACATTCTGGAGCAACAGTTCTTCCTCTGAATTCACAGATACCTCCACCCTGAGATCCATGAGTAGAATTTAGGAGGTCCATGAACTTGGATGAGGGGAAAAAATCACATCTTCGTTCTCACTGATCTTACTGGAGCGTGATGTGTCCTTCAGTTATGAAAACAGGCATCCAATCTGATTACAGTATGTGTGACCTTGTCAGTAGAAGTCACAGATCTTTTTATAGCAAGTATTTTTGATAGATCAAAATATAGGTTACTTTCTTCTCTGTTTAGAAAGTATCGTAGTCCCTGGACCCGCCACTGGTGCTTGTCACTTCATGCTCTAATGAAGCACACGCATCGCCAAATCACAGACTTTTTTCTTTCGATTTTTAATAACTTCCAGTACAACTAGTTTCTCTTGTCTTCCTATTGACTTTTATTTTAGTTTACCTTGTGCCTTTAAACGTTGTCCTGAGAAAGGGTCCACGGATTTCACTGCCAAAAGGGGGCCCCATGGCATGAAAAAGGTTACGAGCAGCATTCTAAGGCAGAAGCAAACTTTTTCTTTTTTTGTTTTAGTGGTTTTATACATTTACTTATGGCTGTGACGGGTCTTTGTTGCTGCACATGGCCCTTCCCTCGGTGCAGTGAGTGGGGGCCACCCCACAGTCGGGGTGCACTGGCTCCCATTGAGGTGGTGCCTCCCAGTGTGGTGCACAGGCTCTAGGGCACGAGGGCTCAGCAGTCGCGGCTCCCTGGCTCTGGAGCCCAGGCTCGGCAGTCACAGCACACAGGCCTAGTTGCTGCAAGGCATGTGAAATCTCCCAGACCAGGGATCGAACCAGCATCTCCTGCCTTGGCAGGCGGACTCTCTACCACCGAGCTACCAGGGAAGCCCAGCAAACTTTTCCATAAAGAGCCAGATAGTTAATACTGTAGGCCTTGCGGACCATACCGTCTGTCACAGTTACTCATCTCTGCTGTTGCAGCATGAAAACAATCATCAACAACACATTATCAGATGGACACGACTGTGTTACAATAAAACTTTATTTACTGAAATGAACTGTGGGCCGGATTTGTCCCATAGTCTGTATAGCTTACCATTCCTTGTTCGAGAGTTTTGTGTGAATGACCTTAGCGGCATTTTAGTCATGCAAAGCGTTGTTTGGTTTGGAGCATCTTCATTTTCTCAAAGCTTGTTTACTCTGCTCCCTGCCATTGTTAATTGCATTTATCGAACATCTCACGATGATGTTATGGGTCTTGTACCAAAAAGCTGGAACACAGTCCCACTCTTAAGTTTATGGTGAGAAAGCCTTGGTCGTGTGTACAGATAATCACCCAGCACCTAAAATGCCAGCTTTGGAATCAGCCTGAGTTGGAATCCGAGCTCTGCCATGTACTACCCAGTGATTGTGACCCAGTGATGTAGCCCGTCTAGGCCTCAGTCTTCTCATTCGTAAATAGTACTGAGAATAATATTGACAGTGGTACCCACCTCATAGGAATGTCGGGATCTTCAAATGAGACCATTCTTGTGGAATGCTCAGCAGGGCACCTGCCTTCCCAGAAGCCACCGAAGACTCTTAGCTGCTATTTCTCTTGCTCAAACAGCATTGCAGTGGGTGGGCTCACCAATTTGCTTCAGTTATCAGACGATTGAGACTTGGCATTCACTGAGGAAATAAATTTGGAATATCCATGTCCTTTCAGATGTTTGCAATTTCGCTTTTCCTGTTCAGCTTTCACCGAACATGAATCTTAAAAAAAAAAAAAAAAAAAAATCAAGCAGCTGGATTTTGTAACTCCAAGAGTAAAGAGCGCAGCTGGCGATGTGGGATAAATAAGTTGCACGCAATAAACACATCTTTAATGATAAAAATCTACACGAAGTATAAGCGGGGCGTCTCAATCACTGTAAAAAGAATATTCTGATGAGTGAGCACGGAGCTGACTGATTTGAAAATGTACCCTTGAATCTGTTACAACACGTAACTCAATCAAAATCAACGGATTATGCAAAATTACACAACTGTGAACGGTTCCGTAGCAGAGCGAGCACATTAACCGTAGGAAGAGCTAGCCTGATTGTTTTAAAGGATACACTGAGCGTATTCACAAATCTTATTTTACGGGGGGACGATTAAGCAGCTTGATTTTCAGGCTCCATTTTCCTTCCGGGTATCATGATGGTGGTGGTGGGAAAGTTTCGGGACAGGAAAGAAGCCCCGGACCCCTCTTTTTTTTTTTTTTTTTCCCTCCCAGGGGCTGCTAGGCGCTGCAGTTAGAAGGTCTCCACCCGCCCGCCTCAGTTTGAGCGGGTTTCTGGTGTGCGCTTCGGGGGGATCCGCTGTGGTTTTTGCCTGCCTGTTCTTATCGAAACTCACCTTGTGTTGACAGGGGACGCCCCCTTCCAGTGCTGGCTCTGTAGCGCCAAGTTCAAAATCAGCTCGGACTTGAAAAGGCACATGCGCGTGCACTCGGGGGAGAAGCCTTTCAAGTGCGAGTTCTGCAGTGTCCGCTGCACCATGAAGGGGAACCTCAAGTCGCACATCCGCATCAAGCACAGCGGAGACAGCTTCAAGTGTCCGCACTGCGACTTCCTGGGGGACAGCAAGGCCACGCTCCGCAAGCACAGCCGGCTGCACCAGGCCGAGCACCCCGAGAAGTGCCCCGAGTGCAGCTACTCGTGCCCCAGCAAGGCGGCCCTG
Organism: Oryx dammah; assembly: GCF_014754425.2. NCBI lineage: Eukaryota > Metazoa > Chordata > Mammalia > Artiodactyla > Bovidae > Oryx > Oryx dammah. The sequence goes on from NW_024070194.1 coordinate 3,591,659, forward strand.
CGCGTGCACAGCCGCGTGCACTGCCCCGACCGGCCCTTCAAGTGCAGCCACTGCAGCTTCGACACCAAGCAGCCCAGCAACCTGGCCAAGCACGTGAAGAAGTTCCACGGCGACGCGCTCAAGAGCGAGGCGGCGGAGCGAAGAGAGGCGGGTCGGTCGAGCGGCCGCCAGGCGGCCAAGCTGGACGCCAAGAAGACCTTCCACTGCGACCGCTGCGACGCCTCGTTCATGCGCGAGGACTCGCTCCGCAGCCACAAGCGGCAGCACAGTGAGTACGGCGACGGCAAGGGCGCCGACGTGACGGTCCTGCAGTTCCAGGTGGACGCCGGCAAGCCGCCCGCCGCGCCCCTGGCCGTGGGGCACCTCCAGGTGCCCCTCCCGCCCACCCCGGCGCCCCAGTTCGGCGAGGGCAGGGTCAAAATCATCGTCGGCCACCAGGTGCCCCAGGCCGGCACCATCGTGCAGGCGGCGGCGGCCGCCGTGAACATCGTGCAGCCCGCCTTGGTGGCGCCGAACCCCGAGGAGCTGCGGGGCAACAGCCGGCTGCAGATTCTCCGCCAGGTCAACCTGATCGCGCCCCCTCCGCCCTCGGGCTGCCCCAGCGAGGCCGCGGCGCTGCCCCAGCCGGCTGTCCTGCTGACCACCCACGACCAGACGGAGGGCGCCACTCTGCACCAGACCCTCATCCCCACCACCCCGGGCGGCCCCCAGGAAGGCTCTGGCAACCAGACTTTCATCACCAGCTCGGGCATCACGTGCACTGACTTCGAAGGCCTGAATGCCCTGATTCAGGAGGGGGCCGCCGAAGTGACCGTGGTCAGCGACGGAGGCCAGAGCATCGCAGTGGCCACCACGGCGCCGCCCATATTCTCCACGTCCCAGCAAGAGCTCCCCAAGCAGACTTACTCCATCATCCAAGGAGGTGCCCACCCAGCCCTGCTCTGTCCCGCGGATTCCATCCCAGACTAGTGCTCATAAATCGAAGCCGGGAAAGGACTGACACAAAAAAGAAGTCAGAGTTCTGTGAGAGGTTTGCCTTTACTGTTTTCAAGGGCTGCTGTGAAAAACGCCTCGCCCCCAGAATAAATCACAATTTTATACTGCTCACTGTAATTTTTTTACGCTGTGATAATTTTGAGACCTCTGAATCACCGTATGGTAACTGCTGTAGAGTCTTCAGTGATACCGACATGATCCCATTGAGGGGTTGGAATGAAATGATTAGTGAATACGTTTGTTTGCTTCCAACTTGATTTCCCAACTCTAATAAAGGATTTTTCCATCTCATTAAATTTGTGTAGTAGATGGTGCTTCTCAGCCTGTTGTAAGCTTCCATTCTGAAATCCCCCAAGTGTTTGGGGTAATCGTGTTTTAATACATGGATACAAATCTGTTGGCATGAAGGACCATTTTCTACATAATGTTACATGGATATTTGACGTAAAACAGTTTAGTGCAAATGGGGGTGGGGGCGGTGAAGGAATGGTTTCCTAATAAGTTAATACGTGATTGAAACGTAACAAACGTTAATGATTCTTTAGAGTCACGGTGTGATTTGGGTTATTGGGGGGTGTGTTATATAATTGAGAACTTGAAGAAGCAAAGATTCTTAGTCCTCTCTCAGGAGTAGTATGTAAACGTCTTACCTTCTTCACAGTCAAACATGTGTGGTGCCTAAAGTGACCCAACTATCGTTTTAATTTTCTGAGTGACGAACCTGACATTTCTGTTTAGATGCTAATATAATGCAAGTTCCTATTAGCCTTTAGGACAATTTTCTAGGATACCGTTGTGTTAGATATTAACATACATGCAGTCCCAGGGATCAGACAAGCAAGATTGTTTTTCTATGTTTTTCCAAAGTGTGGGCTGTACAGAGAGGAAAATTCAAATTTTACTGTTTTGAGTTGAAATGCTGTGTGATCAGTAGGTGGCGCCAGAGAGTAGTCTCAAGATTCCCGTACCTCAAAGACCTGAGGCTTCCCCGGGGGCTCAGATGGTAAAGAATCCACCCGCAATGCAGGAGACGCGAGATTGATCCCTGGATCGGAAAGATCCCCTGGAGAAGGGAATGGCTACTCACGCCAGTATTCTTGCCTGAAGAATTTCATAGACAAAGGAGCTACATAGTTGATGGGATCGCCAAGAGGGGGACACAACTGAGCAAAAAACACGTGCACTGTCAAAGATCTGAATTAGGGTCTTCATCTCTGATTTCCAGCTTCTAGCATTAGCTTCAACTCAGGATGGGCTCTTAATAAATCCTAAATGAATGAAACATGCTGGCAAAGAGCGTCAGCAAGGATTGGTCAGGAGGGGAGGTTACACTTGTGAGAGAAGCATATTGAAAATGAGAGAACACTTTAAATACATTTTTACCAGAGTCATCAATACTTTAATTTCCCCAACACAGGAATTTATTAGACTTCTCATGCATATCAACTCACTCTTATATAAAGATATTATCCCCCCCCCGCCTTTTTTAATAACAAACTGAGAAACTGCAAAATGGAGATATCAGAAACCTTGAGGGTTGCCTGTTAGAAAGCCAGCTTTCCATAAGACACACAGAGTTCGAGCTGGGTTTTGTCTTCTATTTTTGATCCCCTCTATTTGAACACAGTCTTGATAATTCATATATCTTCTTTGCCAGAATTTATGTTCATATCAGCAATGGTAATAATGCATCATTAACTGTGGTTTGATAAGAAATCAAAAAACCTTGCAGTTTACTCTGTTAGTATTTTAGTTATCACTTTAGGATTATTGCTTGCAGCTCTTTAAGAAAATATTCAGCCACTACATTCTACCTGGGAAACTCTCACGAACCTATATTCTACATGTTTCTTTTTTCCCAGTGTGCCCCTTATTTCAACTTTTAAATGATATTTTTCCTGCTTATAAATGTTATATAGTCAAGATAGAAAATATGGAACCATGTTACAACTCTTCTTCTGACATACAAATGGGTTATGTCCTGATAAAGCCATCCTTAAGTTGAAAATATTGCAAAGTCGAAAATATCATGAAGTCAAAAATTCACTTAATGCAGCTAATCTACAAACATAGCTTAGCTTCACCTTAAACATGCTCAGAACATTTGCATTAGCCACCAGCTGGGCTAGTACAAAGCCCATTTTGTAGCAGGATATGGAATATCTCATGTGATGTATTGACTGTAGAAACTGACAGTCATAGATTGTAGGGGCACAGAATGGCTGTAGGTGTATCACTTGTTCGTCTTTGGGACCCCATGGCTGAGTCACTGCCACTGCCCAGCCTCGGGAGAGATGGTCAGACTGCAGAGTGCTAGCCAGGAAAAGAGTGAAATTCAAAGTGCAGTTCCGTTGAACGCATACTGCTTTTGTACCATCAAAAAGTTAAAAAACTGTAAGTTGAGCAATCGTATAAATTGGGGACCGTCTGCATATATATTAAGAAAAATTCAAAGACACGATTTTGACTGCCCAGATGTAAACATTATGACCATTTTGCTGTACTTTCTTCTCATCTCTGTTTTCTGTGCTCGTGTGTGTTTTCCTGCTCCGGTTGCAGAGCTGGGGTTGAACTGAGAACACTGGCTTCTTTTTATATACTGTACTTGTCTTTATACCATTGTATCTCCGCAGAGCTGCGGCTCTCCATTGATACAGATAAGGCGCATACACGTATATGCATGTGCACACACGTGCATATGTGGATTTTTTTAACAAACCTACAACAGGAAGACTTGTTCTTCATGATAAACTATGTAGAGAGCTGAACAAACACCAAGACCATAATCTCCAGCCTGTTCTTGCCCCGCCCAAGGTAAGTGAGTTCTCCGTGTTCATACCAACTCAAAAGATAACTAGGAAAGGCTTGTCCTTATGTGTGTAGTATGGCACTATCTACATTTCTCTCTGATGTGAAAAATGAAAGCGTTAGGCGCTCAGTCGTGTCCAACTCTTTGTGACCCCATGGACTACTGTAGCCCACCAGACTCCTCTGTCCATGGGATTCTCCAGGCGAGAATACTGAAGGGGGTTGCCATTCCCTACTCCAGGGGATCTTCCCAACCCAGGAATCGAACCCAGATCTCGAGATTCTTTACTGTCTGAGCCCCAGTAAAGGTCTCTCCTTATCTTCATGGTGTCACGCTGTGTACATTTCCTTCTACCTGCTCTTACGATCCCACTTATAACAGTACTGTGTCTCAGGACAGCAACGTCTAACTTTTTTTAAGCAAAGGGTAGAGTATGAATTACCATGTTATAAACACCCACCTCCGTATTCGTGGATATTCGGGTCGTTTGGGGGTTTGTTTGCCATTAGGAACTGCCGCAGTAAATGTCTTACATAATTCCTTGTATTCATCTGTGCTTTATGTTCTTTCTGTAGGTTAGATTTCTCAGAGTGAGTGTCAGTGAGTTTCTGTAGTTTGCACTTGCGTAGATTCAGATGGCTTTTTCCAAATGATAGTCTCACTGGGCTATGAGCCCCAGCCATCACCAACCTCGGGTGTTACTGATCTTTTGAGGTTTAGTGATCCGACGTGTGAAAACAGTAATCAGGACTCTGCATTCCCTGAGCTTGTGCTTTGATCTGTGTCTCCCTGATGCCTCCGCCTAGGCTTCTGATTATTTGCATTTTTCTTACCTATGAACTTTAAACTCACACTTTCTCATTTTTCTCCTTGGGTTGTTGGGCACCTGGGACATGAACCCCATGTCTGTCACGTGGATACCCTTTTTCATTGTACATTCCTATGAAACTTTCCAATTTTTTTCTGTAATTAATGTTCTATTTGGATCCTGATATATTTTGGTACTACAGACTTTGCAAAAGGAAAAAAAAAAACATTCATTTCATTCTAAATTGTCAAATCTGTAGTATGTAATTCCATTTAGTCTCTTAAAATTGTTTAGAATCCGGTATTTTTTTGGTCTGACAGCTTTCTGATTGCCTCTTTTGCTTGTTTGTTTGTGGGGTTTGGTGAAAGGTTTTGGGGATTTTCGTTTGACTTTTGGTCTGGCTCTGTTGTCATTGATGGGTTTTTTGGGTTCTGATTTGTTTGTTTTTGGTATTTTCAGTTTTCTCCTTAGGTAGTCTGCCAAGAGTTTATCTTGTTGTTTATGTAAAAGTAAATCTTTTGCTTTTATTTATTCTTTCTCTACTTACTCCTCCTCCATTTTATTCACTTCAGCATTTATCTCTATTTCAGTGTTGTCTTTATTAATTCTTTCCCCTGTTTTTCTTTCAGTTTATTAGTCTAATTTCCTGTATTAAGTTCAGCCTTATTTTCAGCATTTAATAGTAAAAGCATTTAAACCTATATATTTTCCAGTATGACTTAAAGATCTTTTTTTTTTCCAAAAAAAGATCATTTTTTTGAAGTTTTAAAATCATGACTGTCATACAAATATAGTGAACAGGCATTAGCAATTTTTTTTAATTCATTAGGTAATGAAGGAATCAGTAAGATGTTACAACAGGTTCCAAGGAGAAGTCAATGAATGAACACTTAAAAAGGCAATCAGGAATACTGAAGTCAGTTCACAGACAGATGCAAATTGGTCAGTGTCTACAGGGCAACCACCAGTTGCATTCCACCCACAAAGTCTTTTCATTCTTACGTGTTTTTTGCATTCTCGTATGTTTCTGTAACTCAAAAAGTTGTAGAATATCTCAAAAATACTGACAGGCATTGTCCCCTATAGAATTAGGGAACCCAGGGCTGCAATCTCCCAGGACCAGCCAGTAATCTTTTTTGCCTATTTCCAAGTCTTTCAGAAATTTTCTCGACATCCATATCTCTACAGAATTTTATATGAAATGTCTTTTCAAAATTTTCTAAATTCTTTGTTATTCCAGTTTCAGGGTTGGTTGGTTGGTTTGGTGGGTCAGGGGGATAAAACCCAAGAGGTTTATTTCCTATTTTTTTAAGTAAGTACAATTTGTGAAACTAATTTTGGTTTTTGATATTAATGTTTTGATCTGAGAATATGACCTGTAAAATATGTGTTTTTGGTAATTTGTTAGTTTTCCTTATGGCCATGCACATGACCAAGTTTTGTAAATGTATGATGGAGATCTATGAATTAAGCATGTTGATTTTGTCACTCAGATTTTCTGAATCCCTCTTAAGTTTTTGTCTATTTGGTAAACTTTGAAATGAGTACTTTTAAGCCTTTCACTATCATTGTGTTTTTTATCGAGCTTTGCTTGTGTTACTGTGTTTTATTGTATTTTGTCACATGTTTGATGCATATAATTCTGTGGCTGTGATGTGTTCTTTGTCAATTTTACAATTTATCCGTTACGTCTGATCTTTCCATTTAAATTATACTTCATTTTGTGACAATATTCTAAGACTTATTTTATATTTTATTATATTTGCTCAGTTTATCTTTGCCCACTCTGTGGTTTAATATCTTTCTTTAATAGCATCTCTTCATCTTTGGTTGGAGAATTCAAACTGTTTGCATTTATCATAGTAACATATACTTGGTATTATTCATTTCTGTCTTATTTAATATTTAGTACTTATTAAACTTTGTGATTTTCTTCTTTTCCCTTTCTAGCTTTTCACTTTGTTCTCAATAGTTCTTAAATATGTCTCCATTCTGCTGATAGTTACTTTCTAAACTTTAGTGATTATTCTTAAATTGCTTCCTCTACTGTTATATCAAATATAAAAATTAACCAGGAGCCAACCTTTCATTAAGAATTGCGTCCTCCTAAGAGGAGACTGTCGGACCACATCTCTTTCTAGGACCCCCTCCCCAGATCCTGGGTTTTGCTGAGATAACTTCTAGATTACTTCCAGGCTTTTGTTAAATGTTACCCTGCAGAATGTCTCTTATGTTGTAATTCCCAAATTACCATCATCCACTGAGGTATAATCAAAGTTACAACATTCATTATTCACCGTAGTGTCTTATACTCTTTTTTCTGTATTTCATATCTTTACTCTGATTTTTATCCTTATTCCATTAATCTCTTGAGTATATCCCTCAGAAAGTTCACATAGGTTGGTATTTCTTTGTCCTGGCAGAGGAATAATACCTTTGGACAGAGAGTTCTTTTAAGTCATCTTTAAAATCTGTTCTCATGGAGAGGAAAAGTTTGATACTGATCTGATCCAGTGACCGGCAAAACTGAGATAGAATGGCAGTGTTGATGGGGGAAAAAGTTGGGAAGTCTCTGATCTCAGCCAATCAGATTGAAAGAACCAGTCTCTGAAACTTCTAGATCTGAAACTAATCATTTCATCCAAATATTCAGCAATAAAATTATGGTTCTACAAATTGAAACACATTTTTTATTCCCTTTGACCATAGGGCTCCAAGCTTTAAACATTTCTTTACATCAAATTATCATTAGAAACAACTTTTTGTTGTTGTTATGTTGTAAACATGTTTTGATAATTAAAATTTTTAAAATTTACTGATAGGCCTAGTTTTTAATCAGCTTATATATCTGTGATGAACATTACTTAAAAGTTTTTATCAGCTGCTGGAATGAGGTAGAGATCACTTGCAGTTATAGTCTCAGTTTTCTTTTTTATTGATGTAAATGAACCCTGAGAAGTCTCAGTCACATATAAGTAAGGATGTGGACATAGAAAGTGTATTTTTCAGCAATGCTTCTCAATTATTTAAATTCCTTCTGAGTTAAATGCCAGAAAATCATGCAACAATCAATCATAATTAATGGGTCAATTTTGTTAAAAGCAAAGAACTGAAAACCAGCTGAGATTTCCTTCCAGTGGAGCACTTACTCTCAACCTCGGCACCGTCAGTCACCTTCTGGGTGTGTTCTTAGATGATCAGTTTTCGGGAAACGTACCCTTAGAAGTGGAGGATCTGAGAATTGATTTCCTCAGTCATGCCCATACACTTCTTGAGAAATCTTTCTATATTCCCCAACTAAAGGCCCTTGCTGTGGAGCAGGGTTTAGCAAACTTCTGTAAACCAGAGACAATAGTGAAGGAGAGGGTATAGCTGTGTTCCGATAAAACTTTATTTATGGACATTGAGATCTGAATTTCATATAGTTTTCAAGTGTCACAAACTATTATTTTTCTTTTTTTTTTCCAACCATTTTTTTTAAAATGTGAAAACCATTCTTGACTCACAGACCACAGAAAAACTGGTGTGTTGGGCCAACCCCCACCCCGTACACCTGCACATAGTAGGTACATAACAGATTTTTATTAAACAAATAGCAATAATGATTTTCAGTGATAAAAAGCTAACATTTATTGACTCAGAATATGCCATGCATGCGTGCATGCTCAGTCACTTCAGTCGTATCCGACTCTGCAACCCCGTGGACCGTAGCCCGCCAGGCTCCTCTGTCCAACACGGTGCTAAATACTGAACGCAGTTATCTCATCCTCCTAACAGCCCTCAAGGGAGGCACAATTATTACCCACATTGTGCAGAAACAGATGTTTCCCAACTTGCCTGGTGTAAGAATCACCTGGAAAACTTGTTAAAAAGGCCCCCCCAGCCACAGCCCAGCTTTGGAAATACTGATACAGTGCACCTGTGAGGGGGTCTGAGACTCTGTTTTAGAAATAGCGCTGCTGACTATTTTTCTGACCCAGACAACATGGGAAATTCTAAAGAATCAAAGGCTCAGAAAAGGTAAGAAACCCACCCAAGGTCACACAGCAAATTCCCTTGCAATGTTTCAACCAACAGCCAACACTCAAATCACCTACCCCCGTTCGAATCAGCGTGTTTTCTCCAGTCACGACCTTCACCCAGTCTCGTAAATCTGGGATTCTTCTCTACTCCCACCCAGCCCTGGGCCTCCCTGGAATATTAAGTGGGACTGGGAAGCCATTGCTGGTGTGCCTGCCACACCCACCCCCAGTTGCGAGTGACAGATGTGTTTTGTTGCGTGTTGGTTTACAGCTATAGTTTGGGAAATTCAAAGGTAGAATCTTTGCTCTGAGCTTCTCACACACACCAAAATACTTCAGTTTTGTATTTCATATTATTCTGTGTTTGATCTAAGAGAGTAAAATATAAGCCTGTTACCATTCTTCCAAAAGGAAAAAGCCAAAAAAGTAAGTAAGTAAATGGTGCTCCTCGGGGAATGTTAGCTCCTGGGAGAGTTGTTTATTTCTAGAGAAGCAATACCACATTTATATCATTTATATAAAGAGTCCGTGTAGTCCATCATCCAGCCTGGGACAGAGAGTGATTAGGACGGGAGAGCAGGTCTAAGTAGCTTCCAATATGCCCTTAGCACCCATTCCAATGGAAGGCCAAGCCCAGAAGCTGCAAAATAACGCCTCATGCTTTGCCCTAGCAATGGAAGACAGCAACACAAGGCAAAAGTCAGAGTTTCATATCCCACGGGTCCGTTTTCCAAGAAAAATAACAAGTCACATGCCACAGAGCTGATAGAGTTTGAGTTTTGACCTAATGCTTTAGAGATAAATGTACTATTCCTATAAATGTATCATCTTTATGTTTATTCTTCGCCATGTGACTATATTCCTATTTCCAATGTTAGTAGGCATAGTGGATTAGATTTCTATTTCCAACCCGGCACCCCCTCCCTGGGACTTACCCACCCTCGCCCATCAGTGTCACGGTGGGTAGAGTGGCTGCCTGGCCCCGTTGACTCTGGGCAAAGCTTTGTGATTTGCTCTGGCCAATGAAGCTGATGGGAAGAGGGGTTCTCACTGTACCTGTGCAGTTTGGCTCATCCTGTCCCTCTCACGTGACCCGTCACGAGAAGAACATGCCCTGTGTAGATAAAGACCCAAGGAAAAACGAGCAGCCACATGGAGTTGACCTGAACCCAACCCAACAGAGCCACAATGATTCCCAGATCCGTGAAAAAGAACATAAAGATGTGCGGTCAAAAGCCATGGAGATTTTGAGGTTGTGACACAGCAAAAGCTAACACAGGAGACTATTTGTGAACGTCCTTGATTTACGATTGTCTGCTGAATTGCCGTATCCCGTGTTAGCATTTACCTGAGTAAGTAAAGCAATGTTTTCCCTACAATACCGCTTTAAAATCACTTCCAACACAAGTATGATGCAAAAAGTATTTGTCCTTATAAACTGTGAATGCAAATCCAGCTGGTCTCTTTTTCACATCTTACCTCCTTTTCCTTTTTTTTTTTTTAAATTTTTGGTCAGTTCCCTTTTTCAGAAAGGGAAAGAAAACTGCCCAGAGGACTCCCCACTCGGTCTGCCCAAGACCTGTTAGTCTCCCTGTGGGCATCTTTGGTTCGAAGTAGCATTTTCCCTGCTGGCTCTGAGACTCAGCACATTCCAGAAGATATATAAGAGGGACAAAGTTCTGGAGATGCTTCAGCTTTTAAGAGAGTTTACACCTTTTCTCAAAGAGGATTCCATTCATTTCTACCTGACTCTAAGTTACTATGTGTCTTCAGAAAGATCAGCAGAGTTCAGGTTAACTTGAAAGATTTTTATGTTGAAGGATCCATGAGAACTTAAAATTTGTTCAGTATTAAAAGTTCTTGCAAGTTAGTAAGTTGGCAATCATCTTTACAGAGCTTCTTTCCACCTAATCCAGTGTAGACAGCATGTGTGCGTGCTAAGTCACTTCAGTCGTGTCCGACTCTCTGTGATGCTATGGACTGTGGCTCGCCAGGCTCCTCTGTCCATGGAATTCTCCAGGCAAGAATACTGGAGTGGGCTGCCATTTCCTCCTCCAGGAGATCTTCCCAACCCAGGGATCGAACCCAGGCCTCCGCATTGCAGGCGGATTCTTTACCATCTGAGCCACTAGGGGTGAAAAAAAAAAAAAAAAGCGGGTTCTATGAAGCAGTTTGTTAGAGCTGGGTCTATGACGAACATGTGGATATCATTCAAAGCCCTCGCAAGCCTGGGTTGTACAGCAGGCCCATGGAGAAGTGGAATATGGATGGCAGTGGTTAGGAAGAAAGGCTCTGGAGTCAGATCAATGTGGGTTAGAATCCCAGCTCCGTATTATCCCAGAGAATGAAAATGACCCAGACAAGTGACGTAACCTCTCTGAACTTCAGTTTCATCTTCTGTATAATGTGAGGTAATAACCATGCCTGCCTTATAGTACTGTAAAGAAGAGTTAAATAAAATAATACATGTTAAATAGAATAATGCATGTTAAGATACAGAAAATTAGCAAAGGGGAGAAGAAAGGGAGAGGGGACAAATTAGGAGTGTGGGATTAACAGATACACATACTATATGTAAAACAGATAAGCAGCAAGGATAAACGGTATAGCCATATCCATTATCTTATAATAACCTATAATGGAATATAATCTACAAAAATACTGAATCACTATACTGTATGCCTGAGACTCACATCATATTGTAAAACAACCATACTTCAATTTAAAACGAAAAACAAAAAGAGTAAAATATATGTTAGGTACCTAACACATGTGAACAGCACTCAGTCGTGTCCAACTCTTTGCAGCCCCATGGACCATAGAGCCCATGGCACTCTCCAGGCCAGAATACTGGAGTGAGTAGCCTTTCCCTTCTCCAGGGGATCTTCCCAAGCCAGGGATCAAACCCACGTCTCTTGTCTCCTGCACCGGCAAGCGGGCTCTTTACCACTCACACCACCTGGGAAGGCCAGTGCAAACCAGAGGAGGTCTGAGAGCTCATTCAGAAGAGCAGCATTTTCGCAGAGGTTTCAGCAGAGTGTGATGGCAGCAGCTTCTGGGAGCAGTGAGGCCCAGCTTAGGGGTTTCCAGCTTCAGCACCACAGACACCCCTGCAGCATCCCGAGTGGACGTGCCTCATTCGGTCCCTCGTTCTGGCCCGTCTCCCTGTCACGCGAGCTGTTCTCTCAGCTCCCTCACACGCTGCCAGTCAATCCCTGATCTGCTGCAGTTGGCCAGCAGTTTCTGTTGCTTGTAATCAATGAACTCTAATTGATTCACTCCCAAAGAGAGAAGCTCTGATGGGATCTGTCATCACTGGTCTGTACTGAGGACGCCCGTTGGGCAGAATTTGGGGCCGTATCAATGTACACGTCATCGCTTAGACTCAGCCCTTGCACTTAACTAAAAAGCCGGCTCGGATGTTTTCGGTCTAATAGTGCAAACCTTGTTTCCTTTAAACAAAAAGATGCCCCTACCACCACCAGGGGAATTCTCCTTCCTTCTGAGAGCTTAACAGGTTCCAGTGTGTGAGGGCCGGCCTTCATGAGGGGAGGGCATGTGTCCCATGCCTGGCCAATTACAGTACCCTGTGACCTTGGTCAAAGCTATCAGTCCAATAGCAGAGGTTAGCGAGTTTATCCTATAAGGCAACAGAAAGAGTTGCTGGTTTCAACAGAAATAATTGGCAGTAAATACTTATCATCTCTACTGCAGCTCATGAATTCTGTAGTTGTACCACAAGAGCAGCCACGTGAAGTGAAGTGAAAGTCGCTCAGTCCACGGGGTTCTCCAGGCAAGAACACTGGAGTGGGCTGCCACGACCTCCTCCAGGGATCTTCTCGACCCAGGGATTGAACCCAGGTCTCTCACATTGCAGGCAGGTTCTTTATCCTTTGAATTACTCAGGAATCAGCCATAGATAAATATGTAAATAAGTGGAGCCATGTTAATATAACCTGATTTACAGAAACACACAAATGGGCCAGATTTGGTCCATAGACCATAGCTTGCCAACCCCTGGGCCAAAGGACGGGTATATGACCCAAGGCAAGCCAATCAGGCACTTTGTAGATACTCAATAAAATCAATAGATTATAATTTGTATTTTAAAGTATTTTATTTAAAGTATTTATTGCATTTTAAAGTAGTTTTTAAAGTTATAGTGTAAGGGTAGTAGGTAGATGGCTGTCAAAAATAATAATAATACCTAATATACTTGATTCTTTATTGTCGACCCCTTTACATATATTTCCCTTTTAATACTCAGAAAAACCATTAGAGTTAGGTAGAATTATCATCCTCATTTTACAGATGAGGAAACTGAGGCTTGAGGAGGTTAAGTTCAGTCGCTCAGTCATGTCCGACTCTTTGCGACCCCATGAATCACAGCACGCCAGGCCTCCCTGTCCATCACCAATTCCCGGAGTTCACTCAGACTCAAGTCCATCTAGTCAGTGATGCCATCCAGCCATCTCATCCTGTCGTCCCCTTCTCCTCCTGCCCTCAATCTTTCCCAGCATCAGAGTCTTTTTGAATGAGTCAGCTCTTTGCATCAGGTGGCCAAAGTATTGGAGTTTCAGCTTCAGCATCAGTCCGTCCAATGAACACCCAGGACTGATCTCCTTTAGGATGGACTGGTTGGATCTCCTTGCAGTCCAAGGGACTCTCAAGAGAGGAGGTTAAGAGACTTATTCAAAATCACACATCTCTGAAGAGCTGGACTCGGGTGAGATAATGCATGTGAGATGTGTTCACAGATGCTCACACGGCGAGCCTCTGTGATCACTCTTCACTGACACCATCGCAGCCATCACTGCCACCACTACTGATGGTTTCTCAGGTGAGGGAGCTTGGTAACCTTCCCAGACCAGGCCTCGGACCTGCTCTGGAACTGTCCACGTTCAGTAGGGAGAGAGGGGAAGAAGAAGCAGGAGCTGGTTTCACTACACCCTGTTGCCATCAAAGCCTTCACGTCTCCTCCCTACCCACCTCCTACTCCAGCGTTCCGCCCGCCTCCAGCCAGACAGGTTTCTCGCAAGTGCCGTGGCTGATCTCTGCACAGTCTGTTCCCTCTTGGCCTCATTTCTCTGTCTGCCTAAAACCTGCTCTTCCTACACTTCTGGGGTTATGAGTCTGCCTCCTGCGTGACACTTTGCCTGGCCACTGTGAGTCTTTATCCTACTGTATGGAACCGTTTACTTATTTTTCCTCTTGCCTACTCTGTGACTTCCTTAAAGGCTTACTGTGGCATTCCTGAGGCCGACACAGCACCTCACACTCAGATGAAATCAAATTAATTTTGTTAAACAAATGAATGGTTCTGGAACAAGTGCTAGTAGAATATGTCAGGGAGACTGTATGCCATAATATCAGTTCAGTTCAGTCACTCAGTCGTGTCCGACTCTTCGTGACCCCATGGACTTCAGCCCGCCACACCTCCCTGTCCATCGCCAACTCCCGGAGCTTGCTCAAACTCATGTCCATCAAGTCAGTGATGCCATCCAACCATCTCATCCTCTGTCGTCCCCTTCTCCTCCCACCTTCAATCTTTCCCAGCATCAGGGTCTTTTCAAATGAGTCAGCTCTTTGCATCAGTTGGCCAAAGTATTGGAGTTTCAGCTTCAGCATCCGTCCTTCCAGTGAACACCCAGGACTGATCTCCTTTAGGATGGACTGGTTGGATCTCCTTGCAGTCCAAGGGACTCTCGAGAGTCTTCTCCAACACCACAGTTCAAAAGCATCAATTCTTCGGCACTCAGCTTTCTTCACAGTCCAACTCTCACATCCATACATGACCAATGGAAAAACTATAGCTTTGACTAGATGGACCCTTGTTGACAAAGTAATGTCTCTGCTTTTTAATATGCTATCTAGGTTGGTCATAGCTTTTCTTCCAAGGAGCAAGTGTCCTTTAATTTCATGGCTGCAGTCACCACCTGCAGTGATTTTGGAGCCCAGAAAAATAAAGTCTGTCACTGTTTCCACTGTTTCCCCATCTATTTTCCATGAAGTGATGGGACCAGATGCTATGATCTTCGTTTTCTGAATATTGAGCTTTAAGTCAACTTTTTCACTTTCCTCTTTCACTTTCATCAAGAGGCTTTTTAGCTCCTCTTCACTTTCTGCCATAAGGGTGGCGTCATCTGCATATCTGAGGTTATTGATATTTCTCCCGGCAATCTTTATTCCAGCTTGTGCTTCATCCAGCCCAGCATTTCACATGATTTACTCTGCAATAAGATAAATAAACAGGGTGACAATATACAGCCTTGACGTACTCCTTTTCCTATTTGGAACCAGTCTGTTGTTCCATGTCCAGTTCTAACTGTTGCTTCTTGACTGGCATACAGGTTTCTCAGAAGGCAGATCAGGTGGTCTGGTATTCCCATCTCTTGAAAAATTTTCCACAGTTTGTTGTGATCCATACAGTCAAAGGTTTTGGCCTAGTCAATAAAGCAGAAGTAGATGTTTTTCTGGAACTCTCTTGCTTTCTTGATGATCCAGTGGATGTTGGCAATTTGATCTCTAGTTCCTCCACCTTTTCTAAAACCACCTTGAACATCTGAAGTTCACAGTTCATGTACTGTTGAAGCCTGGCTTGGAGGATTTTGAGCATCACTTTGCTAGCGTGTGAGATGAGCGCAATTGTGACATAATCTATGGAACACTCACAGAGCCTGAAAATGACATGGGGCTGGGTGACGTCAGTGCCACCGCAAAGGAACTGGAAATGCACTTTTCTCAAGAGCACATAAGATAACTGAGCAGTCCAGGCCTGCTACACCCAGCCCCACATCTAGAAGTTTAGAATGCTTATTCTGGGAAAACATTCCTTTAGCATTCAGGAACTTCCATACCTGTGGGGCCAGCCGGTGAACTGGAAGCTGTTTCCACTATAAAGGTCCTGATCCACATTGTTGCTTACACAGGACCCTCCTCCAATATTTCATGCTCATAATTTCAAATTCTAGTCCGTGCAGGGGAGGGGCTGGAGTGACAGAGCAGAAAGAAAAGGGGAGGAGGAACGGAGGGTCTGTTTCATGGCTCTTCCCATTTTCAGCTAAGACTGTGTCCCAGTGACTGCGGGCTGCCCAGGTGGCGCTAGAGGCAAAGAACCCATCTGCTGAGGCGGAGACGCCAGATGTCGGTTCAGTGCCTACATCGTGGAGAAGGACATGGCAGGCTACTCCAGTATTCTTGCCTGGAGAGTCCCACAGACAGAGGAGCCTGGCAGCCTGTGGTCCACAGTGTCGCTGAGAGTTGGGAGTCAGACACAACTGAAGCAACTTAGCACCAGTGACTATTTAACTAGCTGCTGCTTCTTTTTTTCTTTTTAATTTAAAAAGTTATATATTCTGACAAAGTGAAGTGAAGTTGTTCAGTTGTGTCTGGACTCTTTGCGACCCCATGGACTATACAGTCCATGGAATTCTCCAGGCCAGAATACTGGAGTGGGTCGCCTTTCCCTTCTCCAGGGGATCTTCCCAACCCAGGGATCAAACCCAGGTCTCCTGCATTGCAGGCGGATTCTCTACCAGCTGAGCCCCCAGGGAAGCCTAGTGGCTCAGCTGTGTATGCTCTATATCCCATATATGCTGCTAGGGTCATAAATTGGTATGGCCACATTGAAGTACTTAGCATTTCCTAGGAAATTTTAACATAAGCATATGTTCTGATCCAGGCATTCCTCCCACACTACATTTCTCAAACTTACCATGCATGAGGCTCACTAGGGGATTTTGTTATTAGTAAAATGCAGATTCTGGGCATAGAGAAACTTATACATATGAATCAGGAAACCAGTGCAAGAATGTTCGTAGCGACATTGCTCGTGATTACAAATTGGAGACCACCCGTCAGCAGTGAAGGTGTAGATGAAGTGTGAATATATTCACGGGATGACAATGAACAAGCCACACCTACCTGCAGTGACGTGTTGAATCTCACAGGCTTAAAGGAGCAAGGGAAGGAAAGTTAAGTCATACCATTCCACGAGTGGCAATACTAAGCCACATATTTAGGTGATGAAGCTATTTTTAAATAATGCACAGAGTTAGAGATTGTGGAAGCAGGTGGCTGAACGAAGGAGAAGCTGATATGGAACGCGTGAAGGGCTTCTTTAGTGCTAAGAATCTTCCCCATGTTCCTCTGTTGATGGTTGCTACTGCTGCTGCTAAGTCGCTTCAGTCGTGTCCGACTCTATGTGACCCCATAGACGGCAGCCCACCAGGCGCCCCCGTCCCTGGGATTCTCCAGGCAAGAACACTGGAGTGGGTTGCCATTTCCTTCTCCAGTGTATGAAAGTGAAAAGTGAAAGTGAAGTCGCTCAGTCGTGTCGGACCCTTAGCGACCCCATGGACTGCAGCCCACCAGGCTCCTCCGTCCATGGGATTTTCCAGGCAAGAGCACTGGAGTCGGGTGCCACTGCCTTCTCCGATGTTGATGGTTATTCAGGTGTTATTCCTTAAATTGCACGTTTATGTTTTGTACATTCTTGTACGTGTGCCAAATTTAAAATTTTCAAACTTAAAAGAGTGTGAAAAGGCATATAGCCAAGATGCCCGTCCCTCAGACAACTGCGCCACAAACACTGCCGTCGTGTCGCCGGAGACAGCTCCTGTTACCAGCAACCTGGTCTCCTCTGCATCACAAGTTTATGCGAGAATATGCATATATGTAAATGTGTTAAATTTTATCACAGTACTATTGTGTGTGTGCGTGCATCTTGAAGAATGTTCTATCCGTGCACAGGGAAACTATTTTTGTGGTCACAAAGAATTTATTCCATTGTGTGATACAGCCATAATTTAGTAATTTTAATTATTAACTTTTAACCATAAAGTGGTATGTGAACCTGCTCCTCCCTACTAAAAAAATTTTTTACTGAGTATAATGTTCTCTAGGGCACATCCGTGGATATTTTAGGCTCTCCAATCCTTCCCCTTCCAAAGTGCTCCCTGCCCACGTCTCCCTGAACGCACGGCCAGTACGCATGCACACTCGGTCTCAGTCGTTTCCCACTCTTTGCGACCCCATGGCCTCTAGCCCGCCAGGCTCCTCTGTCCGTGGGATTCTCCAGGCAAGAACACTGGAGGGGGCTGCCACTTCCTCCCCCAGGGGATCCTCCCGACCCAGGGATCGAACCGGCGTCTCCTGCAGTGGCAGGCGGATTCTCTGCACTGAGCCACCTGCGGGAATCCCATGGCCGGTGTGTAGCACTGAGCCACCTGTGGGAATCCCATGGCCGGTGTGCATTCTGCTAAAACGTTTTGCCCCTGGACATTCATTTTTCACCACCGGAAACATGTGGAAGGGAAGATGTGTTTCTGGCTATGTGGGCTTCCCTGGGGGCTCAGCTGGTAAAGAATCCAATGGGGGAGGCCTGGGGTCAGTCCCTGGTTGGGAAGATCTCCTGGAGAAGGGAAAGGCTACCCACTCCAGTATTCTGGACTGAAGAATACAGTCCATGGAGTCACAAAGAGTTGGACACGACTGAGCGACTTTCTTTTTCACTTTCATGTCTTTGTAGGACTTCTCCATGCAGTCTATCTAGAGCTCTGAGTTCAGTTCACTCGCTCAGTCGTGTCCGACTCTTTGCGACCCCATGAACCGCAGCACGC
The DNA here is from genome assembly GCF_014754425.2 of Oryx dammah. Classification (NCBI taxonomy): domain Eukaryota; kingdom Metazoa; phylum Chordata; class Mammalia; order Artiodactyla; family Bovidae; genus Oryx; species Oryx dammah. The sequence goes on from NW_024070194.1 coordinate 3,609,914, forward strand.
CAGGCCTCCCTGTCCATCACCATCTCCCGGAGTTCACTCAGACTCACGTCCATCGAGTCCGTGATGCCATCCAGCCATCTCATCCTCAGTCGTCCCCTTCTCCTCCTGCCCCCAATCCCTCCCAGCATCAGAGTCTCTTCCAATGAGTCAACTCTTTGCATGAGGTGGCCAAAGTACTGGAGCTTCAGCTTTAGCATCATTCCTTCCAAAGAAATCCCAGGGCTGATCTTCAGAATGCACAGCAGCCATGCCTATAACCGTGAATCTGCCTGAGTACTTTTATTTGCTGCCTGATGTGGTAAGCCACAGCTGAATCTAACCATTCCTCTACTGTTGGCATTTAGGCTGTCGCTCAAGGGTTCTTGCTGTGACAGTGGTATTGCAACTAACATCCTCGGACCTGCCCCCTGGCATGTGTGCCACCGTTTCTCTGAAGCATCCCGGAAAGCAGAACGGACAGGCCACTGGCAGGGCGCATCTACAGACTCACTGCCCAACTGCCCTCCAAAGGGACATAAATACTCACTCTCCCGCTGGCAATGCACGAGAGGACTAATCTCCCTGCACTCTTGCTAAAAGTAGATCTTATCAGCATCCTCAATTTTTATTGAGCTGATAGGTTAAAAGAAAAAAGGACTTTGTGGTTAATATTCATTCCAATAATCAGGCTTAGTTGGTAAAGAATCTGCCTGCAGTGCAGGAGACCCAGGTTTGATCTGGGTCTCAGGAAGATTCCCCTGGAGAAGGAAATGGCAACCTAGTCCAGTACTCTTGCCTGGGAAATCTCATAGACAGAGAAGCCGGGCAAGTTACAGTCCATGGGGTCTCGAAGAGTCGGACACAACTTAGCAACTTCACCACCACCATGCTTCCAGTTAGTGATGCTGAACGCCTCTTACACATTTCTCGCCCAGAATCTGCATTTAGCATGATCCCCAGGTCAGTCTTCTGCATGTTAAAGTTTGAGAAGCACTAGAGTCAGAATCTGCTTTTAACAAGGTCCCCAGCGATGCCCACGCACAGTTTGAGATGTGCACAGGGAGAAGAATAGCTGGACCACAACATACACTCCCTTCCACTAACATGGGGTGTGCGTGTGTTTATCTTTTCTATTCAGACAGGATGTAAAATAGTACTTCAATGTATTTTTAACTTGTATTTCTTTCATCATAAGTGAGTTTGGACCTTCTTTTCAAATTCTTATGAGCTATATTTTTCTTCTCTGGGAATAGTCAGAGAGAGAATTGTGTTTTTAATTTATTTCTCTTAAAAAAGAAATTACTTGACTAAATGAGTACTAGTACTTATTAATAGAGAAGGCAGTGGCAACCCACTCCAGTACTCTTGCCTGGAAAATCCCAGGGACGGAGGAGCCTGGTAATCTGCAGTCGATGGGGTTGCCACTTTCCTGCATTGGAGAAGGAAATGGCAACCCACTCCAGTGTTCTTGCCTGGAGAATCCCAGGGATGGGGGAGCCTGGTGGGCTGCCGTCTATGGGGTCGCACAGAGTCAGACACGACTTAGCAGCAGCAGCAGTACTTATTTACCAGAGAGAGAAACTGGCATGAAGGCATGAGAATATGCAGCTCAGAAGGGTTGATAATGTCAGCACACGCTTGTTTGCTTCCTGTTTATTCCCACATAAAACGAGTATCTGCCTCAAGTTCACTGGAACTGCAAATTCTATTTTTTTTTTTGGTCATACTACGAAGCTTGTGGGATCTTAGTTCTCCAACCAGGGATCAAACGCGGGTCCCCAACCGTGAAAGCTCCGAGTCCTAATCACTGGACTTCCAGGGAATTCCAGGAACCACCAGTTCTGGATGAGCATTCGCTACTATTACAGATTACTATAACTCTTACCCTACTGTTATAAATAACTGTTAACATTTACAGTTCCGCCTCTGTAGCAGACACTGTTCCCTGTACTTTACATGTATGAAACTCATTCACCCTCGTTACCACCCTGGGTGTATTAGCATCCCCATTTTATTGATGGGAAAACCAAAGCACAGGGCAGCTTTCTCAAGGTCATGTGGTCTCAGAGCCGGGATTCTCACCCCAGCTGGCCCCAGTACATGTGCTTAGAATGATAGGATACTAACTCTGGAATCTTTGCAATGCTTTGTAAGGAGATGCTGAGTGACCAGGAAAAATCTCCTGTATAATTCAGCAGTATGTGTTATCTCTTGGCAAAATGCTTGCTTAAATTATCAAAATTACAAATATACTCAATTTTTCTTTTACAAAGTGATAAGCCTTAAAAATTCACTTTCTCTGTGAAGAAAGGGAACTACCTAACAACTATTTTTTTTTAATCAAGATAAAAGTAATATATATAAAGAATGAGAAGTAACTAGGGACTTCCCTAGCAGTCCAGCGGATAAGACTCCTTGCCCCCATTGCAGGCACCACAGGTTTGAACCCTGATAGGGGGACTTCCAGATGTTCAAGCTGGATTTAGGAAAGGCAGAGGAACCAGAGATCAAATTGCCAACATCCATTAGATCATCAAAAAAGCAAGGGAGTTCAAAAAAAAAATCTACTTCTGCTTTATTGACTACACCAAAGCCTTTGTGTGGATCACAACGAACTATGGAAAATTCTTCAAGAGATGGGAATACCAGACCACCTGACCTGCCTCTTGAGAAATCTGTATGCAGGTCAAGAAGCAACAGTTAGAACTGGACGTGGAACAACGGACTGGTTCCAAACTGGGAAAGGAGTACGTCAAGGCTGTACATTGTCACCCTGCTTATTTAACTTATATGCAGAGTACATCATGAGAAACGCTGGGCTGGAGGAAGCACAAGCTGGAATAAAGATTGCCGAGAGAAATATCAATAACCTCAGATATGCAGATGATACCACCCTTATGGCAGAAAGTGAAGATCTAAAGAGCCTCTTGATAAAAGTGAAAGAGGAGAGTGAAAAAGTTGGCTTAAAGCTCAACACAAAAAAACAAAGATTATGGCGTCCGGTCCCATCACTTCATGGCAAATAGATAGGGAAATAGTGGAAACAGTGACAGACTTTATTTTTTGGGCTCCAAAAATACTGCAGATGGTGACTGCTGCCATGAAATTAAAAGAAACTTGCTCCTTGGAAGAAAAGTTATGACCAAACTAGACAGCATATTAAAAAGCAGAGACATTATTTTGTCAACAAAGGTCTGTCTAGTCACAGCTGTGATTTTTTCAGTAGTCATATATGGATGTGAGAGTTGGACTATAAAGAAAGCTGAGCGCTGAAGAATTGATGCTTTTGAATGTGGTGTTGGAGAAGACTCTTGAGAGTCCTTGGACTGCAAGGAGATCCAACCAGTCCATCCTAAAGGAGATCAGTCCTGGTGTTCATTGAAGGACTGATGTTGAAGCTGAAACTCCAATACTTTGGCCACCTGATGTGAAGAACTGAGACCTTGGAAAAGACCCTGATGCTGGGAAAGATTGAGGGCAAGAGGAGAAGGGGACGACAGAGGATGAGATGGTTGGATGGTATCACCGATTTGATGGACATGGGTTTGCGCAAACTCCGGGAGTTGGTGATGGACAGGGAGGCCTGGCGTCCTGCAGTCTATGGGGTTGCAAAGAGTCGGACACGACTGAGTGACTGAACTGAACTGAGGGTAACTAAGATCGTGCATGCCCAGAGACAAGAGCAAAGAAAGAAAAAGAAGAAGTTCTAAAACAGAAAGTAACTAGTTTCCAAGAGGAACGTGATATGGAGTGAACATTTGAAATACAGTGTTTGGCCAGGATTCCTTTGTTAGGCGATTTTGTTGCTGAAAATAAAGAAAAGTTGTCACCTATAAAAGCCTCTATCTGTATGTTTAAACTTGGCAACAGAATTTCCTAATCTTTTTAAATATCTTCCACCTAAAGAGCTTCAGTGGGTTTGAAATCCACTTGTTACACAGATAGCGGTGCATACTCTTTAGTTTAGTTTGTGGAAGCCCCAGGTTGATTAACCAGGAATATGAAAATTTACAAGCTGGATTTCAAAGAAAATGAAGAGTCAATCTGTATTAACTGGTGAATGGGATTAAAAAGGGAGAACCGGAACTTAAGCATAGCCAATGGTAGTTTGCTTTTTTCTGTATATTCTGTGAGGTTTTCTCCTCTTCCGTTTTTTAGTGATGACCCTGAAATTAAGCCGTTAAAACCAAACATGGTATGGAGCTTTATTTAGGATCATAACTCTGAATGGATGTACTACAAAACACTAAAACAATGCCTTCAAAAAAGGAAACATTTTAATCTGTTGCTGTCATGATACTTGTAGAAAACATTGCTATTTTTCACTTTGTTTTGGGTAGAAATATGTGCAAGGATAATTCAAGTCAAAATCATAGTGAAATATCTTTGTACGTCAACTTGATTGGCAAAAATTAAGACATCCAGTAAGATGGAGTGTGGGAAAGATGGTGGCTCCACGGTCCCTCACCCTTTGCTGGGAAAGTGAGGTTCATGCCTCCCCTGTTTCATCGTGCCTTAGTCTCTTACAGTCCAACCAATGTACGCATTCATTTAAGAAACTGACACTTTCTAGAAAGACCGTAGCCGCATGAGTCACGAGGCAAAGACTGGGAAACAAAGTGCCCATCAACAGGAAAGCAGATAATCACACTGGAATATTACACACCCGTCAAAATGGTTGAACAACAGCGACAATGTGGGCGACCTTAGCAATATAATAAATGAGGGAGTGATTCAGACCCTGATGCTGGGCAAGATTGAGGGCAGGAGGAGAAGGGGACGACAGAGGATGAGATGGCTGGATGGCGTCACCGACTCCACGGACATGGGTTTGAGCAAGCTCCAGGAGATGGGGAAGGACAGAGGAGCCTGGCGAAAAAAGTCAGACACGACTGAGCGACTGAACTAACTAACTAATTCCTGGGAGATTACATTCCCATTTCTTTTTTCTTCTTAGTATTTGTTGATGTGGACCATTTTTTAAAGTCGTTGTTAAATTTGTTACAACACTGTTTCTGTTTTACATTTTGGTTTTTTGGCCCCAAGGCATGTGGGACTCTTGGCTCCCTGACCCGGGACCAGAGACACGCACCCCCTGCATTGGAAGGCAGAACCAGTGCACCGCCAGGGAAGTCACTACATTCCCTTTTAATGACGTTCTTGAAAAATTAAGATTTAAGGAATACGTGTAGGTGCAAAAAAGAAAAAAAAAACTTGTCAAGGGGAAAAAAGGGCAAAGAAATGAAGAATGGAGGGTTTAGGTTGATGGCAATTAAATTGGGGGAGGGGCTAAGGGAGGTATATGAGAAATGCAGGTTATGGTTAAGGTCCGGCTAGGGGTTGCAGGTTCCCTGGTATTAATTATATCACAACAAGCCAAGGAACAGACAAGCAACCAAACAAATGCGTATCAGGGATGACAGCGGGACATGTACTGACACCAGAGATCGGTTAATCCAATTCTGTGAACCTGAGCTGAAGAAATGATCTCTATCCACAGCAAATACAAACACAGGCACACACCTGTGGAGTGGTGTCAGACCCCTCCCAACCTCCGGGCTACATGCGTTTCCTCTTTCAACTTCCCCAGAGGCAACCCTAACGGCAGAAAGCAGAGAGGAACCAGAGAGCCTCTTGATGCAGGTAAAAGAGGAGTGTAAAAAAGCTGGCTTAGAACTTAACATTCAAAAAACTAAGATCACGGCATCCGGTCCCATCACTTCGTGGCAAATAGATAGGGAAACAATGGAAACAGTGACAGACTTTATTTTCTTGGGCTCCAAAATCACTGTGGACAGTGACTGCAGTCATGAAATTAAAAGACGCTGGCTCCTTGGAAGAAAAGCTATGACAAACATAGACAGCGTATTAAAAAGCAGAGACATCACTTTGCCGACAAAGGACCATCTAGTCACAGCTGTATTTTTTCCAGTAGTCGTGTATGGATGTGAGAGTTGGACCATAAAGAAGGCTGAGCACTGAAGAAAGGATGCTTTCAAACTGTGGTGCTGGAGAAGACTCTTGAGAGTCCTTTGGACTGCAGGGAGCCCAAACCAGTTAATCCTAAAGGACTGAATATCCAACACTGAATATTCACTGGAAGGATGGATGCTGAAGCTCCAATATTTAAGCCACCTAATGCGAAGAACCAACTCATTGGAAAAGACCCTGATGCTGGGAAAGATTGAGGGCAGAAGGGGACGACAGAGGGTGAAGTGAGATGGTTGGATGGCATCACTGACTCAATGGACGAGTTTGAGCAAACGCTGGGACAGGGTGAAAGACGGGGAAGCCTGGCGTGCTGCAGTCCATGGGGTCGCAAAGAGTTGGACACGACTGAGAGACTGGACAAGAGGCAAGTGCCACCTAATCCTTCTGAGATATTTCAAAAAGACACACAATAAGCACAAGCACGCAGGATGTTCTGAAACGGCTTTACCTGTGTGTGTACCCCGAGGGCTTCCCTGGAGGCTTAGTCAGGAAAGAACCCGCCTTCAGTGAAACGCAGGAGATGCGGGTTCAACCCCCACCCTGGGCCGGGGAGATGCGGGTTCAGCACCCCCTCCCCCCGCCCCCAGGCCGGGAAGATCCCTGGAGAAGGAAAGGGCAACCCGCTCCAGTATCCTCGGCTGGGAAATTCCATGGACAGGGGAGACTGGCAGGCTCCAGAGGGCCGAAAGAGTCGGACACGACTTGGCGCCTAAGCCGCCGCCACCACCACCACATGTGCCCTTAGGCACACATCCCAAAGAAAAGCTTTAAAAGTTGCTTTTAATAAACGTCGTGAAAATTTAACCTTGAGTGACTTCATCCGGCTTTACACAGACATGTTTACAGTCAATCTACAACTTGAAAATCAACAGGAAATTTGAGGAAAACAAGCTCTGTCTTTGAGAAATATAAAAATGCGCTTCTCGCGGGCAATCCCCTAGGGCGTGTCAAGGGTAAACGTCACAAAAGGTGAATGAGGGACAGGATGAAGCGGAAGCCGCACGGGGCCGGACCAGCCACTGAAGAAAAACGCACCGGCGGCTCGGTTAGAAATACGGGTTCCCAGGCCCCGCCCCCACGGGTTCAAAGCTGAACCCGTCTTTTTACCCAAAGGCCCCACGTGACTCTCAGGTTCGGGCAAGCTCCGGGCACAACCCGCCTTAAGTAACTCCCCGCCCGAAGAGCGCAAACACCTGGGGCTCGTAGGTGGCTTTCTGCCCCCGGTTGGATGTCGTTTACCTGGTGCCAGGAGGGGTCCCCTCGGGTCTCATCAAGACCCAGCCAGTCTGAGCAAGAACGCCAATTAGCTCAACCGCCCCCCGCTCCCTGGACCACGCCTCGGTCACCTGCCGGGCGGGGTCCGCCCCGTTCTTGGCCCCAGGCTCCCTCTGTGTGGTCTCGGACCCCGGGCGCCGAGGTCCCGGGACCGGGCGGGGCGGGGGTTGGGGGGCGGATGGGGAAGACGCTGCGCAGAAATACAGATTCCTGGGCCCTGGTGCCTGAAGCGAAAACTTGCGGAATCTGCATTTATACCCAGCTCTTCCAGGACCAGTGGGTTCACCGTGCAATTGTAGCCTAATTTAAATTTTAAATTCGAATACGCAGCCACGAGTGGAGGTCGTGCTTCCCAACCTTGGCTGCACATCAGAATAACCTGAGGGACTTAAAAAAAAATTTTTTTTAATATATATACACACCAATGTCCAGGGTTCAGTCCAGACTAATTAAGCCAGAATCTAAAAGCACTGCCTGGGCAGCAGCCGCCTCACCTGGGAGCTCGTTAGAAATACAGAAGCTCAGGCCCCACCCCAGACCCACTGAGTCAGAATCTGCATTTTAACGAGATCTCCAGTGATTCGCGCGCCCATTAAAGTTGGAGGAGAGCTGCACTTCTAAATTTTAATGGGCAAACGAATCTCCTGGGGACCTCGTTAAAATGCAGACACGGTTTCTCAAACTTTAATGTGCTTGCGAATCACCTGGGGAGCTTGTTAAAATGCAGATTCTGATTCCGCGGGTCTGGGGTGGAGCCCGAGAGCCTGCATTTCTAACGAGCTCCCAGCCGGTGTGGGCTGCCCGAGTGCGCCCCGCGCTTCCCCGGGAGTCCCAAGGTTTGGCTGCGGGCCAGTCCGCCGCCAGGGCTCCTGATAAACCGTCCTGCCGGGCTGATGAGCAGGATTGCCGGGACGTGCGCGCTGCGGCCGAGCCGGGTTAATTCCCGAACTCCGGGAACTGGCTGTGGGAGGCTGGCCGCGCGCAGGGAGTCGCCAGAGCCCCGATCCTCACGCCATGTCGCGGCGCAAGCAGGCCAGGCCCCAGCATCTCAGCTCCGAGCAGCCGCAGTCCGCGAGCCGGGAGTTCGCAGAGACGGCCTCGGAGGCGGTGGGGGAGCCGGGTGAGTGGCGCCGCGGACCCCGGGTGCTGGGGGCGGTTTTCTCGGACTTTCCGCAGTCCCGCGTGGGTGCGAGGTCCCGGCCATCGGGCTGGGGGTGGGGGGTGGCGGTGAGGCGTCCAACTTGAGTTCTGGGGCTCAGACCTTGTTACCTTGCCTTTGTAAGTTACACACACACACACCCTTGTAAATTAACCCTTCTCGGGTAGATTACGTCGCTCCCCGAGTCGCTCTCCTGCAACCACTCCTGTCCCCCAGCCTCCCAAGCTATTCGATGACGGTTCGTCTCTCGAACACCTTGGAAGGATGCTCTGAGATCCCTCCGGAGGCAGGCTGGGGCTGTGCGCCTCGGAGGTGGGCGTTCCGAGATCTCAGGCGTCTCCCTGGGTGTTGGGATTGGGGGGAAGGGAATGTCCGAGCTTCTGCCGGGCCCTGGAGAGAGGTGCTGGAGCGGAGGCACTGCGACCGGTTCCCGTCCTCCTGGAACTCGAGGCCTCTGGGGACCGAAGCGGTGGCCCCCGAGATAAAGCGGTGGCGCGTGCAGCGTGTTGGGGGTGAGCGCTGGGACAGCACCGAGCTGGGAGGGGCCGGGGTGCTGCCCGGGGAAGGCCTCTCGGCGGAGGGCACCGTCGAGGAAAACTCCTGAGGCTTTGAGCGAGCGGTAGAGACGGCCGAGGGCATCCGCGAGGCTGGAGCTGTGGCGGGGGCGTCCGGCTGAGGTCTGAGAAGGGCCGGGGGCCCCGGGCTCCAGAGAGGGTGTCGCCTTTTACTCTGAATGAAGTGGCGCCAGGGTTTAGGGCGGGAGCGGGGTCAGGACGGTGGTGGGGTGTAGGGTTAGAGGGGTTCCGGGAGAAGCCTGGAGACCCTGGGCAACCCTGAGTGCCCCAAGGCAGCCTCTGTTTCCGAAGACCCTGCGGGTGGGGCGCTTTGAGAACTCGCTGGATTCCTCCGGCCCCCACCCCGCGCTCCTGGAATCCCAGGGGTGGAGTGGAGTCGGGGAATCTGCATTTCTAAGGCGCTTCCCGCTGTGATTATCTTGTCCTCAGAGAAGACCGTGTAGGTTCCTATTTCAGGTCTCTCCACCTCACCCAGCCACCCCCGCGATGAGTTGCTGCCTTTTGCTTAGCCAGGAGCTGGTGAGAGGAGCCCTCGCTGGAACTTTGTCCCCTTCTCCCTCCCCTCGCCTCTGCATTTTCCTGGCTCCGAAAGGGAGAGGGAGGATCTGGTCTCTTCCGCGAGAAGGGGCAGACCTCCAGCAGCAAGTGTCCGGTGGGCTCTGATGACCGCACTGCTCCCAGGGAGGAAGTGGAGGAGAGAAGCAGCTTAACAAAGCCACTCCTAAACTGGTGGTTTGTATGTAAAAGTAAAACTTGGCTGGGTGAAACTTCTGCAACCAAAATGCCCTGTCTCTGCGCTCAAGGTGTAGAGTGCGGATAGGCAGGTAGAACCAGGGTCTTCCTGGGGGCGGGGCAGGGCTGCAGCTCCTCTGTAAAGAAGAATTGGGGCGGTACTGAGGATGTTGAGTCTTGTGGGGGGAGCGATAATATAAGACGGTTCTTGAAGAAACACAGGCTGTTCAAAGTGAGCCCTATGGGCTACTTTTTACTCCTGCAAACAGCGCTTGGAGGGCCACCTCCTGGAGCCTTGCTCCGTGTTTGGAGGGGTTGGGGAGGGTGTTGTGCGGCACTGCGGGGTGCAGAGATAAACAGCCTGTAACTGACGTCCCCTGCACTTGTCTCAGGTCGGTTATGATGTGAACCAGAGGCCTGCCTTTTTTTTTTTTTTTTTTAAGGTTGCACGTGTGTGTGTGTGTCTGTGTGCGCACATGCACGCTCTCAGTCACTAGGTTGTGTCTGACTCTTCTCCGACCCCATGGACTGTAGCCCACCGGGCTCCTCTGTCCGTGGGATTTTCCAGGCAGGAATGCTGGAGTGGGGTGCCATTCCCTCCTCCGGGATATCTTCCCGCCCCAGGGACTGAACTCAAATGCCTGCATCTATCTCCTGCGTCGGCAGGTGGGTTCTCTACTACGGAGCCACCTCGGAATCCCATTTTTTAAGGTTGGGCTGCTCTTAGTTTGCAGATGGCTTTGCAACTCTGTAGCTTCTGGAGGAGACAGAATGACACAGGTCAGTTGGTAACTTCAGTCACCACCAGAGAAGAGCTAAGAGGGGCAGGAAAACAACCTTAGCAAAAGGACACCGGCAGTTTCTCAAAAGGCTAGAAGGGCCCCTGTGCCACCCTGAGTTCCCACCGTCAGGTGCGGCCCACCGCCTCCTCCAGCCTAGAAGGGTCTCTGCCCCAGCTGCGCCTGTCTCAGGAGAGCAGACTTCCCACCTTCTTTCCTTTCCTGGAAGAAGGAAGTCGCCTCTGAAGCTCCGCCGTTTTCTGCCTGGGTGACCCTTTATAGCCTTGGGCACAGTTTTCTGAGAGCTTTAACCCAACAGTCTCCCTTCTGCCTGCCTTCACATTGGCCCTGTGAACTGTTTCCCTCTCCCTGAGAATTTGGTGGCTCGTGTGAGTGGGTGTGAGTGTGTGTGTGTGTGTGTGTGTGCACATCAGTGAATATAACCAAGAGCATCTGTATAGTGCTGACTCAGAAGATTCTCTTATGAAGTATGTTAAGGAATTTAATCTTCGTCTAAACCTGGGAATTGGGGACCAAAATCCTCATTTTATAAATGTGGAAACTGAGGAACAAGGAAGTTGAGGAACTCAACCAGGGTCACACAGCTGATAAGTTCCAGATTCCAGTGCTATTCTTTATCAGCTGGCTTCCCAGGCAGTTTCGTAAACCACTGTGCTTCACAGCCTCCTACTTAGCTTTCCAGCTTTCCAGTTTTCTTGATTTCAGCGGAATTAAAAAACCCTCAGGAGTTTAATGGCTTTCTTTCTTAACATGTGAATTGCTAAGCAATGCAAGCTTTTGTCTTCCTCTGAGAGGCACAGTGATGGACTTCAGACGTCCCAAGTTTTCTGATTCACTGAAAACTTTTGCCCAGCAGCCTTGAGCAGCATCTCTGAGCCAGGTTCTCTTCCCGCCCAGCAGAAAGTCTCAGTGTGGTCCCCAGACCAGCAGCATCAGCTGGGACCTTGTTAGAAATGAAACACTGCCAGCTCCACTCTGGACCTCCAGAGGGGGGGCCCCGCCACCTGTACCTTAACAAGCCCTCCAGGTGACTGTGACGCGTGGGTGATTTAAGAAGCTATGGCCTGGAGTTGTGCTTTTCCCCATTTGATGTGCATGGGCCTCACCTGGGGATCTTGTTAAAGTGCAGTTCTATACATCTAAGAGCTGAGGTTCTGCCTTTCTAACAGGCTCTTGGATCATGCTGGTGTTAGTCCTCTGAGGACCACCCCTTGAGTACCAAAGGCTTAGTAAGTGGTATGAGGTTGGCGTGCTTTAAAATGCAGATTCCTGGGCTCACCCCCTCACCAGTTAGGGTGAATGAGGCTTTGGAGGCTACATTTAACCCACAGTTGAGGTGATTCTGGTATTGTGGGTAGGGGGTCCCGTGCATCACTGGATGTTCAGCAATGTCCCTGATGGACATCACTGAGCATGAATGACTGCAAACTACTAGAATCCTCTTTAAAACTTTAATTTCATCTTCACGCCTTAAAAACTTCCCTTAAACATTCATTTGGTGTTGGTGCACCCTGGGGTCTTAAATGGATTTTACAGTATGTTTGGTCAGGATCCCAGAAAGTCCTGATACTGCAGACCATCTCACGTCTTCTAGTCTCTCTTTTTTTTTTTCTTCATGTTTCAGGTTGAAACAGTGGCATTTTAACCAGTGACACTTGAAGTGTGGTCTGTGACTTGTTGCTGAGTTGAGTTAAAATAAGTTCAGAAACAGCATTTAAAAGTAACTCGGCAAACATCCGGCTTTTTGTCACATGTGAAACGTTTGGGCTTTTACTGTCTTATTCCATTTTTCTCATACTTTGTGTTTATTTTATTAAAAATGCTAGTCTGATGGGTTGGCAGTTATTTTACAAACCAGGTCTCCCCCACGTCGTGGGAGAGGTGCTGTTGCAAAGTCCGGATCTTGACCGTCGTGTCCCGGGCACATTCCCATTTCCTTTGTCCCCTCTGCTTCCTGGAAGTTGGTGAAGAGGGTGGTCGAGACCAGAGTGTGCATGGCTTCTAGTCTGTAATGTTTGGGGGTTTTCTGGGGAGAGTGGGGGAATAAGCCCAAAGCTGCTCTAAGACCTGTGTGCCCAGTTGTGTCTGACTCTGCGACCCCATGGACTGTAGCCCACCAGGCCCCTCTGTCCATGGGATTCCCAGGCAAGAGTGTTGGGGTTGCCGTTTCCTCCTCTAGGGGATCTTCCGGATCATGGTGCTTATATTTGAGAAATCAAGTAACACTTTCCATTGTCTCGATTTCAGCTTCGGAACTAGATAACAATGTTCCCAAACCACCTTGTGCCCCCGCTGATGGCACTGACGCCCAGAAAGCCCCTGTCGCGGCCCTTCCCTCCGAGTCAAAGGAACCGACAGCAACCCTTGGGGAGAGGACGTTCAACTGCTGCTACCCAGGTGAGGGGGGGCTCGGCGTGCTGAGCCGCTTCCCTGCACCCGGCGCGGCCACGGGGGCTCAGGCCCTGACTCGCCAGAATTTCAGATTCTTCGTAACTTCCTCTTTGAGGTTCTGTTAAGGGAACCTGTTTTTTCTTTTCTAGGTTGCCACTTCAAAACTGTTCATGGCATGAAAGATCTGGACCGCCACCTAAGAATCCACACGGGTAGGTACCCGTTCGTTTGTTCCAAAGTTGCGTGTTGGAAAAAAACCGAGAACACGAATGTATGATGGTGAGCCCAACACGGAAGGTCTCTGCCTCCGGACGCAATCTAGCGGGAGAGGCTGGGACCTGAAGAGTCTCAAAGGCAGTGATGGTAACTGACAGGCGGGGGGAGCCTGTCGCAGGCTGGTGATGGCAGACTCTTTGGAAGAAGAGGCTGTTCAGGTAGGAGAGATGGCTGAGGAATCAGGCGAGGAGAGGGAAGGCCTTGAGGGGGAGGGAGTTGCGGTGCAAAGGCGTGGACAGAGCAGAACGGGTGTGGGATGCGGTTGGAGAGGCGGGCAGAGGGAGGGTGAGCACAGAGGCCCTGTGGCCGTAGGGGTTGTGGAGAAGAGCAATGAGGCTGCTTCTGGATGGAAGGTGCCTTCTGAGCAACCCCGCTGTTGAGAATGCAGAGAAACCGGATGTGCTGGAGCAAAGGAATGACCTAGAAGCAGGCTCCGCAAACTGCGTACGGCCTGTTGTCTTGCCAGGCTCGCCTGTTACCTGTGGCTGCTGTTAAAAATAATAGAAGAGTAAGCCCATCATATATTAACAGCTGCATGAAAAATAACTGTTTCCTGGCCCTACAGTGGGATTACTGAATAGTCCCCAGAGACACACTGTCTAGCTCGTTACAGAAACTTTGCCACCCTCTGCCTGTATGAGTTGAGATACTGATGTCTCTGCTCTCACAGAAACCAGACTAAACAACTTAAACACAATCAGTTTCTTTTTCTCAAGTACAATTTAAGAAGCCAGGTAGTCCCCAGCTGGTGGGATATAGCTGTCATTCTGACAAACAGCTTCATCTCCTGGTCCGAGGCAGCTGCTCCGGACCTCGGTCTGTCAGCCAGTGGAGAACTGAAGTGGGAGGAAGGCTCAGAGCCTCCCCCAGGCCAGGCCCCTGAAGCGGCCACCCCAGTGACTAGCTGGATGATGAGCCGGACTCAGTCATCGCACCAGGCACAAAGCAGGGCTGGAAAACGGCTTCAAGAAGGGCAGCCACATGCCCACCTGAAACCCTGAGGCTCCAGCGTCAAGAGGACAGCTTTCTGGACACCTAGTCTCTCTTGGAAATGGACAATGAGCTGTGGAAGCTAGAGAGCAAAGGGCTGGCTTTGCCTGGGAAGGGTGGATCATGAACGGCCTCCTTGTGAAGCCTCGGGAGGTAGGGTGGCCAGGATGATGGCGGTCACCCGCAGACCGCGGGAGCCATTTGAACAAAGATGAGAGACTCCCTATCAAGGTGGCCAGGTTAGGCAACTTCACAGGGGGCGACTCCGTCCCGAGGGTAACCAGGCAGTGCTTCTCCGTTGGGGCAGTGCCACTCTGGTGGGCGGAGGCTGAACGTGCTGCCCGAAACCTACAATGAACAGGATGGGCCCTGCAAAGGGTTGTCAAGCCCCTATGGCCATGGTACCAGGAAGACCTCGAGAGACAGGTGGGGGCTAGATTAATGTCTTACTGGAATAATACAAAGCATGAAGGGGATACGGAAGTACAGAGTGAGGCCATGTCCTTGGTGGGGCTCCCTGAGTCGGGGGGAGATGCTGGGCAGGCCCATGCTACCTCTGGAAAGCAGGAGTGGGCCCTGGGGCGCTCTTAGCATTTTTTCCCATGGTTGCATAAAGCCAACATATTTCTGTCCTGTTGGCGAGTGTGGTGGCCAGCCCCACGGTTTCAGGGACTCGGGGTCCTATTTTGTTGCTTGGATACCCCAAAGATTGGTGTGGTCTCAGATGGCTTGTGTTAGTTGATCAGTTGTGTCCAACTCTTTGCAAGCCCGTGGACTGTAGCCCACCAGGCTCCTCTGTCCGTGCAATTTTCCAGGCAAGAATATTGGAGTGGGTTGCCTTCTCCAGGGGATCTTCCCAACCCAGGGATTGAACCCAGGTCTCCTGCATTGCAGGCAGATTCTTTACTGTCTGAGTCACCAGGGAAGCCCTACTCCTACCTTTAAAGGCAGCATCCTGGAAGTTACACACGTCATCTCAGTTGATGCCCAGTTGGCCAGAACTTAGTAGCGTGGCGATTCTTAGCTGTGGAAATGAAGGCCGGGAGCTTGAAGTCTTGAATCTGTGTGGTAAGTGCCTAGCTACAAAGAGACAGTTCTATTACCAAGAAAAACAGCTGACATATAGACCACATGGCCTCTCAGCACAGCTGTAAGGGGGGTGGCAGTGTGTGTGCAGGGGGTCGCTTGAGGCGGAAGCTGGACCTTTGCCAAATGGGTAGAACTTTGATTTTCCAACCACCGTTTTGAGACCCTTCACACTTCAAACCTGAAGATCCCCCGAAGTTTTTTAATCGACAGTTACTGCATTAGAAGTTAAAACCAAAACTTTTAAATGAATAAATTTACAGTAAGCCCGCTATATATAAACACTTCTGTGAGAAGTAACTGTTTTCCAAAACAAAGCAAGTAACAATGTATATACATTTGCAAACATGTCTTATTTCATGGTTTAGCTGAACTCTCACCCCTGTATCCCAGTATCCTGTCTATTGGTGTGTGTTCCTTTGGTTGGAATATAAGAGGAAAATCTGGCCGCTCACATAATGTAATTGGAAATGGAGTTTCGATAGCCTTTTCAGGTGACACTATACCAAAATACAACAAGTGGTAGTTTGTTAAATATTAGTTGCTGTATAGAATTTGCAGTCATTTCCATAAAATTTTCACACTTGTTAAATTCCATTTGTCTGTTTTCAACTTTGAATGGCCCTCACTCATGCTTGACTGGCCCTCAAACCACACTTGGTTTGACAGTCATATGCCAGTCATTTGGGAAAATGTGGCTTTTGCCAACTTTTGTAATTCTTCTAAATGTTCATCCATTTCATTGTACCATAGGAGAAAAATCATGTTTAATTATGAATCTCAGTAGAAATACCTAACGCTAGGATCCTGCAGGCCTGGGATAGTGAGGGATATATGTTTTGCAATCCAAACTTTCTAGAATCCAAAAGTTACCATCCCAGTATTGTCAGTAACTTTCCTTGATATGACTGGCTCACTTAGTTCATATTTAAGGAAACATCTGCCAAACACCAAATCTGAAATACCCGTGGTTTTTTTAGTTCTTTCAAGTCAACATGGTACAGAAAACACCCAGTGCAGCCACCCCTCAAGCACTTGTTGTCAAGACAGCCAAGTGTTTTGATTTACAGCACACTTTGTAGTTTAATTGGCATCTTTAACAGGGAAATTTATCATTCAAATTGCAAATATACTAAAGAAGTTAAAGACTATAACTTACTAGGAAATATAGGAGGACAAATTTATGGTGAAAATAGACAGGGAAACAATTAGCAAAGTCCACCAAGAAGACAGATTAAATATGACTAAAGTTAAAACTTCCACTGAGACATCATCAAGAAGTTAAGAGATCTGCAACATGGGGCAGAGTTCATCTTCTGAACACACAAGGATGCCTGCAAAGCAGTGATGACCCCAATAGAAAAAGATCTGAACAAGCAGCCACTCAAACAGAAGTGCCAACATTCAGAGGAAAAGCCCACAGGAATAAAGTCCAAAAGAAACACAAGAACTGTATTTGCCTCAGAGTGGGCTAGCTGAAAAGGACTCAGTTCAGACTGTGAGTCACGGAACACGACACTTAATTCAAGCATCGCCGCACCGGGCCGCCCCACCGCCCAGGTCAGGGTGTGGGTCTCTTCAGGGAGAAGCCTGGGAGGAAGGGTGGGGGAGCGATGGGGTGTGTGGGGACTTATTAGGGTGCCGACGGCGGCAGAACGAGCTTCAGAGAAGTTTTGCATGTTCTCTCCAGGCCCCTGGCTGCCTTGTGTACTCTGATAGGTCAAGTTTATGCTTTTGAATTGCCCTGGTGGATTCTCATATGCAAATCGTGTTTGGCTTTCTACTCGATCCAGTAGTGCCTTGGTGCTCTGGGTCAGAGTTGAAGAGTAGTGGTGAACCAAACCATCCGAATCTTACTCCCGACTCTAATGAAATATCTTGATTTTCCCCCTGCCCACCCCTCTTTGGCCGCTCTGCAAGAGCAGCTTATGGGATCTTAGCACTCCAACCAGGGATAGACCCCAGGCCCTCAGCAGTGAAAGCACCCAGTCTTAACCACTGGACTGCCAGGGAGTTACTTGGATTTTTTTTTTTTAACCACCATTTGTGGTTCAAGTCCTTAGGATCCTTGTGGAAATCATTTTGTCATGTTTGAGAAGTTTTTGTCTGTTTTTATTCCGAGTCTGCGGAAGTGGGTTTGGGTCTTGGGATGTGTATTGCTTGGCTTTGGGTTTTTTCATCAAGGATGATGGTTGAGGGGCTTCCCTGGTGGCTCGGTGGTAAAGAATCCACCTGCCAACGCAGGAGACCCGGGAGATGTGGATTTGATCCCTGGGTCAGGAAGATCCCCTGGAGAAGGAAATGGCAACTCACCCCAGTATTCTTGCCTGGGAAATCCCATGGGCCAAGGAACCTGTCGGGGTACAGTCCTTGGGATAGCAAAAAAGTTGGACACAACTTAGCTACTAAAGTCTAAAAAAACAAGTGACGGTTGAATTTCAAATGTTTTGCACTTAGGATAATTGTCTGGCATTTAACCTCATCGAGGACGTTGTCTTCCAATGTTTGTTTTCTCCCGCTCTGTGTTTCATGACTTGGCATTGATGTCAGGGTTAATCTATCCTGGAGTGAGTTGAGACGTTTTCTTCTTTCCCTCTGCTATTAAATAATTGAACATGGAAACACTTTTGCTGGAAAATTGAGTAGAACATGAGCACAGTACTCCGTTTACGACTTTCTTTTCCCAGAGGCTGGAGGGTGCATGGACTAGGCTGTGATGGCGGTGTCCATCTCGGTGGCTGCGGAGGCCAGCTCCGCTGAGCCCCGTGGGGCACGGGGCAGCTCAGTGGCAGCTCCACATCTTGTGGTCTCCCCTCCAGGACCCAGCTGGTGGGGCGGCCTGTCTGGAACACGCCACCTAGAGGTGCTCCTAACCCTTTTTTCCTGCTAAGACTCCTGGCAATTTTGTGAAGCTTATAGAGCCCTCCCAGAATAACATTTTTAAACATAAAATTACATTAAACTATATGTAAGTAACCGCTGCTATCAAAGTGTTCATTGTGTAGTATTTTAATAGATTACCCTTGTTTTCCTGAAGAGTGAAAGTGAAGTCGCTCAGTCGTGTCCGACTCTTTGCAACCCCGTGGACTGTAGCCCGCCAGGCTCCTCCGTCCATGGGGTTTTCCGGACAAGAATACTGGAGTGGAGCGCCGTTTCCTTCTCCAGGGGATCTTCCCGACCCAGGGAGAGAACCCAGGTCTCCCGCATGATAGGCAGACGCTTTGCCATCTGAGCCACCAGGGGAGTCCCGGAAAGGTCACCGCCACCTGGGAGCTCACGAGAAATACAGGACCCCAGGCCCACCGGCCCCGGAACTGCATTTTACTCCTGGTTTCTATGAGCTCGGTTTGAGAAATGGGGAGATAGCGATCGAAGGGTACGAACCTGCAGTTCTTAAAAGAGGAGTGGGTTCTCGGAATGTACGGGAATGGTAAATTCCAGTTGGAGGTAAAGGAGATAAAAACTTAATCCCTTCTCATACAAGGTCTGCTGCTGCTAAGTCGCTTCAGTCACGTCCGACTCTGTGCGACCCCATAGACGGCAGCCCGCCAGGCTCCCCCGTCCCTGGGATTCTCCAGGCAAGAACACTGGAGTGGGTTGCCATTTCCTTCTCCACATACAAGGTCTGGAACTCCCTACGTTTTGCCCACAGGGCCCAAATTAAGAATCCTTGCTCTTCCCAGGAAATAAATCCAATATTTTATGATAACCATAGTGTAATATAACTTTTAAAACTGTGAATCACTATCTTGTACACCGGAAACATATTTCAAAAAACTATAGTTCAAAAAAGCAAACTCAAACAGCCCCTGATCTGCAATGTTACAGGTCATCTTGGACAAGAGAAGCAAGTGTAGCCAACCACACACTAGCTCTCTCGGTTGGTGGTCTGGGGGTTTTTTGGCCGTACTACGTGGCTTGCAGGATTTTAGTTCCCAGACCGGGGATTGAACCTGTGCCCCCTAGTGGAAGTGCAGAGTCCTGACCATTCCACCACGTGGGAATTCCCAAGGTACTGGCTCTTAAGAACGTTTGCTTCTCTCCATTGTGCAGAGCCAGTCCCGTGTCCAGGCCGACAGTGATGGGATCATGCAGCCTAATTCTGAGAAGGACAGCAAATATTTAAGCAAAAAACGGTTTACCTTGGGGCACATCTCCAACATAGCAGTTTTTCTAAATTTGTTATTGCTCTGTTTTCTTTCTTAATTCAGACTGTACTTTTGTATCTTCCTGGACCATAGCCATTTTATTGAGTCATCTTAATTGATTGTCAGCTTCCCTGTTGGCTCAGATGATAGAGCATTCACGTGTGAAGCAGGAGACACAAGTTCTTTCCCTGGGTGGGGAAGATCCCCCAGAGAAGGGAATCGCTAGCCACTCCAGTATCCTTGCCTGGAGAATTCCAGGGACAGAGGAGCCTGGTGGGCTACAGTCCATGGGGTCGCAAAGAGTCGGACACAACTGAGCAACTAAGCACACACATGCGCAGAAACTGGTTGCGGTAAAGTCTGACTTAATAGTCATGATTAAGTTTATCTATCTGTCCCTTTTCTTTCCAGTGTCTATTAAAATGGATCGTAACCAGGTACAGTCTTGTCCCCTCCCCCCCGCTCCCCCCAGGACATTTGGTAATGTCTGAAGACATTTTTGAGTCTCAGAACTAGAGAGGAAGGTGCTATTGGCATCTTGTGGGGGAGGGGTAAGGGATACGGCTAAACATTTTACAATGCACGAGACAGGGCACAGCAAAGAATTACCTGGTCCCAAACGGTTGTAGTGGCAACATTGAAAACACTGGTCTGTTGGTATCTTTTCTTTGCGCAAACCTCCCTTTTTAATAGCTATTCTTTTGTTTTTATTGATCAAGTGCTGTCTGTCTTCACTTCTAGTTGATTTTGTGGTGGGGTTTTGTTTTTGTTTTTTTTTTTTTTTTAGTATTTATTTGACTGTGCTAGGTCTTAGCTGTGGCACATGGACTCCTCGATTTTCACTGCAGCATGAGGCATCAGGTTCCCTGACCAGGGATCGAACCTGGGCCCTGGCATTGGGAGCACAGAGTCTTAGTCGTGGGGCCACCAGAGAGCTTCCATTTCTCCTAGTTTCTCGAGTTGCACATGGTTCGCTTGCTTTCAGCCTTTGGACCTGACGTTCAGAGATTCTTCTGAAAAGTGGTTAGGCCCTGGGGCTCTCACTGTCCATCTCTTAAGAGCCTGTAATCCAATCGCGACTCTCGAGCAAAAGTTGTTTTAAAATATGTCCTACAGGTTTCCTTGGAAACCCTTTTGTGAACCCACGTTAGTTTCATAAGTTTGAGTCACATCTACTTGGTGAGTTCTGTCTCTTCCATATGAAATTTGTAGTGGTTTTTACCATGATGTGTTTTGCCTAATATTGATATTTCTGATGCCTTTTAGCATTTTCCTAGAACACAGTGTATCATTCTCTACTTCTCTTTCATTTTTATTTGTGTACCTCAGACAGTAAAGAATCCGCCTGCAACGCAGGGAACCTTGGTTCAGTCCCTGGATCTGGCAGACCCCCAGATAAGGGCACAGTGTTCTTGCCTGGAGAATTCCATGGACAGAGGAGCCTGGCGGGCCACAGCCCATGGGGTCACCGAGTTGGACATGACTGAACAACTAACACTTTACCTTTTCGAGAGTATTAAGCTGACTTTTAAAAAATGTGATTGACATTTTTAACAGGAAATTTAATCCATTTGTACTAAACATTTAGTTTGACTTTTACCTTATTTTCTGTTCTGTTGTGCCCCTTTTTTTATCCTTGCTCCTCTTTTCTGGTTTGAAAGCAGTCCTTCCCATTTCATTACTCATATCCCGCATCTTATCCGGTTACCTTTTTGGTGTTGTTCTGATGTGCACGGTTCAAGTGTGATGCCTTGTGTCATCTGTCAACTGGCTTTATTTTCTCTTCCCACTGAATGCGAGTTCAAGTGTGTCTGTTAGTTGCTCAGTCATGTCTGACTCTCTGCAACCCCATGGACTGTAGTCCGCCAGGCTCCTCTGTCCATGGGATTCTTCAGGCAAGAATACTGGAGTGGGCTGCCATGCCCTCCTCCAGGGGATCTTCCCAACCCAGGGAGCGAACCCAGGTCTCCAGCACTGCAGGCAGATTCTTTACCACCTGAGCCACCAGGAAAGCGAGTTCAAGTATGGGGTTCTATTTCAGTAATTTCTGTGGAACTCTGCAGGTACTCTTCCCATCTTGCAACCATCTGGTGTTGTCTGAGGAGTTGTGTGCTCATCTGGGCCCTTTTTTTCCTGAAAGCTTTAGGATGTCATCATTCTTAGGCTCGGACATTGTCCCACCCTGCCTCTAATTGAACCATCTTAAGACCCATGTCTGAAGAATCCCCCGCAGTCCAGTGGTCAGAACCAGCATTGCCCCTGCCGGGGACCTGAGTTCAATCCCTTATCAAGAGATGACAAGCCTCGCACAACCCAAAACAGCCTTTTAAAGACCCACATCTGGTTTTGGTGTTGAAAGAATTATTTTCTGAGTCCGGGTTCTTGGGTTGGGCATGCCTTCTGATTCTGGCTTTCCCTGAGCAGTGGGTTGTCGGGTAGGTTTTTGTTTGGATGTGATCCGTCTGGAGTAGTCGTGGAAGAAGGAAGAACGCAGTTTGGTGGTGATGTTCTGGGCGTGGGATGCTCTGCCTTCCGGGAACCTGCACATTCTTGGAGCCTTGGCAGTGCTGCTCCAGCCTAAGCAGGCTCCCTTCCTAACAGCCCAGGACAGTAGGCGCCTCTGCTGCTTGTGGTTTAGCACAAGTAAGAGTCACCCTGACTGTTCTCCGGGTGGCTCATCAGCTAAAGAGCCGGAAATCCGTTCCAGATATCCGCCACCTGCCCCCTCCGATCTTGACTGCTTCTAGGAAAGCTCTCATTTTCTCAAACAAGATTTGGCCTATGACTTCCTTTCAGCCTGATTTTATCTCTGCTCTTCAGGAGTCTGCAAAAGTTCTAAGCCACGAATGAATCAGCACACCTTCTTGTTCCACGGTGCTTGTCTAGACCTCAGTGTCTTCCGGTCTCCGGGCATTTGGTCAGAAGGGAAAGGCAGAGCCCGGGACTCAGACTGCCTTCTTGGTTGGATCTCTCTGCTGGCGTCCTGATGGACAAAAGCCCTGAAGCCGCGACTCTTGCTTGTGTGTTTGCAGGGGACAAGCCGCACAAGTGTGAGTTCTGCGACAAGTGCTTCAGCCGGAAGGACAACCTGGCCATGCACATGCGCTGCCACACCAGCGTGAAGCCCCACAAGTGCCACCTGTGCGACTACGCGGCCGTGGACAGCAGCAGCCTCAAGAAGCACCTGCGCATCCACTCGGACGAGCGGCCCTACAAGTGCCAGCTCTGCCCCTACGCCAGCCGCAACTCCAGCCAGCTCACCGTGCACCTGCGCTCCCACACGGGTAAGTCCCAGGCCTCTCTGCACCTCTGACCCCTCAGCACTCATTTAGTTAAAGCACAGGCAACGGAAATGACTCCAGGGTGTGAGTAAAGGAAATTGGAGCTTCTCTGTTGATATGAAGGGTGTGTGGTTTCTCCCACCGGGTCGACAGCTTCTAGTAAAACACTGGAAGTCTGACAGCTGAGTTTTCTAACTTGCCTGCACAGAATACAGCTGGGGCGATTATCCAATTCAACACGCAAGAAGCAAAGGGTGCATCTCAATAAAAGTCTGATGAATAAACTAGGTGTTTGTCATTCAACCTCCACTCTGATTGTGAGGCTTAATTCAGAAACATGTAGCCACGTGTAAAATGGCTGGCTAGTGGGAAGCTGGTGTATAGCCCAGGGTGCTCAGCTAGTGCTCTGTGTTGGCCTGGAGGGGTGGGAAGAGCAGGGTGGGATGGAGGCTGAAGAGGAGGGGATATATGTGTTCATACAGCTGATGTACTCGGTTGTACATGACATTGTGAAGCAATTATACTCCAATAAAAAAAGAAACATGTAGCAAAATTATCTGAAAGTAATCCCAAATGTCTAGAAATTAGGCTTTGCAGAAAAGCTTTTCCCTCCCTGTGTGAGACCCTGTTGAAATAAGGAGATAGAACCAACCACCCATCACAGTGCAGAAAAGGGGGGATTGGGAAGCCCATAAGGAGAGTCAGAAAATTAGAATTTCCAATGAATTCATGGCAAATGGCAAGCAGACCGGCATATACTGACATCCAAAATTGAGTCAAGAAACCTGTGTCTCAGCAGACGAGTGGGAGGCAGCCAAAGAGCTGGGAGCTAATCTTTGCAGCTAGCATCTGACTGCTTTGGGTGTTCTGAACTTGGAACTGATAGGCTGCAGAGGTCAGAGAAGCAGCTGAAGCCTCTTGGCATGATGGCCCAAAGTGTCGAGTAACAGGTAAAACCCACCTAATGTCTCGTCCTTAAACCGATCTCCTCTTCCTAACTGTGAAGTGTCATCTGTGGACTGTGAGTCATCTGCAGGAAATAAGTGGTATGAAATGTGCCAAGTCTAACAATATAAATCCTGGAGACAACGGAGCACTTTCATAGCTTACCAGAATTTTTCAGTTCTCATTGGTGTCAACCTACTGGCAGGAATGTTGCATCCAAGAGGAGCTCGGTTAGAAATGGTAGTCGGAACAGAGCAGTGTGAATTGAAACTGGGGTTGCTGGCTATAAGGTCCAACTTTTCAGAGAGCAGGAAAAAAGCTGCAGAACTGACAAATCAGAAGATAGAAGTCTGGTTTCTGACAAGGTCAGGAAGAAAAGAGAAGTGAGAAAATCAAGTGAAATAAAGCCATTTCTCAAGCAAGGAGAGGTAGTGGCAAAGAGAAAGGCATCCTTAAACCTCTCAAGCTGATGAACTAAACATTGAAGCTAATACTCGTTTTAGAGAGTGATGCTAGATGAGTCAAAATCACAACCAACAGAGAATGCAGGAGAAGTTTGGGGAAAGGATGGTTGTGTAGGATACGTAACAATCTCATCTTTGCCTGTAATCAACTGACAGGGATGTTTAACAGCCTCCAAAGAACTAAACTCCTTAATCATCCCTCCAGGAAGCACAGAGGAGGCTATGGCATTTCATGGTTTGTCTTCTGCTCCTGCTGCCATATTCATGGGTTAATTTTATAAATAAAATTCAGTCTGTCAGTGTGAAACTGCAAAACTTTGATACAAGCCAGTTAACTGATGTAATAATACAACTTAAAGTGAAAAGTAAAAAGTGTTAGTTGCTCAGTCGTGTCCAACTCTTTGCAACCCCATGGATGGTAGCCCTGCCAGGCTCATCTGTCCATGGAATTCTCTAGGCAAGAATACTGGAGTGGGTTGCCATTCCCTTCTTCAGGGGATCTTCCCAACCCGGGGGGTCGAACCCAGGTCTGCCACCTTGCAGGCAGATTCTTTACTGTGTGAGCCGCAGGGGAAGTCCAAACACCAGAGTGAGCACGTTTATAAATCTTGATTAGAAACAGTTTTGTATCACATAACCACACATCTTCCTTCTGTGTCCAAATCTGGGATGTCAAGTGAGTTTAGATCTGAACCTGAGGTGTCATGGAGAGGGTGGATGTGGATACCATGATGCTGTTTGGTCGTGGTCGAATAATGTGACCTCTCTGAGCCTCAGTCACCCCATCTGTTAAAGTGGGGGTAGTACTCACAGGTGGGATTGCCGTGAGTTAATACACAGTGTTGGCAAGCGGTGGTGGTAGGAGGTGGCAAGGAAGTGGAGTTTTAAAGACCCGGCTGTCTGCCACCAGGCATTCTGAACGCATGTTTGGGGGGAGTTCTGTGTTGCCTGCCTGCTCTAATGGAAACGCACCTTCCCGTTGCCAGGGGACACCCCCTTCCAGTGCTGGCTCTGTAGCGCCAAGTTCAAAATCAGCTCGGACTTGAAAAGGCACATGATCGTGCACTCGGGGGAGAAGCCTTTCAAGTGCGAGTTCTGCGACGTGCGCTGCACCATGAAGGCGAACCTCAAGTCGCACATCCGCATCAAGCACACCTTCAAGTGCCTGCACTGCGCCTTCCAGGGCCGGGACCGGGCCGACCTGCTGGAGCACAGCCGGCTGCACCAGGCTGAGCACCCCGAGAAGTGCCCCGAGTGCAGCTACTCGTGTTCCAGCGCGGCGGCCCTGCGCGTGCACAGCCGCGTGCACTGCCCCGACCGGCCCTTCAAGTGCGACTTCTGCAGCTTCGACACCAAGCGGCCCAGCAGCCTGGCCAAGCACATCGACAAGGCGCACCGGGACGAGGCCCGAACGGAGAACCGGGCCCCGCCGGGCCGGGAAGGGCCGCCCATGGCCAAGATCGTGACGCACAGGGCCTTCCGCTGCGAGACGTGCGGGGCGGCCTTCGTCAGGGACGACTCTCTGCGGTGCCACCGGAAGCAGCACAGCGACCACGGCGAGAACCAGAGCTCGGGCCTGGTCACCTTCCCGCCCGAGAGCGGCGCCCCCGGGCAGCTGGGCGCGCTGGTCTCCGTTGGGCAGCTCGAGGCGCCCCTGGAATCCAGCCAGTGCCTCTAGCTCCCCCAGAAAGGGTGGTCAGCCGGCCGGATCTCCGGACGCAACGCCGCTGCCCAGGGTGGACTCACCCGCTCCGGGGACGCCTGCAGATGCCATGGCTGCAGTCACCGTGGTGTGAGGGCAGGCGCCAAGGCAGCCCTGTGGAGACACCTCCCCCAACCTCACCCCTTGTATCTGTCTTCCCTCCAAGCATCGTCTAAGCAGGTTTCCTCGGTTCCAAGATCGGAGGGTCCACTGAGCACTGCTCTATCCAATAGGGATAGTTCCTTCACGATGGATTCCAGTTCTAAACTGATCCGCCCCTGATGGGATTATGAAACAAACGAATTAGACCACGTGGAAAAACTGACTACACTGCTCCGTAGAGCAGGTTAAGGGGACGTCGGAGTATGTGGAGGGTCGGGTGGCCGGAAGAGTTCTACTTCTTAACCTGGGTGGTGGTTTCTAAGAGTATCCGCCTTATATGTTTTCTGTGTGGTTCCTTTTATCTGTTGTCTTGTAATAAAAAGGCAAGCTCGTCTGTAGAATAGTGTCAGCGGGACACTCCGTTTTTGTGGTCGCAGTGTGGGGTTCTCCAGTGCCCTCCACCCGGTGCTAATTTCAGTGTAAATGCACCTAGGATTTCTGAGCGTCATGCCAAAGTGAAGCAAAATGCAGTTTGATCTGTAGGTGGCGCCAGAGATTAAGCTAACACTAGCTCAGCCAGTACCTGTGTTGTGAAATTCAAGATTTGTGTATCTGTGTTCATAAAAAGAGAGCAGGGGCCCAGTGGGTCCTGGGCTTCGTTGTGGGATATGGCGATGCATGGAAAAGCCTGGGACTAGTGTCTTTCATCATGGTAAGCACTTGGTATTTGCTGAACCAACAAATAAGGGAAATCCCAAGCCTCTTGTAAGTGGACATTTAACTTGACCTAAACTTAAGAGGTCTTGGAATGCCAGCAGATATATAATTTATCCAAAGTTTCTTTCTTCTTTTCTTCAGATACAGTCTTTGTTTAACACAGAGTCTCGTGTGCTCCCATCAAACTAAATATCTGGGCCTTGGAAACACTGAATAGATCCGTTGTTTTTTATAAACTAGGAACAGGGATGTGAAAAGAAAATTTTAATAGATTGTAAAAGTGACTATTTCCCGTATGAAATAGAGACACAGAGCTTATTTTAGAAGGTTCCTTTGAACACATCTGACTCCATTTGGCTCAAGGCAAGCGATAACGGCTGTAAGAAGAAAAGACAGAAACGATGGCAGAGAGAATTAACCCTTTTTTGTTTTAGAGCTCTCTTCGGTTGTTCAGAAGTGTTTCACTCCTGGTTGCTGGTGCATTGTACAGATTCTACTCTCACTTTTCGCTGTTTGTCCTGAGTCTTATCTGTGTTTCTGTTCTGGTAACAGAAGGGCTGTTGACGTTTCAAGTGGGAACCCATAGATTGAAATCATATAAACGATCCTTGTACTTCTGGTGTCATAGCTCTTCAGAGAAATAGGGACAATATAAACCTCTTTAGAAGGCATTTTTTTCCCACAGTTGTATGGGCATCAAGGGTCTTGGATCGACACTGGTATCACCTAGTAAATTTGGATCCCCAGTAGAGTGGAGATTAGCAAAAAGCTTGGAACCAGATAGTAAGTATTTGAGGCTTTATGAAGCCATGAGGGCTCTTCCGTGACTAAACTCTCTTCACAAAAGCAGCCAGACTGTCTGTGTTCCAACACAACTTTATGAAATGAGGATGAGACTTAAAATATACAGCTATAACCAAATGAAACTGGAAACAGCCACAGTAGTTAAGAGGCCCTGAATTGGTTTCTGCACCCAGCTCTGTTTTGCAAGGTACGCATGGATCTCAAAGGAGACGTTGATTAATGAACATTTGCAGTTTGACATCACAGGGACCAGGGGCTGGTGAACTTTTTCAGTAAAGGGCCAGACAGGAAATATCTTGGACTTGGCTAGCCTCGGTCTCTCTTCCACTCTGTTCACCTCCGTAGCACACTCACTCAACTCTGCCATCGTCATCGAAGCAGCTGAAGATAACAGGTAAGTGAACGGATATAGCCGTGTGCCAATAAAATTTTGCAAAAAGCAGGCCATGATCTGGAGGCCCGTCTTTTGCTGATCCCTGACCTGGGCTGTTGAGCGCAAGCAACAAGGTAATTGATATGTCAAACACAGGACAAACACAAAGAATGCCAAGTTTCCTGGGGTCCCTTTAGCTGGTACAGTTTCATGCAAGGGGTAGGTTCAGTTCAGTCATTCGGTCGTGTCTGACCCCATGGACTGCAGCATGCCAAGCTTTCCTGTCCATCACCAAGTCCCAGAATCTGGTCAAACTCATGTCCATCAAGTCGGTGATACCATCCAACCATCTCATCCTCTGTCGTCTCTTTCTCCTGCCTTCAGTCTTTCCCAGCATCAGGGTCTTTTCAAATGAGTCAGTTCTTCGCATCAGGTGGCCGAAGTATTTCAGCTTCAGCATCAGTCCTCCCAATGAATATTCAGGACTGATTTCCTTTAGGATGGGCTGGTTTGATCTCCTTGCAGAAAGAGGTTAAATTCCAGGTTGTATACATGTGTGCTAAGTTGCTTTAGTCGTGTCCAACTCTTTCTAACCCCATGGACTGTAGCCCACCAGGCTTCTCTGTCCATGCGATTCTCCAGGCAAGAATACTGGAGTGGGTTGCGGTTTCCTTCTCCAGGGGATCTTGCCAACCCAGGGATCGAGTTCTTTACCACTAGCACCACCTGGGAAGCCCAAGTTCCAGGTTATGAGTGAAAGTCGCTCAGTCGTAACCAACTCTATACAGTCCATGAATTCTCCAGGCCAGAATACTGGAGTGGGTAGCCTTTTCCTTCTCCAGGGGATCTTCCCAACCCAGGGATTGACCCCAGGTCTCCCACAGGTGGATTATCTACCATCTGAGCCACCAGGGAAGCCCAAGAATACTGGCGTGGATAGCCTGTCCCTTCTCCAGGGGATCTTTCAAACCCAGTGTCCCACATGGCAGGCAGGTTCTTCACCAGCTGAGCTACCAGGGAGGTTAGAGACCTGGAAATGCTAAGTCCTTTGGATATCTATTTAGTGCAGCTATAAAATGTCCAGTGAAGACTTAAAAAATCAAGGAGATACCCTCTTGCTTTCCTCTGCTCGAGACTTCCTGCTGCCTTCTAAACACTGTGGAACATGAATTCATTTGTCCCTGTGTTTAATTTTTTAAAAAGAATGAGCCTCAATTCCTGCTGCTATGTTGGTGTGAGTCCTTGCTCTGAGCCAGGCACTGTGATAAGAACTTGACCCGTGTTGACTCATCTGACAGTTGCTATCCAGAGCTGGAGCTAGGTTGAGATGAGGAAGGCACTGGCCTAGGGCACTCAAAACTCAGCAATCATGTGTTTTAAAGCAGTCTAGTTTTTAAATTGGCAAACTATGGCCTACAGGTCAGCTGCTTTGTTGGTTTTTATTTTGTTCTTTTTTTTTTTAAGTTTTATTAGAAGTTAGCCTGGGAATTAAGGCAGGACTTGGTCCTGTCTTTAAGATTGTGATGTTTTTGTTCATTGTGGATTTTCTGTGTTAAGTTTGATTTTTAGAAAAATTACGTTAAAATATTTTCCTTGATCAGTGAGATTTTGGGCACCGCTTTCCGTTGGCACTGAAGGGGTATGCCTCAACCGCCTCACCCTCATCCCTCCCTCCTGTCCAGATGCAGAAACGGAAGCATGAGGGTGATGGAACTTCTAGAACAGAGCTGGGTTTCAGCCTCAGGCAGAGTAGCTCCTGAGTCCACATTTTTAACCAGAGAACTGGGCTGGCTCTCCAATTTTAAACTTTATATTTTAAGTTATAAAGTTATAATAAGCTGAGCTGAGTGGGGCAATGACAGGCTCATCCGAAAGGAGCCTTCTTTTGTTAAAAGGCATCGGGGTTTTGGAGGAAAGGGGTCCGAACATCCCTGCTCTGGCATTGCTGTGTGGCCGGCATCCAGCCAGAGTTTGCACCTCGGATTCTCAGTTTGCTTGTCTGTTCATGGAGCGCTCAGCCACTTCAGTCGTGTCCAGCTATTTGCAACCCCATTGACTGTAGCCCACCAGGCTCCTCTGTCCACCGGATTCCCCAGGCAAAAATACTGGAGTGGGTAGCCATTCCCTTCTCCAGGGGATCTTCCCAACCCAGGGATCAAACCCTAGTCTTCTGTGGTGCAGCGTCTTTACCCGCTAAGCCACCTAGGAAGCCTTTTGCTTTATCTGTAAAATGAGCCATTTCAGGCATTTGGCTTAATGATAATGTCGACAGGTTTAAAACAGCAAAGCAAAAATCGGCTCACCTGTGTCTTTTTCTCATTTATTTTGTCAGAGCTGGGGCATGGGGATAACCAAGAACTAGTACTGTGACCTTATGACTTTGGGCATCATGGTCTTACTTCCCACCCCACCCCATATCTGCAACACGTGGTCCAAAATGGTGGCAACTGAAGCTCCAGCCAGGGTAGGAGGAGGCCTCCCCTTAGCACTGCGGAAGGTTGCACATAAGCTTCTGTTTCCATCCCCTGCTACCTGGCAGGTCATACGCCATGGCCGTTGCAAAGGGCGCTAGGAAATCATGGTGCTAGAGTGGCTCTGCCGAGTTAAAACCTGGAAGGAGATGCTGGGTCACGTGTATCCTCTGCCCCTGGGCAGCCAGACAGCGTTCTCGTGAAGGCTGGAGGTGACTTTGCTACGAGACACCTCGCGTTGGCCTTGCACACCCAAGGTATTCTACGCAGGAATGTCTGTTTTATCAGGCCCTCACTGGGGCTCCCTCTGCTGCTCTTTGTGATATTGGCCCATGGCGTCCTTCCAAGGTTTTCTGTCACTCTGGTCTGGTGGGTCCAACTGGCTCCGGGCTGAAGTATGTGGGAAGCTCCTGGATAATTGGAATCTACCTCTGCAGGGAGGCCGTGGGCATTGGTACCTTCTAAGGTTGTGCACGTGATCCTAACATGCAGCCAGGTGGGAACAGCTGCCCCAGTGAAGAAGCAGGGCTGTCTTCATGGATGTCTGCCACCTATATGGTCCTGGAGGTCCCCACACTCGGGTACCCGCTCTGCTGACGCTGTTCTATAATTCTTAGTTTTTGAATCAGGGGTCCTGAGTTTGCATTTTGCATCAAGCCCAAATTACATAGCCAGTCCTGTGAAGAAAGGAAAGATGCCTAGGAAGGGAGCCAGTGTACGTTACTGGTACAGAAAAGGTCTCAACCTTTGTGACCAATACTCCTGTCTGGAGTCAGCCAGCCAGGGCTCCAGATAGAAGGGAAAAAGCACCATGAATCATGATGGTCTAGAATTTCCCTACACAATTCCATTCAGATGTTACATTGAATGCCATTTGCATTTGTTATTACGAACAAAGCTGATTTTCGGAAAAGTTAAACCTGCTCAGTGCAGCTGGTACAGGAAAGTCAAGCCCACGCGTGCCAGCCTCCTGTGCTTGTGCGTTATTTGCTGCTTAGGCGGGGCTGTTGTCCACCGGCAGAAGTAGGGGAACTGAGGAGGGAGCCACCTGAGTTCTAAGTGTCGAGGCCGGAAAAGGACATGATCTTTTGCAGGAACGGTGAGGTCTGTAGTTGGCTTGGAATATATTTTGAATATGGGTATTATTGGATAATTGGAAAATGTCCCTAGGCTATGTGTCCACGTGCTACGGGTAAGTATTGCAGGAATGACGGATGTTACATTCCCCCAGCTCAGGCAGGTTACAAAATGGTCGAGCAAATTTTGCTTCGATACTGATCTTGATGATAACTACACTTGAACTCCCAGCAGTGTGTCAGGCCCCCAGAGCCCACGCTCAGCCACTGTCAGAGGCCACTTAGATAGGATCTCATTTATGTCTCACACCTTGAGACGCTTCTGTTTTAATAGAGAAGAAAATGAAGGTAAAGAATCCAAGTCCAGTACGTGGTCACAATTAGAACCTGTATTCGTGTCCTCTGAGTGGAGCTCCTTCTATTACCTAACACCACCTGCTCGAGAGACCTAATGCCAGTTTTCTTCATTGCTTTTGGAGTCATGAGTCCCTTTGTTAGTCCAGCCAAGTCTATGAATCCTCTCTTTGAATGACGTTTAAGAAAATAAAGCAAAATATATGAGCTTGCAGAGGAAAACTACTGAAATCGTTATCAAAATATTTCTTGGTTTAAGTGCATTGAATTAGCATTATATTAAAGGTTGTAGCAGCAGACCTCTAGCATAACTATCATTTATAGTCAGCCTTGGGCTTTCCATGTCCGCAGTTCCTCTGTGGATTCAACCAACTGCAAGGTGTAGTCCTGTAATAATTTATTATTGGAAAAAAAAAAATCTATGTGGCCCACTTATGTGGCCCAGTGCATTTCAAACCTATGTTGTTCAAGGGTCAATCAACCACAATCTTATTTTGAAGGAGAGATGCTCATAAATGTTATTTCAAGATAGTTACAGCAACCGGGATGTTATATGAAACTTGGGAGATAGGAAGTGTGTGAGGGTAGTTGTGTCCCACCTTTCGGCGACCCCACAGACTGTCGCCCGCCGGGTTCCTCTGTCCATGAGATTGCCCAGGCAGGAATACTGGAGTGGGTTGCCATTTCCTCCTCCAGGGGATCTTCCTGGCCCAGGATTGAACCCACATCTTCTACATTGCAGGCAGATTCTTTACCACTGAGACACCAGAGATATGAAAATTACTGGTCTCTTTTGTTGACCCAGTCACTGGTCCTGTCAATGCTTCTGTGTTCTGGTACCTACATCCCAAACTGACAGGCGCTCAATTTCAGTTAGAGGTGAGTGAAAGAAGATTCATCTCCTTTCCCATGCAAAGCCCTGGACCTTATAAATTCTACCCATCGTCCCTTGGTTAAGACCTCTGTGCTAATAGAATTTCTGGAGTCTGATTTTCTTGGTAGAACTGGAACTTGCAGTTATTTCCATCATTACCAGGTCTAATAGCATCCACGCTTAAACATCTAACCCTGCTTCACCCCACCCCAAAGAAAACCGTGCATTAGAAGCGATTCACCAAGCAGGACTCTTTGTAGCAGTGCCTATGTACAGCCCTTTCCGACAAGCTCTTCTTAAGATGGCTCAATCCTCACCCGTTAGTTTGAGGGACGTTGGCTTATAGAATACAGACACTGTATGTTCATCAAGCAATTCTGAAATTCCCAAGTGCTCTCTTGCTGTACCACCTGTTTCTTGCAAGGTCACAGCAGACTGGCTTCAGCCTAACACAGAAGGCTTTTGACCCAAGGCTGGGCGCATAACACATGAGTAACAACAGCGGATGATTCTAGAGTTCAGCCCAAGGTCGTCTGTACTCACTGATCTTAGGCATCCTAGGAGGGAAGGGGTTATCTCAGCTGTGTTGGTGGTCACTTGTCCATCTGCAACAGTCTACCTTCACTTTTTTTTTTTTGTAGTTTTGATAAATGATCCCTTTGGATTTAAAAGAAATTCATGTCCTGTGTGTAATTCTTTCCAAACGCATAGACATCTCTGGATTTGGAGAGGAACCGGTTCCCTCTGCCTCTTTGTGAGTCGTGCGTTTGTCCCTTGTTGCAAGAAGACGTTTCTAACAGCAAGACCTGAGGGAATCGATGGTGCAGATGTCATTTGGAAATGTTTTGTCTTTAAAAGAAAAATCTTTATGCCAAGTATTCATTTCTCTCCTGACTCCAGCCTCGTCTCCAGCCCAGAGGCTGGCAGACTTTTTCTGTAAAGCTGGTAGGAAATATTTTAGGTTTTGCAGGCTGTACAGTCTCTTGCAACTGCTCAGCTCTGGCCTGAAAACACAAAAGCAGCCAGGGATGGTACTTAAAGAAATGTGTGTCGTCGTGTCCCTGGAATGCTTTACAGACACCAAAATTTGGATTGCATGTAATTGTACATCACAAAATATTTTTAAATTTCTCAACCATTTAAAAATCTAAAAACTGCTCTCAGCTCGTGGATTGTACAAAAGCAGCTCATGGGTTACTATGAGAAACACTGGGCAAAGTACATAGGGATCTCTCACTGTAACCTTTACAACTATACATGGATCTTCAATGATCTCAGTACAAATTTTAATTCAAAAAACTTAACAGGCAGTTGGCTGGATTTAGCCTCTACCCCAGGCTGTGGTTTACCACCCCTGCCAGTGAGAACAGCTTATGAAAATATGATGCATACTTTGAACCTGCTCTATTTCTGAGATTGTTTTTTGACATGAATAGAATGCTTGAATAGGATTTTTTTCTGACATCGGTTGTCCCCAAATATTGGTTTTATATTACAGTTCAAATACAAAAGCCTTAGCTGTTAGCTGTTAGAATTAAAGATTCTAGTGTGGTTTGAATATGTTGATAAGAAAATTTACATTTGTGAAATGTTCACTTAATTAAAAAGCTCACCGTAAAGTCCTGCAGTCCTAAAATGTTTTCTTTTAAAATAATAATCTATACATATATTTTCTAATCAAGCAATACCAGGAGATGTACAGTGAAAAGTCTCTTTCCCATCACAGCCCCTCATTTTCCCTTTCAATAGGCAGTCACCATTAGCTGTGTCTATAGATTCTTTGGTTTAAAAATTTGTCTTCGGGAGTTTCCTGGCAGTCCAATCGTTAGGACTACATGCTTTCACTGCTGGGGGCCCTGGTTCAATCCCTGGTTGTGGAACTAAGATCCTAAAAGCTGCAGGAAGTGGCAAAAAATAAATAAATGATGCACCATGGCTGTCTTTTGGCTGCAAAAAAATCATGATTATAGCAGCTACCCGGGCCAGATGTGCTCTGAACCTCTCAAAGGTCTTGACCGCCTGCAGCAACTCTCCATCATAGGTGATGCTGGCCCCATGTTCCACATTGAACTCTTGGAGGCAGAGTGATTGGACATCAGCAGGCCATGGTGTCTGTGTGATTTTATGAAATGAAACCTCCTGATGCCGAGTGGCTATTGGTACAGGGCTTGAATGAGACATTCGAAAGATCAGCCACTTTCTGGTATGGAAAGTGTTCTATTCTTAAGAACTGTCACTGGGGTTCTCTTAGTACAAAAGCATTTGGTCACTGGAGGAAATGGAGAAAAGCAAAATAAAAATTAGCCTGTACTGCCAGGAGCTGCTAGAAACTAAAGCAAGGAGGAATATTCCCCTAGAGCCTCCAGGGAGCATGGCTCCACCAGCACCTTGAGTTTGGACTTCTGGCCTCCAAACCTCTGAAATAACACTTTTCTGTTGTTGTAAGCCAAAAGAAATTAACCCGTGCTTCAGCCATTGCAACACCTTGCGGTTGGGACACCTCCACCCAAAGGCAGGTAGGGAAGTTTCCATTGTCAGTGCTATGATAAAAAGCTTTGCAGAGGACTATGGAATGTATCCTTATTTCCTGAAGATGAACTTTGAATAGAGCACAGTAGTTAAGAGCCCAGAGGCTGCAGTCCTAGTGTCTGGTTTGAATTCTGGGTCTGTCATTTTATTAGCTGCATGACCTTGGTCATATTACTTAAGACCCTCTATGCCTCATTTTTCAAAATCTATAAAATAGACATAATTATAGTATCTACCTCATAGAGTTGTCATGAGAGCTAAATAAGTTAGTCTAGGTAAAAGAGCTAGAACAGTGCCTGGCACATGCCAAGCCCCAGATCAGACTCGCTAACTAGAATTTATACTTTTTAATGAGCCATTAAGAGCTGCCAACCATTCTCAAATATCCAGGAGTTTCCTTAATCCTCAAATCAAACACATGTGACTTTAGAATGCATTATATATGTTGCATATTGGGTTTACTTTGTTAATAGTAACTCCCGATGCACCTACTTGAATTAGAACAAACCTGCACAGACTTTGTCCTTGTGCTCTTCTGTTTGGTCAAATACAAAACTCCTCTCCTTTGAAAATAAGTGGACAAGGGACTTCCCTGGTGAGCCAGTGGCTGAGACTCCTCACTTCCAATTCAGGGGACCCAGGTTCAATCCCTGGTCAGGGAAGTGAATCCCACATACCAAAGCAAATATCAAAGATCTCGCGTGCAGCAACTGAGATCTGACACAGTCAAATATTTTTTTAAGGAAAAGAAATGGACATAATAAAGTGAACACAATAGAATAGAAATCACCTATTCATTTTCAACAAAATTCAACTCCATGGCCAGGTAGTAAGGAAAGAGAATTCTTATGCCCTGCTAGGAAGAGATTGGGTTGGGGGGCACCATTTGGGTGATATCTACCAAAATATTAAAATGTGAGTTCCCTTTGACCCAGCAATTACAGAAATTTCTGTGGAATTAAGGAAGCAAATGAGTATTTACAGAATTGTTCAGAGCAGCGTTGTCCATGAGAGCAGTTAGAAGGATACAACCAAATGTCTTGAGAATGGGACTGTCAAATGATGATATAGTCAGGCAGTCATGACCACACATTACTTTAAAAAAAAACACAACTACCTGGTGGTCCAGTGGTTAAGAATCTGCCTGCCGATGCAGGGGACGTGGGTTCTATCCTTGGTCTGGGAAGATGCTACAAGCCATGGGCAGCTAAGCCTGTGTGCTGAAACTACTGAGCCCAAGCTCCCCAGTGAGAGGAACCACCGCCAGGAGAAGCCGCAGCTAGAGAAAGCCTGGGCAGCAAAGACCCAGTGCAGCCAAAATGTTTTTTTAAAAAAGGTGCAGTGTGTGTTGACAGGAAAGTAGCTGACGGTCAATTATTAAGTGAAAAAAAAAAGTTGCAGTTTAATCCCCCTTGGTGTTTTAAATAGAGATTGTCTTAAAGGATATGAAATAACTTGAATGGTGGCCCCGTCTTCTGTAAGTGAAGCAGACGTGGGAAAGAGGTTTTATGACTTTAATAAAACCTAGTCTGTTGGGCTTTTTACAGCAAGTGAATATTAAGTTAATGCAAAAAAAATAGCTTTTATCTGCCAGATTCTCATCCACTTTGCCAGTTTATTGACTTTGGTGTCCATGTTCTAAATATAAATATACACACTGATTAGAATGTAAAATCCTTTGAAATTTAAAAATCCTGTGAGCATTTCATCCCTTATGTTTTACACACTCTGCCTCCACACCCATCTCCTTCACCCTCTTACCCACCTTTGGACACTTTTTAATCTTATTTTCTGGAAAATACTTGGATAACTAAATTTAAAAGTACTTTATAATGCCACTTATGAATTGCACAGAACTTCTTTCAAAATGTGAGCCTGGAAAAATCTATCACCTTCATGGGTTTGTTATTTTCTGGCATTCTAACTTCAGGATAAAATAGGGATTTACCTAATTAGAGCAGTAATTTCAGCAACTGACCTTGTTTTTTGCCAAAAAGAATCCAATTACCAAGTAGATCTGCTCTTTTATTTCATCTGCAATTCACTTTCCAGTCTTGGGCTTCCCTTTAACAAAATATTCTCAGAGAACGTGACCACACCTCTGAAGAACAGGGAAGACTGTGCTGGGGACAATGCAATGCGTGACTGATAGTTCACTCCAAAAAAAATAATGATCTTAATTTTTAATTTAAAACTGTTGTCATACATTCTATCATTTTTATCATATAAATTAAATTCATGCTTATAGAAAATTTGGAAAACACAAAATGATACAAAAGTAAAGTCACCTGTGTGTGCGTGCTCAGTCTTGTCTTTGTCTGGTACCTGCCAGGCTGCTCTGCCCATGGGATTTCCCAGGCAAGGATACTGGAGTGGGTTGCCCCCTAGGGCATCTTCTCCTGAGTTTGGCAAGTAGATTCTTTACAACCAGCGCCACCTGGGAAGCACTTTATTACCTATAATTTAGTTACGAATCCATAGGCATCAGTTGCTAACATTGTGCTCTATTTTCTTAGTCTTTCGGTCTGCTTAGTATGTTTTCACATCATATGTGTATATAGATGTGTATATAATATATACTTTGTATATAATATAATAAGTGTAATATATATTAATGTCTGCACAATTTGAAATTTTTATTTTCCCCTCTTTGTAACCTAACATAGCATTTTTCCGTGTTGTCAGATGACATAGAAATGTTACTTACCATTACTCCTTTGGTGGACATTTGCATTTCTTTTCATTAAAAATAATACATAAAGCTCTTTCCATATACAGGGTTTTCTTCATTCAGTTCGGTCGCTCAGTCGTGTCTGACTCTTTGCGACCCCATGGACTCCAGCACGCCAGGCCTCCCTGTCCATCGCCAACTCCTGGAGTCTACTCAAACTCATGTCCATCATGTTGGTGATGCCTTCCAACCATCTCATCCTCTGTCGTCCCCTTCTCCTCCCGCCTTCAATCTTTCCCAGCATCAGGGTCTTTTCTAGTGAGTCAGTTCTTTGCATCAGGTGGCCAAAGTATTGGAGCTTCAGCATCAGTCCTTCCGATGAATATTCAGGACTGATTTCCTTTAGGATTGACTGGTTTTCTTCTGTTAGATTCCCAAAAATTGAATGATACTACGTCAAAGGTCATGAATATATGTAAGGCTTTTACTGAACGTTGCCAAATTGCATTCTACAAAGATTGTACCAGTTTATCCTCATCAGTAATACTGAAAAGCTAAGTTGGCTTTCCCCTTCTCCAAAACTGAGCATTATTTTGTTAAGTACTGTGCTAATTAATTTAGATAAGCTGATTATCATTATTGCATTAGTAACTTTTAATGGCATTAGTGGAGGACTTTTTTTAAAAAGCCATCCATGATCATATTTTTGTGTAGTTAAGTGATATGTATTAAATTTTTAAATGGCAAAAAAAAAAATCATAAGTGTCCTGATGAAAGTGAAAGTGTTAGTCACTCAGTCATGTTAGACTCCAAGACCCCATGGACTGTAGCCCGCCAGGCTCCTCTGTCCATGGGATTTTCCAGGCAAGAATCCTGGAATGGGTTGCAATTTCCTTCTCCAGGGGATATTCCCAACCCAGGGGTGGAACTCATATCTCCCGCATTGCAGGCAAATTCTTTACTGTATAAGTCACCAGGGAAGCCCTGATTAAATTTTAAATGGCAAAAAAAATATCACAAGTGTCCTGATGACCAGATATCAATTTGCAAATATCAAATCCACCAACCCCTTGATCCAGCAACATCATGAATACCGTATAGAAATAAAATCATTTGAAATTTCACATTTAGCACATAATTCCTATAGTAACTAGTAAAAGGAAGAATTATTAAAAATCTGGACTTTGCTCAAGAATGTTGGAATTTATATGATGTGCCTTTATTTGTTTAATCAATATTAAATACTACTTGTATATAAATCTTAGATCTCAGCAAATGCTGTAACTTCTAATTGGACAAGGACTTTCATGATGACCAAGAGCTGACAGCATAATTGGTTTTTTGGTGATGACTGCTTGAAAATTGCCAGGCAGGGGTCCATTTCCAATTGATTATCTTTCATTGCTAATAGCTTCACAGACTGTTTCTGCTGCTAAGTCACTTCAGTCGTGTCCGACTCTGTGCGACCCCATAGACGGCAGCCCACCAGGCTCCCCCGTCCCTGGGATTCTCCAGGCAAGAACACTGGAGTGGGTTGCCATTTCCTTCTCCAATGCGTGAAAGGGAAGTTGCTCAGTCGTGTCCGACCCTTGGCGACCCCATGGACTGCAGCCTACCAGGCTCCTTCCATTGGATTTTCCAGGCAAGAATACTGGAGTGGGGTGCCATTGCTTTCTCCGCAGACTGTTTCTACTCCTATATTTAAATGTGACTCTTGAAAGCTGAACATAACAGTGATCAAGGAAAAGGGATGGGATGGGCACCACAAAAAAAAAAAAAATGCAGAGCTTTGCCAGATTTTCAGTAACTGAGGGCAACCTAAAAATTGGGGGGAAAATGCTGCAATTGACAAAGGGGGCAGATGGAAGGAAGCAATTCCTTAAATTCTGACATAGTTAAAAGGAAGGAAAGAAGAAAGCTTATCTAGTATTTTAAGGGCTACTCCTTGTGCTTTCATTTCTGTATCATTTAATTATTTGGGAAAAGATTCAGGATTGCTGTAAAAGTAGCTTAAGAATAGCTGAGGGAAGATGTCCTTGGTGGTCCAGTGGTTCAGAGTCCAGCTTGCAGTGCCGAGGACGTGGGTTCAATCCCCGGTCAGGGAACTAAGATCCCAGCTGCTGTGGAGCAACCACGTGTGCTTCAACTACTGGGCCGAACTAGAGAGTCCAGGTGCTGAAACAGAAGAAACAAAGTCCCAACACAGACAAGTAAATAAAATACATATTTAAGGAAAAAAATGGCTGAGGGACATCCTTGGTGGTCCCGTGATTAAGATTCCATGCTCCCATTTGCCATACGGTGATTTTCAAATTCTATCATTCTTTTCTCATGTGTCAATAGGAATTTCTGTAAGGAAGCACTGTCCTACCTCCCCATGTATTTATTGACTCACACTGTGTGTTTTTCTCTTTGCTTATTTAGTTTGTTCAAATCGCTCCGGGTTTGGCCACTGGGAGGTCTTTCAGTCTGGCTCCTGTGTCCTTTCAGCATGGTCCCCTGGCTTTTTAAGCGCGTCCTTACTCTCTGGTATCACATGTACCAGATGCCTCTTGAGTATCTCCTGCCCCAGCTCTGAGATGGACTGTTTCTCAGCGGGGCCCTGGTTCTTTTCAGTGGAGAAGAGCACTGAATCCTGATCTGCGCACTAACTAGTGTGTCCATTGCTGCCAGGCTGTCTCTAGACTGTATCTTGCGTCTTCCCACCTCATCCCTCCCACCACGCCCCTGGTACAAGTCGTCACCACATTTCATCCGGATAACTGCCTCTTTATGGCATCCCCCACCCCAGTCTTGCCTTCCTCCAAGCCCCTCCAAACAGTAGCAAAAATAGAATTTTAAAACATTAGCTAGAAGACAAAAGAGTAATACTCAAGCCATTAAACAAAGTCAAGGACCTTTAGTTCTTCCTCAAGGACTGTAGCTGATGTTCTGAGCCGTGTCCTTTGAGCTGTTTTACAGGTACTGAAACCCCTACCAGGTGGAGGATGTTAACTTATGCTGCCCACAAGCACATAGACCACCCCCCCTCCCCAGACCAGTTGGAACCAGAAGGTTGATGATGCTGACTCCCAATTACTTCACCATCAACCAATCAGAAGAAAGTCCACGAGCAATCATGCCATCTATGAACCATTTCTATAAAATTCCTCATGGGCATTAGCCTGCTATGGCCTCCTTTGCCTGGCAAAACAATAAAGCTCTTCTACTTTGTCCGAACAACCAAGACAGCTGCTGCTGCTAAGTCACTTCAGTCGTACCTGACTGTATGACTCCATAGACGGCAGCCCACCAGGCTCCGCTGTCCCTGGGATTCTCCAGGCAAGAACAGTGGAGTGGGTTGCCATTTCCTTCTCCAATGCATGAAAGTGAACAGTGAAAGTGAAGTCACTCAGTCGTGTCCGACTGAGTGTCGGTCTTCGTGACCCCGTGGACTTCAGCCTACCAGGTTCCTCCGTCCATGGGATTTTCCAAGCAACAGTACTGGAGTGGGTTGCCATTGCCTTCTCCAAAGACATTAGCTGGACCCCATCATTTCCTTGCACAAAACCTTTTGCTGGATGTTCAAGGGTAGTGCCAGATAACTGAAATCACTCATAGACATATACAGATATAGGGGTGTATCTGTAAGATATGCTTGCAACCTGCCATGTCTTAGCACAGGATTGGCAAACTTCTTTTAAAAGGACCAGAATGAAAATGTTCTAGGTTTTGCAGGCCATTCAGATCTGCTGTTGCAGCCCCAAAGCAGGCACAGACGATGCACAAGTATATGAGTGTTGCTATGTTCCAATAAAACTTTATTTACAAAAGCAGGCAGTGGGCTGGATAGGCCTGAGAGCCACAGATTGTCAACCTCTGCCCTAGAGGGAGGGCTTCTCTGACGGCTCAGCAGGTAAAGAATCTGCCTGCAGTGCAGGAGACACAGGAGGTGCAGGTTCGATACCTGGGTCAGGAAGATCCCCTGGAGGAGGAAATGATAACCCACTGCAGCATTTGTGCCTGGAAAATCCCATGGACAGAGGAGCCTGGTGCACTGTGGTCCAGAGTGTCACAGAATCAGACAGTTTTCTAAAGCTTGCCAGAAACTGCTGAGAACCTTTAGAAAGCTCTCAGTGGGCAGCTGCACAGCTGATCCACACAAAATTCTCCAGAAAGTTGCCACCAGCTAGCCTGTCTTCCTCTGTCTGCCAGGCCTCTTAAGGGTGCCCCCCACAACACTGGCAGAACCTGAAACCACAGGGAAGGGGATTCTGGGAAATGTCAAAATAGCAACCAATTAGCCCTGTGGCTTTCCTGTTTCCATGGACTGAAATTCCTCCCTTGTTCACTACACACTCTTCACTATGTTCTCCTCTCCCAGTTCTTCAAACCTACTGGTCTCTTTTCTACCTCAGGACCTTTGCACGTGCTACCCCATTTGCTTCAAATGCTTTTTCTACCTTCTTCCCTCTTTTTTATCTTTTAGATCCCAGAAGGCAATGGTAGCCCACTCCAGTACTCTTGCCTGGAGAATCCCATGGACGGAGGAGCCTGGTAGGCTGCAGTCCATGGGGTCACTAAGAGTCGGACACGACTGAGTGACTTCACTTTCACTTTTCATTTTCATGCATTGGAGAAGGAAATGGCAACCCACTCCAGTGTTCTTGCTTGGAGATCCCAGGGACGGCGGAGCCTGGTGGGCTACCGTCTCTGGGGTCGCACAGAGTCGGACACGACTGAAGCGACTTAGCAGCAGCAGCAGC
This sequence comes from Oryx dammah, assembly GCF_014754425.2. Classification (NCBI taxonomy): domain Eukaryota; kingdom Metazoa; phylum Chordata; class Mammalia; order Artiodactyla; family Bovidae; genus Oryx; species Oryx dammah. Next base: position 3,652,424 of record NW_024070194.1, read on the forward strand.
AGCAGATCCCAGATCAAAGGGTACTTTCTTGGAAAGGCCTTCCCTGACCCCTCTATTTAAAATTGCCTCCCCTTCTACTAGAATCTGTCTTATCTCAAAGCTAAGGAGCTATTTTGTTCCTTGTCATATTTCCAGGATTTACATGCAGAAGTGCTCAGATAGTCATTAAGAGGATCTAACCCCACAACTGGTTGGGGCATAGACTTGGATAACTGTGATATTGAATGGTTTGCCTTGGAGACGAACAGAGATCATTCTGTCGTTTTTGAGATTGCATCCAAGTACTGCATTTCAGACTCTCTTGTTGACCATGATGGCTACTCCATTTCTTCTGAGGGATTCCTGCCCTCAGTAGTAGATATAATGGTCATCTGAGCATCTGGTCCCATCACTTCATGGGAAATAGATGGGGAAACAGTAGAAACAGTGTCAGACTTTATTTGGGGGGCTCCAAAATCACTGTAGATGGTGATTGTAGCCATGAAATTAAAAGACACTTACTCCTTGGAAGAAAAGTTATGACCAACCTAGATAGTATATTCAAAAGCAGAGATATTACTTTGCCGACTAAGGTCCATCTAGTCAAGGCTATGGTTTTTCCTGTGGTCATGTATGGATGTGAGAGTTGGACTGTGAAGAAGGCTGAGCGCCGAAGAATTGATGAGTTTGAACTGTGATGTTGGAGAAGACTCTTGAGGGTCCCTTGGCCTGTAAGGAGATCCAACCAGTCCATTCTGAAGGAGATCAACCCTGGGATTTCTTTGGAAGGAATGATGCTAAAGCTGAAACTCCAGTACTTTGGCCACCTCATGCGAAGAGTTGACTCATTGGAAAAGACTCTGATGCTGGGAGAGATTGAGGGACAACCGAGGATGAGATGGCTGGATGGCATCACGTACTTGATGGACATGAGTCTGAGTGAACTCTGGGAGATGGTGATGGACAGGGAGGCCTGGCGTGCTGTGATTCATGGGGTCCCAAAGAGTTGGACACGAGTGAGCAACTGAACTGAACTGAACTGAGTTAAATTCACCCATTCCAGTCCATTTTGGAGAAGGCAATGGCAACCCACTCCAGTACTCTAGCCTGGAAAATCCCATGGATGGAGGAGCCTAGTAGGCTGCAGTCCATGGGGTTGCACAGAGTCAGACACGACTGAAGCTACTTAGCAGTCCATTTTAGTTCGCTGATTCCTAGAATGTTGACGTTCACTCTTGCCATCTCTTGTTTGACCACTTCCAATTTGCCTTGATTCATGGACCTGACGTTCCAGGTTCCTATGCGATATTGCTCTTTGCAGCATCGGACCTTGCTCCTATCACCAGTCACATCCACAACTGGGTATTGTTTTTGCTTTGGCTCCATCCCTTCATTCTTTCTGGAGTTATTTATCCACTGATCTCCAGTAGCATGTTGGGCACCTACTGACCTGGGGAGTTCCTCTTTCAGTATCCTATCCTTTTGCCTTTTCATACTGTTCATGGGGCTCTCAAGGCAAGAATACTCAAGTGGCTTGCCATTCCCTTCTCCAGTGGACCACATTCTGTCAGACCTCTCCACCATGACCCGCCCGTCTTGAGTTGCCCCGCGGGCATGGCTTGTTTTCATTGAGTTAGACAAGGCTGTGGTCCTAGTGTGATTAGATTGACTAGTTTTCTGTGAGTATGGCTTCAGTGTGTCTGCCCTCTGATGCCCTCTTGCAACACCTACCATCTTACTTGGGTTTCTCTTACCTTGGGCATGGGGTATCTCGTCACGGCTGATCCAGCAAAGCACAGCCGCTGCTCCTTACCTTGGATGAGGGGTATCTCCTCACCACCGCCGTTCCTGACCTTCAGCGTGGGATGGCTCCTCTAGGCCCTCCTGCGCCGGCACAGCCACCGCTCCTCCTTTATTTTTCTGGGCTCCAAAATCACTGCAGATGGTGACTGCAGCCATGAAATTAAAAGACGCTTACTCCTTGGAAGAAAAGTTATGATCAACCTAGATAGCATATTCAAAAGCAGAGACATTACTTTGCCGACTAAGGTCCGTCTAGTCAAGGCTATGGTTTTCCCTGTGGTCATGTATGGATGTGCAAGTTGGACTGTGAAGAAAGCTGAGCGCCAAAGAATTGATGCTTTTGAACTGTGGTGTTGGAGAAGACTCTTGAGAGTCCCTTGGACTGCAAGGAGATCCACCCAGTCCATTCTGAAGGAGATCAACCCTGGGATTTCTTTGGAAGGAATGATGCTAAAGCTGAAACTCCAGTACTTTGGACACCTCATGAGAAGAGTTGACTCTTTGGAAAAGACTCTGATGCTGGGAGGGATTGGGGGCAGGAGGAGAAGGGGACGACCGAGAATGAGATGGCTGGATGGCATCACTGACTCGATGGGTGTGAGTCTGAGTGAACTCCAGGAGTTGGTGATGGACAGCGAGGCCTGGCGTGCTGTGATTCATGGGGTCACAGAGTCAGACACGACTGAGCGACTGAACTGAACTGAACCCCACAACTAGCTAACATGGTACTTACTTTATATGCTATGTTGATTGATTGTTGGTCTGCTTTCTATATCCGTATAAAGTCAGAGAGCAGAAGTTAAAACTCTACCATTTATTCCTTACAGCTAGTCCCTAAAATAGTACCTGGAACATAGTCGGTGTTCAGTATATATTTGTTAGATGGATCCGGGATGAGCCTCACACATTTTAGGGATTTCCCTGGTGATCCAGGGTTTAAGACTTCACTCTTCCACTGCAGATGGTGTGGGTTAGATCCTTTGTTGGGGAACTAAGATCCCGCCTGCTGCCTGTGGCCAAACAAACAAACAAAACCTCATATATTTAAAAAAACCTTACTGTGGGGACTTCCCTAATGGTCCAGTGGCTAAGACAGTGCTGCCACTGCAGGGGGCCCAGGTTCAATCCCTGATGGGGGAACTGCACCCCACGTGCTGCAAATAAGACCTGGCACCACAAAAATATTTTTAAAAAACACTACTGTGCATGGTAAATACTAGCTAATCATAGAGATCAGGTAGAATTACATAGCAAACTTTTCTTTTTATTGAGTGTGTTCTGATGTCCATTCAGTGTCTAGACTTTTCATATTTCTGTGGGGCAGGCAACAAAAACAAGGACAGGAACTCTGCTTTTGGAACAGCCACTCTGCGTGAGGGGACCCTGCAGCCTCTCAGCTCTCTCTCCTCTGAGTGAGGGACCCTGTGCCCTCTCAGCTCTCTCTCCTCTGAGTGAGGGGACCCTGTGCCCTCTCAGCTCTCTCTCCTCTCAGTGAGGGGACCCTGCGCCCTCTCAGCTCTCTCTCCTCTGAGTGAGGGGACCCTGTGCCCTCTCAGCTCTCTCTCCTCTGAGTGAGGGGACCCTGTGCCCTCTCAGCTCTCTCTCCTCTCAGTGAGGGGACCCTGCGCCCTCTCAGCTCTCTCTCCTCTGAGTGAGGGGACCCTG